>NW_025408242.1:0-353072 GCF_905475395.1 Chrysoperla carnea | reverse complement strand
GTAAGTCGATATGCATATATATAGGTCTTTTATGATTGGTCCCAGTCTAAATAAGCCAAAAATGATCATAATTTGACATTTTTTGATAAAATAGAAATTTTTTTGAAAATTTTCGATGTCGAATCTAGAGTGCCAGGACTATACAAAAGAGTGAAATTTTGATCCAGGTAAGTCGATATGCATATATATAGGTCTTTTATGATTGGTCCCAGTCTAAATAAGCCAAAAATGATCATAATTGGACATTTTTTGATAAAATACAAATTTTTTGAAAATTTTCGATGTCGAATCTAGAGTGCCAGGACTATACAAAAGAGTGAAATTTTTGATCCAGGTAAGTCGATATGCATATATATAGGTCTTTTAAGATTGGTGCCCAGTCTAAATAAGCCAAAAATGATCATAATTTGACATTTTTTTATAAAATACAAATTTTTTGAAAATTTTCGAAGTCGAATCTAGAGTGCCAGGACTATACAAAAGAGTGAAATTTTGATCCAGGTAAGTCGATATGCATATATATAGGTCTTTTATGATTGGTCCCAGTCTAAACAAGCCAAAAATGATCATAATTTGACATTTTTTGATAAAATACAAATTTTTTGAAAATTTTCGATGTCGAATCTAGAGTGCCAGGACTATACAAAAGAGTAAAATTTTGATCCAGGTAAGTCGATATGCATATATATAGGTCTTTTATGATTGGTCCCAGTCTAAATAAGCCAAAAATGATCATAATTGGACATTTTTTGATAAAATACAAATTTTTTGAAAATTTTCGATGTCGAATCTAGAGTGCCAGGACTATTCAAAAGAGTAAAATTTTGATCCAGGTAAGTCGATATGCATATATATAGGTCTTTTATGATTGGTCCCAGTCTAAATAAGCCAAAAATGATCATAATTTGACATTTTTTGATAAAATACAAATTTTTTGAAAATTTTCGATGTCGAATCTAGAGTGCCAGGACTATACAAAAGAGTGAAATTTTGATCCAGGTAAGTCGATATGCATATATATAGGTCTTTTATGATTGGTCCCAGTCTAAATAAGCCAAAAAATGATCATAATTTGACATTTTTTGATAAAATACAAATTTTTTGAAAATTTTCGATGTCGAATCTAGAGTGCCAGGACTATACAAAGAGTGAAATTTTGATCCAGGTAAGTCGATATGCGTATATATAGGTCTTTTATGATTTGGTCCCAGTCTAAATAAGCCAAAAATGATCATAATTTGACATTTTTTGATAAAATACAAATTTTTTGAAAATTTTCGATGTCGAATCTAGAGTGCCAGGACTATACAAAAGAGTGAAATTTTGATCCAGGTAAGTCGATATGCATATATATAGGTCTTTTATGATTGGTCCTAGTCTAAATAAGCCAAAAATGATCATAATTTGACATTTTTTTGATAAAATACAAATTTTTTGAAAATTTTCGATGTCGAATCTAGAGTGCCAGGAGTATACAAAAGAGTGAAATTTTGATCCAGGTAAGTCGATATGCATATATATAGGTCTTTTATGATTGGTCCCAGTCTAAACAAGCCAAAAATGATCATAATTTGACATTTTTTGATAAAATACAAATTTTTTGAAAATTTTCGAAGTCGAATCTAGAGTGCCAGGACTATACAAAAGAGTGAAATTTTGATCCAGGTAAGTCGATATGCATATATATAGGTCTTTTATGATTGGTCCCAGTCTAAACAAGCCAAAAATGATCATAATTTGACATTTTTTGATAAAATACAAATTTTTTGAAAATTTTCGATGTCGAATCTAGAGTGCCAGGACTATACAAAAGAGTAAAATTTTGATCCAGGTAAGTCGATATGCATATATATAGGTCTTTTATGATTGGTCCCAGTCTAAATAAGCCAAAAATGATCATAATTGGACATTTTTTGATAAAATACAAATTTTTTGAAAATTTTCGATGTCGAATCTAGAGTGCCAGGACTATTCAAAAGAGTAAAATTTTGATCCAGGTAAGTCGATATGCATATATATAGGTCTTTTATGATTGGTCCCAGTCTAAATAAGCCAAAAATGATCATAATTGGACATTTTTTGATAAAATACAAATTTTTTGAAAATTTTCGATGTCGAATCTAGAGTGCCAGGACTATACAAAAGAGTGAAATTTTGATCCAGGTAAGTCGATATGCATATATATAGGTCTTTTATGATTGGTCCCAGTCTAAATAAGCCAAAAATGATCATAATTTGACATTTTTTGATAAAATACAAATTTTTTGAAAATTTTCGATGTCGAATCTAGAGTGCCAGGACTATACAAAAGAGTGAAATTTTGATCCAGGTAAGTCGATATGCATATATATAGGTCTTTTATGATTGGTCCCAGTCTAAATAAGCCAAAAATGATCATAATTTGACATTTTTTGATAAAATACAAATTTTTTGAAAATTTTCGATGTCGAATCTAGAGTGCCAGGACTATACAAAAGAGTGAAATTTTGATCCAGGTAAGTCGATATGCATATATATAGGTCTTTTATGATTGGTCCTAGTCTAAATAAGCCAAAAATGATCATAATTTGACATTTTTTGATAAAATACAAATTTTTTGAAAATTTTCGATGTCGAATCTAGAGTGCCAGGAGTATACAAAAGAGTGAAATTTTGATCCAGGTAAGTCGATATGCATATATATAGGTCTTTTATGATTGGTCCCAGTCTAAATAAGCCAAAAATGATCATAATTTGACATATTTTGATAAAATACAAATTTTTTGAAAATTTTCGATGTCGAATCTAGAGTGCCAGGACTATACAAAAGAGTGAAATTTTGATCCAGGTAAGTCGATATGCATATATATAGGTCTTTTATGATTGGTCCCAGTCTAAATAAGCCAAAAATGATCATAATTTGACATTTTTTGATAAAATACAAATTTTTTGAAAATTTTCGATGTCGAATCTAGAGTGCCAGGACTATACAAAAGAGTGAAATTTTGATCCAGGTAAGTCGATATGCATATATATAGGTCTTTTATGATTGGTCCCAGTCTAAATAAGCCAAAAATGATCATAATTTGACATATTTTGATAAAATACAAATTTTTTGAAAATTTTCGATGTCGAATCTAGAGTGCCAGGACTATACAAAAGAGTGAAATTTTGATCCAGGTAAGTCGATATGCATATATATAGGTCTTTTATGATTGGTCCCAGTCTAAATAAGCCAAAAATGATCATAATTTGACATTTTTTGATAAAATACAAATTTTTTGAAAATTTTCGATGTCGAATCTAGAGTGCCAGGACTATACAAAAGAGTGAAATTTTGATCCAGGTAAGTCGATATGCATATATATAGGTCTTTTATGATTGGTCCCAGTCTAAATAAGCCAAAAATGATCATAATTTGACATTTTTTGATAAAATACAAATTTTTTGAAAATTTTCGATGTCGAATCTAGAGTGCCAGGACTATACAAAAGAGTGAAATTTTGATCCAGGTAAGTCGATATGCATATATATAGGTCTTTTATGATTGGTCCCAGTCTAAATAAGCCAAAAATGATCATAATTTGACAGTTTTTGATAAAATACAAATTTTTTGAAAATTTTCGATGTCGAATCTAGAGTGCCAGGACTATACAAAAGAGTGAAATTTTGATCCAAGTAAGTCGATATGCATATATATAGGTCTTTTATGATTGGTCCCAGTCTAAATAAGCCAAAAATGATCATAATTTGACATTTTTTGATAAAATACAAATTTTTTGAAAATTTTCGATGTCGAATCTAGAGTGCCAGGACTATACAAAAGAGTGAAATTTTGATCCAAGTAAGTCGATATGCATATATATAGGTCTTTTATGATTGGTCCCAGTCTAAATAAGCCAAAAATGATCATAATTTGACATTTTTTGATAAAATACAAATTTTTTGAAAATTTTCGATGTCGAATCTAGAGTGCCAGGACTATACAAAAGAGTGAAATTTTGATCCAGGTAAGTCGATATGCATATATATAGGTCTTTTATGATTGGTCCCAGTCTAAATAAGCCAAAAATGATCATAATTTGACATTTTTTGATAAAATACAAATTTTTTGAAAATTTTCGATGTCGAATCTAGAGTGCCAGGACTATACAAAAGAGTGAAATTTTGATCCAGGTAAGTCGATATGCATATATATAGGTCTTTTATGATTGGTCCCAGTCTAAATAAGCCAAAAATGATCATAATTTGACATTTTTTGATAAAATACAAATTTTTTGAAAATTTTCGATGTCGAATCTAGAGTGCCAGGACTATACAAAAGAGTGAAATTTTGATCCAGGTAAGTCGATATGCATATATATAGGTCTTTTATGATTGGTCCCAGTCTAAATAAGCCAAAAATGATCATAATTTGACATTTTTTGATAAAATACAAATTTTTTGAAAATTTTCGATGTCGAATCTAGAGTGCCAGGACTATACAAAAGAGTGAAATTTTGATCCAGGTAAGTCGATATGCATATATATAATTCTTTTATGATTGGTCCTAGTCTAAATAAGCCAAAAATGATCATAATTTGACATTTTTTGATAAAATACAAATTTTTTGAAAATTTTCGATGTCGAATCTAGAGTGCCAGGAGTATACAAAAGAGTGAAATTTTGATCCAGGTAAGTCGATATGCATATATATAGGTCTTTTATGATTGGTCCCAGTCTAAATAAGCCAAAAATGACCATAATTTGACATATTTTGATAAAATACAAATTTTTTGAAAATTTTCGATGTCGAATCTAGAGTGACAGGACTATACAAAAGAGTGAAATTTTGATCCAGGTAAGTCGATATGCATATATATAGGTCTTTTTTGATTGGTCCCAGTCTAAATAAGCCAAAAATGATCATAATTTGACATTTTTTGATAAAATACAAATTTTTTGAAAATTTTCGATGTCGAATCTAGAGTGCCAGGACTATACAAAAGAGTGAAATTTTGATCCAGGTAAGTCGATATGCATATATATAGGTCTTTTATGATTGGTCCCAGTCTAAATAAGCCAAAAATGATCATAATTTGACAGTTTTTGATAAAATACAAATTTTTTGAAAATTTTCGATGTCGAATCTAGAGTGCCAGGACTATACAAAAGAGTGAAATTTTGATCCAAGTAAGTCGATATGCATATATATAGGTCTTTTATGATTGGTCCCAGTCTAAATAAGCCAAAAATGATCATAATTTGACATTTTTTGATAAAATACAAATTTTTTGAAAATTTTCGATGTCGAATCTAGAGTGCCAGGACTATACAAAAGAGTGAAATTTTGATCCAAGTAAGTCGATATGCATATATATAGGTCTTTTATGATTGGTCCCAGTCTAAATAAGCCAAAAATGATCATAATTTGACATTTTTTGATAAAATACAAATTTTTTGAAAATTTTCGATGTCGAATCTAGAGTGCCAGGACTATACAAAAGAGTGAAATTTTGATCCAGGTAAGTCGATATGCATATATATAGGTCTTTTATGATTGGTCCCAGTCTAAATAAGCCAAAAATGATCATAATTTGACATTTTTTGATAAAATACAAATTTTTTGAAAATTTTCGATGTCGAATCTAGAGTGCCAGGACTATACAAAAGAGTGAAATTTTGATCCAGGTAAGTCGATATGCATATATATAGGTCTTTTATGATTGGTCCCAGTCTAAATAAGCCAAAAATGATCATAATTTGACATTTTTTGATAAAATACAAATTTTTTGAAAATTTTCGATGTCGAATCTAGAGTGCCAGGACTATACAAAAGAGTGAAATTTTGATCCAGGTAAGTCGATATGCATATATATAGGTCTTTTATGATTGGTCCCAGTCTAAATAAGCCAAAAATGATCATAATTTGACATTTTTTGATAAAATAGAAATTTTTTGAAAATTTTCGATGTCGAATCTAGAGTGCCAGGACTATACAAAAGAGTGAAATTTTGATCCAGGTAAGTCGATATGCATATATATAGGTCTTTTATGATTGGTCCCAGTCTAAATAAGCCAAAAATGATCATAATTGGACATTTTTTGATAAAATACAAATTTTTTGAAAATTTTCGATGTCGAATCTAGAGTGCCAGGACTATACAAAAGAGTGAAATTTTGATCCAGGTAAGTCGATATGCATATATATAGGTCTTTTAAGATTGGTCCCAGTCTAAATAAGCCAAAAATGATCATAATTTGACATTTTTTTATAAAATACAAATTTTTTGAAAATTTTCGAAGTCGAATCTAGAGTGCCAGGACTATACAAAAGAGTGAAATTTTGATCCAGGTAAGTCGATATGCATATATATAGGTCTTTTATGATTGGTCCCAGTCTAAACAAGCCAAAAATGATCATAATTTGACATTTTTTGATAAAATACAAATTTTTTGAAAATTTTCGATGTCGAATCTAGAGTGCCAGGACTATACAAAAGAGTAAAATTTTGATCCAGGTAAGTCGATATGCATATATATAGGTCTTTTATGATTGGTCCCAGTCTAAATAAGCCAAAAATGATCATAATTGGACATTTTTTGATAAAATACAAATTTTTTGAAAATTTTCGATGTCGAATCTAGAGTGCCAGGACTATTCAAAAGAGTAAAATTTTGATCCAGGTAAGTCGATATGCATATATATAGGTCTTTTATGATTGGTCCCAGTCTAAATAAGCCAAAAATGATCATAATTTGACATTTTTTGATAAAATACAAATTTTTTGAAAATTTTCGATGTCGAATCTAGAGTGCCAGGACTATACAAAAGAGTGAAATTTTGATCCAGGTAAGTCGATATGCATATATATAGGTCTTTTATGATTGGTCCCAGTCTAAATAAGCCAAAAATGATCATAATTTGACATTTTTTGATAAAATACAAATTTTTTGAAAATTTTCGATGTCGAATCTAGAGTGCCAGGACTATACAAAAGAGTGAAATTTTGATCCAGGTAAGTCGATATGCGTATATATAGGTCTTTTATGATTGGTCCCAGTCTAAATAAGCCAAAAATGATCATAATTTGACATTTTTTGATAAAATACAAATTTTTTGAAAATTTTCGATGTCGAATCTAGAGTGCCAGGACTATACAAAAGAGTGAAATTTTGATCCAGGTAAGTCGATATGCATATATATAGGTCTTTTATGATTGGTCCTAGTCTAAATAAGCCAAAAATGATCATAATTTGACATTTTTTGATAAAATACAAATTTTTTGAAAATTTTCGATGTCGAATCTAGAGTGCCAGGAGTATACAAAAGAGTGAAATTTTGATCCAGGTAAGTCGATATGCATATATATAGGTCTTTTATGATTGGTCCCAGTCTAAACAAGCCAAAAATGATCATAATTTGACATTTTTTGATAAAATACAAATTTTTTGAAAATTTTCGAAGTCGAATCTAGAGTGCCAGGACTATACAAAAGAGTGAAATTTTGATCCAGGTAAGTCGATATGCATATATATAGGTCTTTTATGATTGGTCCCAGTCTAAACAAGCCAAAAATGATCATAATTTGACATTTTTTGATAAAATACAAATTTTTTGAAAATTTTCGATGTCGAATCTAGAGTGCCAGGACTATACAAAAGAGTAAAATTTTGATCCAGGTAAGTCGATATGCATATATATAGGTCTTTTATGATTGGTCCCAGTCTAAATAAGCCAAAAATGATCATAATTGGACATTTTTTGATAAAATACAAATTTTTTGAAAATTTTCGATGTCGAATCTAGAGTGCCAGGACTATTCAAAAGAGTAAAATTTTGATCCAGGTAAGTCGATATGCATATATATAGGTCTTTTATGATTGGTCCCAGTCTAAATAAGCCAAAAATGATCATAATTTGACATTTTTTGATAAAATACAAATTTTTTGAAAATTTTCGATGTCGAATCTAGAGTGCCAGGACTATACAAAAGAGTGAAATTTTGATCCAGGTAAGTCGATATGCATATATATAGGTCTTTTATGATTGGTCCCAGTCTAAATAAGCCAAAAATGATCATAATTTGACATTTTTTGATAAAATACAAATTTTTTGAAAATTTTCGATGTCGAATCTAGAGTGCCAGGACTATACAAAAGAGTGAAATTTTGATCCAGGTAAGTCGATATGCATATATATAGGTCTTTTATGATTGGTCCCAGTCTAAATAAGCCAAAAATGATCATAATTTGACATTTTTTGATAAAATACAAATTTTTTGAAAATTTTCGATGTCGAATCTAGAGTGCCAGGACTATACAAAAGAGTGAAATTTTGATCCAGGTAAGTCGATATGCATATATATAGGTCTTTTATGATTGGTCCTAGTCTAAATAAGCCAAAAATGATCATAATTTGACATTTTTTGATAAAATACAAATTTTTTGAAAATTTTCGATGTCGAATCTAGAGTGCCAGGAGTATACAAAAGAGTGAAATTTTGATCCAGGTAAGTCGATATGCATATATATAGGTCTTTTATGATTGGTCCCAGTCTAAATAAGCCAAAAATGATCATAATTTGACATATTTTGATAAAATACAAATTTTTTGAAAATTTTCGATGTCGAATCTAGAGTGCCAGGACTATACAAAAGAGTGAAATTTTGATCCAGGTAAGTCGATATGCATATATATAGGTCTTTTATGATTGGTCCCAGTCTAAATAAGCCAAAAATGATCATAATTTGACATTTTTTGATAAAATACAAATTTTTTGAAAATTTTCGATGTCGAATCTAGAGTGCCAGGACTATACAAAAGAGTGAAATTTTGATCCAGGTAAGTCGATATGCATATATATAGGTCTTTTATGATTGGTCCCAGTCTAAATAAGCCAAAAATGATCATAATTTGACATATTTTGATAAAATACAAATTTTTTGAAAATTTTCGATGTCGAATCTAGAGTGCCAGGACTATACAAAAGAGTGAAATTTTGATCCAGGTAAGTCGATATGCATATATATAGGTCTTTTATGATTGGTCCCAGTCTAAATAAGCCAAAAATGATCATAATTTGACATTTTTTGATAAAATACAAATTTTTTGAAAATTTTCGATGTCGAATCTAGAGTGCCAGGACTATACAAAAGAGTGAAATTTTGATCCAGGTAAGTCGATATGCATATATATAGGTCTTTTATGATTGGTCCCAGTCTAAATAAGCCAAAAATGATCATAATTTGACATTTTTTGATAAAATACAAATTTTTTGAAAATTTTCGATGTCGAATCTAGAGTGCCAGGACTATACAAAAGAGTGAAATTTTGATCCAGGTAAGTCGATATGCATATATATAGGTCTTTTATGATTGGTCCCAGTCTAAATAAGCCAAAAATGATCATAATTTGACAGTTTTTGATAAAATACAAATTTTTTGAAAATTTTCGATGTCGAATCTAGAGTGCCAGGACTATACAAAAGAGTGAAATTTTGATCCAAGTAAGTCGATATGCATATATATAGGTCTTTTATGATTGGTCCCAGTCTAAATAAGCCAAAAATGATCATAATTTGACATTTTTTGATAAAATACAAATTTTTTGAAAATTTTCGATGTCGAATCTAGAGTGCCAGGACTATACAAAAGAGTGAAATTTTGATCCAAGTAAGTCGATATGCATATATATAGGTCTTTTATGATTGGTCCCAGTCTAAATAAGCCAAAAATGATCATAATTTGACATTTTTTGATAAAATACAAATTTTTTGAAAATTTTCGATGTCGAATCTAGAGTGCCAGGACTATACAAAAGAGTGAAATTTTGATCCAGGTAAGTCGATATGCATATATATAGGTCTTTTATGATTGGTCCCAGTCTAAATAAGCCAAAAATGATCATAATTTGACATTTTTTGATAAAATACAAATTTTTTGAAAATTTTCGATGTCGAATCTAGAGTGCCAGGACTATACAAAAGAGTGAAATTTTGATCCAGGTAAGTCGATATGCATATATATAGGTCTTTTATGATTGGTCCCAGTCTAAATAAGCCAAAAATGATCATAATTTGACATTTTTTGATAAAATACAAATTTTTTGAAAATTTTCGATGTCGAATCTAGAGTGCCAGGACTATACAAAAGAGTGAAATTTTGATCCAGGTAAGTCGATATGCATATATATAGGTCTTTTATGATTGGTCCCAGTCTAAATAAGCCAAAAATGATCATAATTTGACATTTTTTGATAAAATACAAATTTTTTGAAAATTTTCGATGTCGAATCTAGAGTGCCAGGACTATACAAAAGAGTGAAATTTTGATCCAGGTAAGTCGATATGCATATATATAATTCTTTTATGATTGGTCCTAGTCTAAATAAGCCAAAAATGATCATAATTTGACATTTTTTGATAAAATACAAATTTTTTGAAAATTTTCGATGTCGAATCTAGAGTGCCAGGAGTATACAAAAGAGTGAAATTTTGATCCAGGTAAGTCGATATGCATATATATAGGTCTTTTATGATTGGTCCCAGTCTAAATAAGCCAAAAATGACCATAATTTGACATATTTTGATAAAATACAAATTTTTTGAAAATTTTCGATGTCGAATCTAGAGTGACAGGACTATACAAAAGAGTGAAATTTTGATCCAGGTAAGTCGATATGCATATATATAGGTCTTTTATGATTGGTCCCAGTCTAAATAAGCCAAAAATGATCATAATTTGACATTTTTTGATAAAATACAAATTTTTTGAAAATTTTCGATGTCGAATCTAGAGTGCCAGGACTATACAAAAGAGTGAAATTTTGATCCAGGTAAGTCGATATGCATATATATAGGTCTTTTATGATTGGTCCCAGTCTAAATAAGCCAAAAATGATCATAATTTGACAGTTTTTGATAAAATACAAATTTTTTGAAAATTTTCGATGTCGAATCTAGAGTGCCAGGACTATACAAAAGAGTGAAATTTTGATCCAAGTAAGTCGATATGCATATATATAGGTCTTTTATGATTGGTCCCAGTCTAAATAAGCCAAAAATGATCATAATTTGACATTTTTTGATAAAATACAAATTTTTTGAAAATTTTCGATGTCGAATCTAGAGTGCCAGGACTATACAAAAGAGTGAAATTTTGATCCAAGTAAGTCGATATGCATATATATAGGTTTTTTATGATTGGTCCCAGTCTAAATAAGCCAAAAATGATCATAATTTGACATTTTTTGATAAAATACAAATTTTTTGAAAATTTTCGATGTCGAATCTAGAGTGCCAGGACTATACAAAAGAGTGAAATTTTGATCCAGGTAAGTCGATATGCATATATATAGGTCTTTTATGATTGGTCCCAGTCTAAATAAGCCAAAAATGATCATAATTTGACATTTTTTGATAAAATACAAATTTTTTGAAAATTTTCGATGTCGAATCTAGAGTGCCAGGACTATACAAAAGAGTGAAATTTTGATCCAGGTAAGTCGATATGCATATATATAGGTCTTTTATGATTGGTCCCAGTCTAAATAAGCCAAAAATGATCATAATTTGACATTTTTTGATAAAATACAAATTTTTTGAAAATTTTCGATGTCGAATCTAGAGTGCCAGGACTATACAAAAGAGTGAAATTTTGATCCAGGTAAGTCGATATGCATATATATAGGTCTTTTATGATTGGTCCCAGTCTAAATAAGCCAAAAATGATCATAATTTGACATTTTTTGATAAAATAGAAATTTTTTGAAAATTTTCGATGTCGAATCTAGAGTGCCAGGACTATACAAAAGAGTGAAATTTTGATCCAGGTAAGTCGATATGCATATATATAGGTCTTTTATGATTGGTCCCAGTCTAAATAAGCCAAAAATGATCATAATTGGACATTTTTTGATAAAATACAAATTTTTTGAAAATTTTCGATGTCGAATCTAGAGTGCCAGGACTATACAAAAGAGTGAAATTTTGATCCAGGTAAGTCGATATGCATATATATAGGTCTTTTAAGATTGGTCCCAGTCTAAATAAGCCAAAAATGATCATAATTTGACATTTTTTTATAAAATACAAATTTTTTGAAAATTTTCGAAGTCGAATCTAGAGTGCCAGGACTATACAAAAGAGTGAAATTTTGATCCAGGTAAGTCGATATGCATATATATAGGTCTTTTATGATTGGTCCCAGTCTAAACAAGCCAAAAATGATCATAATTTGACATTTTTTGATAAAATACAAATTTTTTGAAAATTTTCGATGTCGAATCTAGAGTGCCAGGACTATACAAAAGAGTAAAATTTTGATCCAGGTAAGTCGATATGCATATATATAGGTCTTTTATGATTGGTCCCAGTCTAAATAAGCCAAAAATGATCATAATTGGACATTTTTTGATAAAATACAAATTTTTTGAAAATTTTCGATGTCGAATCTAGAGTGCCAGGACTATTCAAAAGAGTAAAATTTTGATCCAGGTAAGTCGATATGCATATATATAGGTCTTTTATGATTGGTCCCAGTCTAAATAAGCCAAAAATGATCATAATTTGACATTTTTTGATAAAATACAAATTTTTTGAAAATTTTCGATGTCGAATCTAGAGTGCCAGGACTATACAAAAGAGTGAAATTTTGATCCAGGTAAGTCGATATGCATATATATAGGTCTTTTATGATTGGTCCCAGTCTAAATAAGCCAAAAATGATCATAATTTGACATTTTTTGATAAAATACAAATTTTTTGAAAATTTTCGATGTCGAATCTAGAGTGCCAGGACTATACAAAAGAGTGAAATTTTGATCCAGGTAAGTCGATATGCGTATATATAGGTCTTTTATGATTGGTCCCAGTCTAAATAAGCCAAAAATGATCATAATTTGACATTTTTTGATAAAATACAAATTTTTTGAAAATTTTCGATGTCGAATCTAGAGTGCCAGGACTATACAAAAGAGTGAAATTTTGATCCAGGTAAGTCGATATGCATATATATAGGTCTTTTATGATTGGTCCTAGTCTAAATAAGCCAAAAATGATCATAATTTGACATTTTTTGATAAAATACAAATTTTTTGAAAATTTTCGATGTCGAATCTAGAGTGCCAGGAGTATACAAAAGAGTGAAATTTTGATCCAGGTAAGTCGATATGCATATATATAGGTCTTTTATGATTGGTCCCAGTCTAAATAAGCCAAAAATGATCATAATTTGACATATTTTGATAAAATACAAATTTTTTGAAAATTTTCGATGTCGAATCTAGAGTGCCAGGACTATACAAAAGAGTGAAATTTTGATCCAGGTAAGTCGATATGCATATATATAGGTCTTTTATGATTGGTCCCAGTCTAAATAAGCCAAAAATGATCATAATTTGACATTTTTTGATAAAATACAAATTTTTTGAAAATTTTCGATGTCGAATCTAGAGTGCCAGGACTATACAAAAGAGTGAAATTTTGATCCAGGTAAGTCGATATGCATATATATAGGTCTTTTATGATTGGTCCCAGTCTAAATAAGCCAAAAATGATCATAATTTGACAGTTTTTGATAAAATACAAATTTTTTGAAAATTTTCGATGTCGAATCTAGAGTGCCAGGACTATACAAAAGAGTGAAATTTTGATCCAAGTAAGTCGATATGCATATATATAGGTCTTTTATGATTGGTCCCAGTCTAAATAAGCCAAAAATGATCATAATTTGACATTTTTTGATAAAATACAAATTTTTTGAAAATTTTCGATGTCGAATCTAGAGTGCCAGGACTATACAAAAGAGTGAAATTTTGATCCAAGTAAGTCGATATGCATATATATAGGTCTTTTATGATTGGTCCCAGTCTAAATAAGCCAAAAATGATCATAATTTGACATTTTTTGATAAAATACAAATTTTTTGAAAATTTTCGATGTCGAATCTAGAGTGCCAGGACTATACAAAAGAGTGAAATTTTGATCCAGGTAAGTCGATATGCATATATATAGGTCTTTTATGATTGGTCCCAGTCTAAATAAGCCAAAAATGATCATAATTTGACATTTTTTGATAAAATACAAATTTTTTGAAAATTTTCGATGTCGAATCTAGAGTGCCAGGACTATACAAAAGAGTGAAATTTTGATCCAGGTAAGTCGATATGCATATATATAGGTCTTTTATGATTGGTCCCAGTCTAAATAAGCCAAAAATGATCATAATTTGACATTTTTTGATAAAATAGAAATTTTTTGAAAATTTTCGATGTCGAATCTAGAGTGCCAGGACTATACAAAAGAGTGAAATTTTGATCCAGGTAAGTCGATATGCATATATATAGGTCTTTTATGATTGGTCCCAGTCTAAATAAGCCAAAAATGATCATAATTGGACATTTTTTGATAAAATACAAATTTTTTGAAAATTTTCGATGTCGAATCTAGAGTGCCAGGACTATTCAAAAGAGTAAAATTTTGATCCAGGTAAGTCGATATGCATATATATAGGTCTTTTATGATTGGTCCCAGTCTGAATAAGCCAAAAATGATCATAATTTGACATTTTTTGATAAAATACAAATTTTTTGAAAATTTTCGATGTCGAATCTAGAGTGCCAGGACTATACAAAAGAGTGAAATTTTGATCCAGGTAAGTCGATATGCATATATATAGGTCTTTTATGATTGGTCCCAGTCTAAATAAGCCAAAAATGATCATAATTTGACATTTTTTGATAAAATACAAATTTTTTGAAAATTTTCGATGTCGAATCTAGAGTGCCAGGACTATACAAAAGAGTGAAATTTTGATCCAGGTAAGTCGATATGCATATATATAGGTCTTTTATGATTGGTCCCAGTCTAAATAAGCCAAAAATGATCATAATTTGACATTTTTTGATAAAATACAAATTTTTTGAAAATTTTCGATGTCGAATCTAGAGTGCCAGGACTATACAAAAGAGTGAAATTTTGATCCAGGTAAGTCGATATGCATATATATAGGTCTTTTATGATTGGTCCCAGTCTAAATAAGCCAAAAATGATCATAATTTGACATTTTTTGATAAAATACAAATTTTTTGAAAATTTTCGATGTCGAATCTAGAGTGCCAGGACTATACAAAAGAGTGAAATTTTGATCCAGGTAAGTCGATATGCATATATATAGGTCTTTTATGATTGGTCCCAGTCTAAATAAGCCAAAAATGATCATAATTGGACATTTTTTGATAAAATACAAATTTTTTGAAAATTTTCGATGTCGAATCTAGAGTGCCAGGACTATTCAAAAGAGTAAAATTTTGATCCAGGTAAGTCGATATGCATATATATAGGTCTTTTATGATTGGTCCCAGTCTAAATAAGCCAAAAATGATCATAATTTGACATTTTTTGATAAAATACAAATTTTTTGAAAATTTTCGATGTCGAATCTAGAGTGCCAGGACTATACAAAAGAGTGAAATTTTGATCCAGGTAAGTCGATATGCATATATATAGGTCTTTTATGATTGGTCCCAGTCTAAATAAGCCAAAAATGATCATAATTTGACATTTTTTGATAAAATACAAATTTTTTGAAAATTTTCGATGTCGAATCTAGAGTGCCAGGACTATACAAAAGAGTGAAATTTTGATCCAGGTAAGTCGATATGCATATATATAGGTCTTTTATGATTGGTCCCAGTCTAAATAAGCCAAAAATGATCATAATTTGACATTTTTTGATAAAATACAAATTTTTTGAAAATTTTCGATGTCGAATCTAGAGTGCCAGGACTATACAAAAGAGTGAAATTTTGAACCAGGTAAGTCGATATGCATATATATAGGTCTTTTATGATTGGTCCCAGTCTAAATAAGCCAAAAATGATCATAATTTGACATTTTTTGATAAAATACAAATTTTTTTAAAATTTTCGAAGTCGAATCTAGAGTGCCAGGACTATACAAAAGAGTGAAATTTTGATCCAGGTAAGTCGATATGCATATATATAGGTCTTTTATGATTGGTCCCAGTCTAAATAAGCCAAAAATGATCATAATTTGACATTTTTTGATAAAATACAAATTTTTTGAAAATTTTCGATGTCGAATCTAGAGTGCCAGGACTATACAAAAGAGTGAAATTTTGATCCAGGAAAGTCGATATGCATATATATAGGTCTTTTATGATTGGTCCCAGTCTAAATAAGAAAAAAATGATCATAATTTGACATTTTTTGATAAAATACAAATTTTTTGAAAATTTTCGATGTCGAATCTAGAGTGCCAGGACTATACAAAAGAGTGAAATTTTGATCCAGGTAAGTCGATATGCATATATATAGGTCTTTTATGATTGGTCCCAGTCTAAATAAGCCAAAAATGATCATAATTTGACATTTTTTTATAAAATACAAATTTTTTGAAAATTTTCGAAGTCGAATCTAGAGTGCCAGGACTATACAAAAGAGTGAAATTTTGATCCAGGTAAGTCGATATGCATATATATAGGTCTTTTATGATTGGTCCCAGTCTAAATAAGCCAAAAATGATCATAATTTGACATTTTTTGATAAAATACAAATTTTTTGAAAATTTTCGATGTCGAATCTAGAGTGCCAGGACTATACAAAAGAGTGAAATTTTGATCCAGGTAAGTCGATATGCATATATATAGGTCTTTTATGATTGGTCCCAGTCTAAATAAGCCAAAAATGATCATAATTTGACATTTTTTGATAAAATACAAATTTTTTGAAAATTTTCGATGTCGAATCTAGAGTGCCAGGACTATACAAAAGAGTGAAATTTTGATCCAGGAAAGTCGATATGCATATATATAGGTCTTTTATGATTGGTCCCAGTCTAAATAAGAAAAAAATGATCATAATTTGACATTTTTTGATAAAATACAAATTTTTTGAAAATTTTCGATGTCGAATCTAGAGTGCCAGGACTATACAAAAGAGTGAAATTTTGATCCAGGTAAGTCGATATGCATATATATAGGTCTTTTATGATTGGTCCCAGTCTAAATAAGCCAAAAATGATCATAATTTGACATTTTTTTATAAAATACAAATTTTTTGAAAATTTTCGAAGTCGAATCTAGAGTGCCAGGACTATACAAAAGAGTGAAATTTTGATCCAGGTAAGTCGATATGCATATATATAGGTCTTTTATGATTGGTCCCAGTCTAAATAAGCCAAAAATGATCATAATTTGACATTTTTTGATAAAATACAAATTTTTTGAAAATTTTCGATGTCGAATCTAGAGTGCCAGGACTATACAAAAGAGTGAAATTTTGATCCAGGTAAGTCGATATGCATATATATAGGTCTTTTATGATTGGTCCCAGTCTAAATAAGCCAAAAATGATCATAATTTGACATTTTTTGATAAAATACAAATTTTTTGAAAATTTTCGAAGTCGAATCTAGAGTGCCAGGACTATACAAAAGAGTGAAATTTTGATCCAGGTAAGTCGATATGCATATATATAGGTCTTTTATGATTGGTGTCAGTCTAAATAAGCCAAAAATGATCATAATTTGACATTTTTTGATAAAATACAAATTTTTTGAAAATTTTCGATGTCGAATCTAGAGTGCCAGGACTATACAAAAGAGTGAAATTTTGATCCAGGTAAGTCGATATGCATATATATAGGTCTTTTATGATTGGTCCCAGTCTAAATAAGCCAAAAATGATCATAATTTGACATTTTTTGATAAAATACAAATTTTTTGAAAATTTTCGAAGTCGAATCTAGAGTGCCAGGACTATACAAAAGAGTGAAATTTTGATCCAGGTAAGTCGATATGCATATATATAGGTCTATTATGATTGGTCCCAGTCTAAATAAGCCAAAAATGATCATAATTTGACATTTTTTGATAAAATACAAATTTTTTGAAAATTTTCGAAGTCGAATCTAGAGTGCCAGGACTATACAAAAGAGTGAAATTTTGATCCAAGTAAGTCGATATGCATATATATAGGTCTTTTATGATTGGTCCCAGTCTAAATAAGCCAAAAATGATCATAATTTGACATTTTTTGATAAAATACAAATTTTTTGAAAATTTTCGAAGTCGAATCTAGAGTGCCAGGACTATACAAAAGAGTGAAATTTTGATCCAGGTAAGTCGATATGCATATATATAGGTCTTTTATGATTGGTCCCAGTCTAAATAAGCCAAAAATGATCATAATTTGACATTTTTTGATAAAATACAAATTTTTTGAAAATTTTCGATGTCGAATCTAGAGTGCCAGGACTATACAAAAGAGTGAAATTTTGATCCAGGTAAGTCGATATGCATATATATAGGTCTTTTATGATTGGTCCCAGTCTAAATAAGCCAAAAATGATCATAATTTGACATTTTTTGATAAAATACAAATTTTTTGAAAAATTTCGATGTCGAATCTAGAGTGCCAGGACTATACAAAAGAGTGAAATTTTGATCCAGGTAAGTCGATATGCATATATATAGGTCTTTTATGATTGGTCCCAGTCTAAATAAGCCAAAAATGATCATAATTTGACATGTTTTGATAAAATACAAATTTTTTGAAAATTTTCGATGTCGAATCTAGAGTGCCAGGACTATACAAAAGAGTGAAATTTTGATCCAGGTAAGTCGATATGCATATATATAGGTCTTTTATGATTGGTCCCAGTCTAAATAAGCCAAAAATGATCATAGTTTGACATTTTTTGATAAAATACAAATTTTTTGAAAATTTTCGAAGTCGAATCTAGAGTGCCAGGACTATACAAAAGAGTGAAATTTTGATCCAGGTAAGTCGATATGCATATATATAGGTCTTTTATGATTGGTCCCAGTCTAAATAAGCCAAAAATGATCATAATTGGACATTTTTTGATAAAATACAAATTTTTTGAAAATTTTCGATGTCGAATCTAGAGTGCCAGGACTATACAAAAGAGTGAAATTTTGATCCAGGTAAGTCGATATGCATATATATAGGTCTTTTATGATTGGTCCCAGTCTAAATAAGCCAAAAATGATCATAATTTGACATTTTTTGATAAAATACAAATTTTTTGAAAATTTTCGATGTCGAATCTAGAGTGCCAGGACTATACAAAAGAGTGAAATTTTGATCCAGGTAAGTCGATATGCATATATATAGGCCTTTTATGATTGGTCCCAGTCTAAATAAGCCAAAAATGATCATAATTGGACATTTTTTGATAAAATAAAAATTTTTTGAAAATTTTCGATGTCGAATCTAGAGTGCCAGGACTATACAAAAGAGTGAAATTTTGATCCAAGTAAGTCGATATGCATATATATAGGTCTTTTATGATTGGTCCCAGTCTAAATAAGCCAAAAATGATCATAATTTGACATTTTTTGATAAAATACAAATTTTTTGAAAATTTTCGATGTCGAATCTAGAGTGCCAGGACTATACAAAAGAGTGAAATTTTGATCCAGGTAAGTCGATATGCATATATATAGGTCTTTTATGATTGGTCCCAGTCTAAATAAGCCAAAAATGATCATAATTTGACATTTTTTGATAAAATACAAATTTTTTGAAAATTTTCGATGTCGAATCTAGAGTGCCAGGACTATACAAAAGAGTGAAATTTTGATCCAGGTAAGTCGATATGCGTATATATAGGTCTTTTATGATTGGTCCCAGTCTAAATAAGCCAAAAATGATCATAATTTGACATTTTTTGATAAAATACAAATTTTTTGAAAATTTTCGATGTCGAATCTAGAGTGCCAGGACTATACAAAAGAGTGAAATTTTGATCCAGGTAAGTCGATATGCATATATATAGGTCTTTTATGATTGGTCCTAGTCTAAATAAGCCAAAAATGATCATAATTTGACATTTTTTGATAAAATACAAATTTTTTGAAAATTTTCGATGTCGAATCTAGAGTGCCAGGAGTATACAAAAGAGTGAAATTTTGATCCAGGTAAGTCGATATGCATATATATAGGTCTTTTATGATTGGTCCCAGTCTAAATAAGCCAAAAATGATCATAATTTGACATATTTTGATAAAATACAAATTTTTTGAAAATTTTCGATGTCGAATCTAGAGTGCCAGGACTATACAAAAGAGTGAAATTTTGATCCAGGTAAGTCGATATGCATATATATAGGTCTTTTATGATTGGTCCCAGTCTAAATAAGCCAAAAATGATCATAATTTGACATTTTTTGATAAAATACAAATTTTTTGAAAATTTTCGATGTCGAATCTAGAGTGCCAGGACTATACAAAAGAGTGAAATTTTGATCCAAGTAAGTCGATATGCATATATATAGGTCTTTTATGATTGGTCCCAGTCTAAATAAGCCAAAAATGATCATAATTTGACATTTTTTGATAAAATACAAATTTTTTGAAAATTTTCGATGTCGAATCTAGAGTGCCAGGACTATACAAAAGAGTGAAATTTTGATCCAGGTAAGTCGATATGCATATATATAGGTCTTTTATGATTGGTCCCAGTCTAAATAAGCCAAAAATGATCATAATTTGACATTTTTTGATAAAATAGAAATTTTTTGAAAATTTTCGATGTCGAATCTAGAGTGCCAGGACTATACAAAAGAGTGAAATTTTGATCCAGGTAAGTCGATATGCATATATATAGGTCTTTTATGATTGGTCCCAGTCTAAATAAGCCAAAAATGATCATAATTGGACATTTTTTGATAAAATACAAATTTTTTGAAAATTTTCGATGTCGAATCTAGAGTGCCAGGACTATTCAAAAGAGTAAAATTTTGATCCAGGTAAGTCGATATGCATATATATAGGTCTTTTATGATTGGTCCCAGTCTAAATAAGCCAAAAATGATCATAATTTGACATTTTTTGATAAAATACAAATTTTTTGAAAATTTTCGATGTCGAATCTAGAGTGCCAGGACTATACAAAAGAGTGAAATTTTGATCCAGGTAAGTCGATATGCATATATATAGGTCTTTTATGATTGGTCCCAGTCTAAATAAGCCAAAAATGATCATAATTTGACATTTTTTGATAAAATACAAATTTTTTGAAAATTTTCGATGTCGAATCTAGAGTGCCAGGACTATACAAAAGAGTGAAATTTTGATCCAGGTAAGTCGATATGCATATATATAGGTCTTTTATGATTGGTCCCAGTCTAAATAAGCCAAAAATGATCATAATTTGACATTTTTTTATAAAATAAAAATTTTTTGAAAATTTTCGAAGTCGAATCTAGAGTGCCAGGACTATACAAAAGAGTGAAATTTTGATCCAGGTAAGTCGATATGCATATATATAGGTCTTTTATGATTGGTCCCAGTCTAAATAAGCCAAAAATGATCATAATTTGACATTTTTTGATAAAATACAAATTTTTTGAAAATTTTCGATGTCGAATCTAGAGTGCCAGGACTATACAAAAGAGTGAAATTTTGATCCAGGTAAGTCGATATGCATATATATAGGTCTTTTATGATTGGTCCCAGTCTAAATAAGCCAAAAATGATCATAATTTGACATTTTTTGATAAAATACAAATTTTTTGAAAATTTTCGATGTCGAATCTAGAGTGCCAGGACTATACAAAAGAGTGAAATTTTGATCCAGGTAAGTCGATATGCATATATATAGGTCTTTTATGATTGGTCCCAGTCTAAATAAGCCAAAAATGATCATAATTTGACATTTTTTTATAAAATAAAAATTTTTAGAAAATTTTCGAAGTCGAATCTAGAGTGCCAGGACTATACAAAAGAGTGAAATTTTGATCCAGGTAAGTCGATATGCATATATATAGGTCTTTTATGATTGGTCCCAGTCTAAATAAGCCAAAAATGATCATAATTTGACATTTTTTGATAAAATACAAATTTTTTGAAAATTTTCGATGTCGAATCTAGAGTGCCAGGACTATACAAAAGAGTGAAATTTTGATCCAGGTAAGTCGATATGCATATATATAGGTCTTTTATGATTGGTCCCAGTCTAAATAAGCCAAAAATGATCATAATTGGACATTTTTTGATAAAATACAAATTTTTTGAAAATTTTCGATGTCGAATCTAGAGTGCCAGGACTATTCAAAAGAGTAAAATTTTGATCCAGGTAAGTCGATATGCATATATATAGGTCTTTTATGATTGGTCTTAGTCTAAATAAGCCAAAAATGATCATAATTTGACATTTTTTGATAAAATACAAATTTTTTGAAAATTTTCGATGTCGAATCTAGAGTGCCAGGACTATACAAAAGAGTGAAATTTTGATCCAGGTAAGTCGATATGCATATATATAGGTCTTTTATGATTGGTCCCAGTCTAAATAAGCCAAAAATGATCATAATTTGACATTTTTTGATAAAATACAAATTTTTTGAAAATTTTCGATGTCGAATCTAGAGTGCCAGGACTATACAAAAGAGTGAAATTTTGATCCAGGTAAGTCGATATGCATATATATAGGTCTTTTATGATTGGTCCCAGTCTAAATAAGCCAAAAATGATCATAATTTGACATTTTTTGATAAAATAGAAATTTTTTGAAAATTTTCGATGTCGAATCTAGAGTGCCAGGACTATACAAAAGAGTGAAATTTTGATCCAGGTAAGTCGATATGCATATATATAGGTCTTTTATGATTGGTCCCAGTCTAAATAAGCCAAAAATGATCATAATTTGACATTTTTTGATAAAATACAAATTTTTTTAAAATTTTCGAAGTCGAATCTAGAGTGCCAGGACTATACAAAAGAGTGAAATTTTGATCCAGGTAAGTCGATATGCATATATATATGTCTTTTATGATTGGTCCCAGTCTAAATAAGCCAAAAATGATCATAATTTGACATTTTTTGATAAAATACAAATTTTTTGAAAATTTTCGATGTCGAATCTAGAGTGCCAGGACTATACAAAAGAGTGAAATTTTGATCCAGGTAAGTCGATATGCATATATATAGGTCTTTTATGATTGGTCCCAGTCTAAATAAGCCAAAAATGATCATAATTTGACATTTTTTGATAAAATACAAATTTTTTGAAAATTTTCGATGTCGAATCTAGAGTGCCAGGACTATACAAAAGAGTGAAATTTTGATCCAGGTAAGTCGATATGCATATATATAGGTCTTTTATGATTGGTCCCAGTCTAAATAAGCCAAAAATGATCATAATTTGACATTTTTTTATAAAATACAAATTTTTTGAAAATTTTCGAAGTCGAATCTAGAGTGCCAGGACTATACAAAAGAGTGAAATTTTGATCCAGGTAAGTCGATATGCATATATATAGGTCTTTTATGATTGGTCCCAGTCTAAATAAGCCAAAAATGATCATAATTTGACATTTTTTGATAAAATACAAATTTTTTGAAAATTTTCGATGTCGAATCTAGAGTGCCAGGACTATACAAAAGAGTGAAATTTTGATCCAGGTAAGTCGATATGCATATATATAGGTCTTTTATGATTGGTCCCAGTCTAAATAAGCCAAAAATGATCATAATTTGACATTTTTTGATAAAATACAAATTTTTTGAAAATTTTCGAAGTCGAATCTAGAGTGCCAGGACTAAACAAAAGAGTGAAATTTTGATCCAGGTAAGTCGATATGCATATATATAGGTCTTTTATGATTGGTGTCAGTCTAAATAAGCCAAAAATGATCATAATTTGACATTTTTTGATAAAATACAAATTTTTTGAAAATTTTCGATGTCGAATCTAGAGTGCCAGGACTATACAAAAGAGTGAAATTTTGATCCAGGTAAGTCGATTTGCATATATATAGGTCTTTTATGATTGGTCCCAGTCTAAATAAGCCAAAAATGATCATAATTTGACATTTTTTGATAAAATACAAATTTTTTGAAAATTTTCGAAGTCGAATCTAGAGTGCCAGGACTATACAAAAGAGTGAAATTTTGATCCAGGTAAGTCGATATGCATATATATAGGTCTATTATGATTGGTCCCAGTCTAAATAAGCCAAAAATGATCATAATTTGACATTTTTTGATAAAATACAAATTTTTTGAAAATTTTCGAAGTCGAATCTAGAGTGCCAGGACTATACAAAAGAGTGAAATTTTGATCCAGGTAAGTCGATATGCATATATATAGGTCTTTTATGATTGGTCCCAGTCTAAATAAGCCAAAAATGATCATAATTTGACATTTTTTGATAAAATACAAATTTTTTGAAAATTTTCGAAGTCGAATCTAGAGTGCCAGGACTATACAAAAGAGTGAAATTTTGATCCAGGTAAGTCGATATGCATATATATAGGTCTTTTATGATTGGTCCCAGTCTAAATAAGCCAAAAATGATCATAATTTGACATTTTTTGATAAAATACAAATTTTTTGAAAATTTTCGATGTCGAATCTAGAGTGCCAGGACTATACAAAAGAGTGAAATTTTGATCCAGGTAAGTCGATATGCATATATATAGGTCTTTTATGATTGGTCCCAGTCTAAATAAGCCAAAAATGATCATAATTTGACATTTTTTGATAAAATACAAATTTTTTGAAAATTTTCGATGTCGAATCTAGAGTGCCAGGACTATACAAAAGAGTGAAATTTTGATCCAGGTAAGTCGATATGCATATATATAGGTCTTTTATGATTGGTCCCAGTCTAAATAAGCCAAAAATGATCATAAATTGACATTTTTTGATAAAATACAAATTTTTTGAAAATTTTCGATGTCGAATCTAGAGTGCCAGGACTATACAAAAGAGTGAAATTTTGATCCAGGTAAGTCGATATGCATGTATATAGGTCTTTTATGATTGGTCCCAGTCTAAATAAGCCAAAAATGATCATAGTTTGACATTTTTTGATAAAATACAAATTTTTTGAAAATTTTCGAAGTCGAATCTAGAGTGCCAGGACTATACAAAAGAGTGAAATTTTGATCCAGGTAAGTCGATATGCATATATATAGGTCTTTTATGATTGGTCCCAGTCTAAATAAGCCAAAAATGATCATAATTGGACATTTTTTGATAAAATACAAATTTTTTGAAAATTTTCGATGTCGAATCTAGAGTGCCAGGACTATACAAAAGAGTGAAATTTTGATCCAGGTAAGTCGATATGCATATATATAGGTCTTTTATGATTGGTCCCAGTCTAAATAAGCCAAAAATGATCATAATTTGACATTTTTTGATAAAATACAAATTTTTTGAAAATTTTCGATGTCGAATCTAGAGTGCCAGGACTATACAAAAGAGTGAAATTTTGATCCAGGTAAGTCGATATGCATATATATAGGCCTTTTATGATTGGTCCCAGTCTAAATAAGCCAAAAATGATCATAATTGGACATTTTTTGATAAAATAAAAATTTTTTGAAAATTTTCGATGTCGAATCTAGAGTGCCAGGACTATACAAAAGAGTGAAATTTTGATCCAGGTAAGTCGATATGCATATATATAGGTCTTTTATGATTGGTCCCAGTCTAAATAAGCCAAAAATGATCATAATTTGACATTTTTTGATAAAATACAAATTTTTTGAAAATTTTCGAAGTCGAATCTAGAGTGCCAGGACTATACAAAAGAGTGAAATTTTGATCCAGGTAAGTCGATATGCATATATATAGGTTTTTTATGATTGGTCCCAGTCTAAATAAGCCAAAAATGATCATAATTGGACATTTTTTGATAAAATACAAATTTTTTGAAAATTTTCGATGTCGAATCTAGAGTGCCAGGACTATACAAAAGAGTGAAATTTTGATCCAGGTAAGTCGATATGCATATATATAGGTCTTTTATGATTGGTCCCAGTCTAAATAAGCCAAAAATGATCATAATTTGACATTTTTTGATAAAATACAAATTTTTTGAAAATTTTCGATGTCGAATCTAGAGTGCCAGGACTATACAAAAGAGTGAAATTTTGATCCAGGTAAGTCGATATGCATATATATAGGTCTTTTATGATTGGTCCCAGTCTAAATAAGCCAAAAATGATCATAATTTGACATTTTTTGATAAAATACAAATTTTTTGAAAATTTTCGATGTCGAATCTAGAGTGCCAGGACTATACAAAAGAGTGAAATTTTGATCCAGGTAAGTCGATATGCATATATATAGGTCTTTTATGATTGGTCCCAGTCTAAATAAGCCAAAAATGATCATAATTTGACATTTTTTTATAAAATACAAATTTTTTGAAAATTTTCGATGTCGAATCTAGAGTGCCAGGACTATACAAAAGAGTGAAATTTTGATCCAGGTAAGTCGATATGCATATATATAGGTCTTTTATGATTGGTCCCAGTCTAAATAAGCCAAAAATGATCATAATTTGACATTTTTTGATAAAATACAAATTTTTTGAAAATTTTCGATGTCGAATCTAGAGTGCCAGGACTATACAAAAGAGTGAAATTTTGATCCAGGTAAGTCGATATGCATATATATAGGTCTTTTATGATTGGTCCCAGTCTAAATAAGCCAAAAATGATCATAATTTGACATTTTTTGATAAAATACAAATTTTTTGAAAATTTTCGATGTCGAATCTAGAGTGCCAGGACTATACAAAAGAGTGAAATTTTGATCCAGGTAAGTCGATATGCATATATATAGGTCTTTTATGATTGGTCCCAGTCTAAATAAGCCAAAAATGATCATAATTTGACATTTTTTGATAAAATACAAATTTTTTGAAAATTTTCGAAGTCGAATCTAGAGTGCCAGGACTATACAAAAGAGTGAAATTTTGATCCAGGTAAGTCGATATGCATATATATAGGTCTTTTATGATTGGTCCCAGTCTAAATAAGCCAAAAATGATCATAATTGGACATTTTTTGATAAAATAGAAATTTTTTGAAAATTTTCGATGTCGAATCTAGAGTGCCAGGACTATACAAAAGAGTGAAATTTTGATCCAGGTAAGTCGATATGCATATATATAGGTCTTTTATGATTGGTCCCAGTCTAAATAAGCCAAAAATGATCATAATTTGACATTTTTTGATAAAATACAAATTTTTTGAAAATTTTCGATGTCGAATCTAGAGTGCCAGGACTATACAAAAGAGTGAAATTTTGATCCAGGTAAGTCGATATGCATATATATAGGTCTTTTATGATTGGTCCCAGTCTAAATAAGCCAAAAATGATCATAATTTGACATTTTTTGATAAAATACAAATTTTTTGAAAATTTTCGATGTCGAATCTAGAGTGCCAGGACTATACAAAAGAGTGAAATTTTGATCCAGGTAAGTCGATATGCATATATATAGGTCTTTTATGATTGGTCCCAGTCTAAATAAGCCAAAAATGATCATAATTTGACATTTTTTGATAAAATACAAATTTTTTGAAAATTTTCGAAGTCGAATCTAGAGTGCCAGGACTATACAAAAGAGTGAAATTTTGATCCAGGTAAGTCGATATGCATATATATAGGTCTTTTATGATTGGTCCCAGTCTAAATAAGCCAAAAATGATCATAATTGGACATTTTTTGATAAAATACAAATTTTTTGAAAATTTTCGATGTCGAATCTAGAGTGCCAGGACTATACAAAAGAGTGAAATTTTGATCCAGGTAAGTCGATATGCATATATATAGGTCTTTTATGATTGGTCCCAGTCTAAATAAGCCAAAAATGATCATAATTTGACATTTTTTGATAAAATACAAATTTTTTTAAAATTTTCGATGTCGAATCTAGAGTGCCAGGACTATACAAAAGAGTGAAATTTTGATCCAGGTAAGTCGATATGCATATATATAGGTCTTTTATGATTGGTCCCAGTCTAAATAAGCCAAAAATGATCATAATTTGACATTTTTTGATAAAATACAAATTTTTTGAAAATTTTCGATGTCGAATCTAGAGTGCCAGGACTATTCAAAAGAGTGAAATTTTGATCCAGGTAAGTCGATATGCATATATATAGGTCTTTTATGATTAGTCCCAGTCTAAATAAGCCAAAAATGATCATAATTTGACATTTTTTGATAAAATACAAATTTTTTGAAAATTTTCGATGTCGAATCTAGAGTGCCAGGACTATACAAAAGAGTGAAATTTTGATCCAGGTAAGTCGATATGCATATATATAGGTCTTTTATGATTGGTCCCAGTCTAAATAAGCCAAAAATGATCATAATTTGACATTTTTTGATAAAATACAAATTTTTTGAAAATTTTCGATGTCGAATCTAGAGTGCCAGGACTATACAAAAGAGTGAAATTTTGATCCAGGTAAGTCGATATGCATATATATAGGTCTTTTATGATTGGTCCCAGTCTAAATAAGCCAAAAATGATCATAATTTGACATTTTTTGATAAAATACAAATTTTTTGAAAATTTTCGATGTCGAATCTAGAGTGCCAGGACTATACAAAAGAGTGAAATTTTGATCCAGGTAAGTCGATATGCATATATATAGGTCTTTTATGATTGGTCCCAGTCTAAATAAGCCAAAAATGATCATAATTTGACATTTTTTTATAAAATACAAATTTTTTGAAAATTTTCGATGTCGAATCTAGAGTGCCAGTACTATTCAAAAGAGTAAAATTTTGATCCAGGTAAGTCGATATGCATATATATAGGTCTTTTATGATTAGTCCCAGTCTAAATAAGCCAAAAATGATCATAATTTGACATTTTTTGATAAAATACAAATTTTTTGAAAATTTTCGATGTCGAATCTAGAGTGCCAGGACTATACAAAAGAGTGAAATTTTGATCCAGGTAAGTCGATATGCATATATATAGGTCTTTTATGATTGGTCCCAGTCTAAATAAGCCAAAAATGATCATAATTTGACATTTTTTGATAAAATACAAATTTTTTGAAAATTTTCGATGTCGAATCTAGAGTGCCAGGACTATACAAAAGAGTGAAATTTTGATCCAGGTAAGTCGATATGCATATATATAGGTCTTTTATGATTGGTCCCAGTCTAAATAAGCCAAAAATGATCATAATTTGACATTTTTTGATAAAATACAAATTTTTTGAAAATTTTCGATGTCGAATCTAGAGTGCCAGGACTATACAAAAGAGTGAAATTTTGATCCAGGTAAGTCGATATGCATATATATAGGTCTTTTATGATTGGTCCCAGTCTAAATAAGCCAAAAATGATCATAATTGGACATTTTTTGATAAAATACAAATTTTTTGAAAATTTTCGATGTCGAATCTAGAGTGCCAGGACTATACAAAAGAGTGAAATTTTGATCCAGGTAAGTCGATATGCATATATATAGGTCTTTTATGATTGGTCCCAGTCTAAATAAGCCAAAAATGATCATAATTTGACATTTTTTGATAAAATACAAATTTTTTGAAAATTTTCGATGTCGAATCTAGAGTGCCAGGACTATACAAAAGAGTGAAATTTTGATCCAGGTAAGTCGATATGCATATATATAGGTCTTTTATGATTGGTCCCAGTCTAAATAAGCCAAAAATGATCATAATTTGACATTTTTTGATAAAATACAAATTTTTTGAAAATTTTCGATGTCGAATCTAGAGTGCCAGGACTATTCAAAAGAGTGAAATTTTGATCCAGGTAAGTCGATATGCATATATATAGGTCTTTTATGATTGGTCCCAGTCTAAATAAGCCAAAAATGATCATAATTTGACATTTTTTGATAAAATACAAATTTTTTGAAAATTTTCGATGTCGAATCTAGAGTGCCAGGACTATACAAAAGAGTGAAATTTTGATCCAGGTAAGTCGATATGCATATATATAGGTCTTTTATGATTGGTCCCAGTCTAAATAAGCCAAAAATGATCATAATTTGACATTTTTTGATAAAATACAAATTTTTAGAAAATTTTCGATGTCGAATCTAGAGTGCCAGGACTATACAAAAGAGTGAAATTTTGATCCAGGTAAGTCGATATGCATATATATAGGTCTTTTATGATTGGTCCCAGTCTAAATAAGCCAAAAATGATCATAATTTGACATTTTTTGATAAAATACAAATTTTTTGAAAATTTTCGATGTCGAATCTAGAGTGCCAGGACTATACAAAAGAGTGAAATTTTGATCCAGGTAAGTCGATATGCATATATATAGGTCTTTTATGATTGGTCCCAGTCTAAATAAGCCAAAAATGATCATAATTTGACATTTTTTTATAAAATACAAATTTTTTGAAAATTTTCGATGTCGAATCTAGAGTGCCAGGACTATACAAAAGAGTGAAATTTTGATCCAGGTAAGTCGATATGCATATATATAGGTCTTTTATGATTGGTCCCAGTCTAAATAAGCCAAAAATGATCATAATTTGACATTTTTTGATAAAATACAAATTTTTTGAAAATTTTCGATGTCGAATCTAGAGTGCCAGGACTATACAAAAGAGTGAAATTTTGATCCAGGTAAGTCGATATGCATATATATAGGTCTTTTATGATTGGTCCCAGTCTAAATAAGCCAAAAATGATCATAATTTGACATTTTTTGATAAAATACAAATTTTTTGAAAATTTTCGAAGTCGAATCTAGAGTGCCAGGACCATACAAAAGAGTGAAATTTTGATCCAGGTAAGTCGATATGCATATATATAGGTCTTTTATGATTGGTCCCAGTCTAAATAAGCCAAAAATGATCATAATTTGACATTTTTTGATAAAATACAAATTTTTTGAAAATTTTCGATGTCGAATCTAGAGTGCCAGGACTATACAAAAGAGTGAAATTTTGATCCAGGTAAGTCGATATGCATATATATAGGTCTTTTATGATTGGTCCCAGTCTAAATAAGCCAAAAATGATCATAATTTGACATTTTTTTATAAAATACAAATTTTTTGAAAATTTTCGATGTCGAATCTAGAGTGCCAGGACTATACAAAAGAGTGAAATTTTGATCCAGGTAAGTCGATATGCATATATATAGGTCTTTTATGATTGGTCCCAGTCTAAATAAGCCAAAAATAATCATAATTTGACATTTTTTGATAAAATACAAATTTTTTGAAAATTTTCGATGTCGAATCTAGAGTGCCAGGACTATACAAAAGAGTGAAATTTTGATCCAGGTAAGTCGATATGCATATATATAGGTCTTTTATGATTGGTCCCAGTCTAAATAAGCCAAAAATGATCATAATTTGACATTTTTTGATAAAATACAAATTTTTTGAAAATTTTCGATGTCGAATCTAGAGTGCCAGGACTATACAAAAGAGTGAAATTTTGATCCAGGTAAGTCGATATGCATATATATAGGTCTTTTATGATTGGTCCCAGTCTAAATAAGCCAAAAATGATCATAATTTGACATTTTTTGATAAAATACAAATTTTTTGAAAATTTTCGATGTCGAATCTAGAGTGCCAGGACTATTCAAAAGAGTGAAATTTTGATCCAGGTAAGTCGATATGCATATATATAGGTCTTTTATGATTGGTCCCAGTCTAAATAAGCCAAAAATGATCATAATTTGACATTTTTTGATAAAATACAAATTTTTTGAAAATTTTCGATGTCGAATCTAGAGTGCCAGGACTATACAAAAGAGTGAAATTTTGATCCAGGTAAGTCGATATGCATATATATAGGTCTTTTATGATTGGTCCCAGTCTAAATAAGCCAAAAATGATCATAATTTGACATTTTTTGATAAAATACAAATTTTTAGAAAATTTTCGATGTCGAATCTAGAGTGCCAGGACTATACAAAAGAGTGAAATTTTGATCCAGGTAAGTCGATATGCATATATATAGGTCTTTTATGATTGGTCCCAGTCTAAATAAGCCAAAAATGATCATAATTTGACATTTTTTGATAAAATACAAATTTTTTGAAAATTTTCGATGTCGAATCTAGAGTGCCAGGACTATACAAAAGAGTGAAATTTTGATCCAGGTAAGTCGATATGCATATATATAGGTCTTTTATGATTGGTCCCAGTCTAAATAAGCCAAAAATGATCATAATTTGACATTTTTTTATAAAATACAAATTTTTTGAAAATTTTCGATGTCGAATCTAGAGTGCCAGGACTATACAAAAGAGTGAAATTTTGATCCAGGTAAGTCGATATGCATATATATAGGTCTTTTATGATTGGTCCCAGTCTAAATAAGCCAAAAATGATCATAATTTGACATTTTTTGATAAAATACAAATTTTTTGAAAATTTTCGATGTCGAATCTAGAGTGCCAGGACTATACAAAAGAGTGAAATTTTGATCCAGGTAAGTCGATATGCATATATATAGGTCTTTTATGATTGGTCCCAGTCTAAATAAGCCAAAAATGATCATAATTTGACATTTTTTGATAAAATACAAATTTTTTGAAAATTTTCGAAGTCGAATCTAGAGTGCCAGGACCATACAAAAGAGTGAAATTTTGATCCAGGTAAGTCGATATGCATATATATAGGTCTTTTATGATTGGTCCCAGTCTAAATAAGCCAAAAATGATCATAATTTGACATTTTTTGATAAAATACAAATTTTTTGAAAATTTTCGATGTCGAATCTAGAGTGCCAGGACTATACAAAAGAGTGAAATTTTGATCCAGGTAAGTCGATATGCATATATATAGGTCTTTTATGATTGGTCCCAGTCTAAATAAGCCAAAAATGATCATAATTTGACATTTTTTTATAAAATACAAATTTTTTGAACATTTTCGATGTCGAATCTAGAGTGCCAGGACTATACAAAAGAGTGAAATTTTGATCCAGGTAAGTCGATATGCATATATATAGGTCTTTTATGATTGGTCCCAGTCTAAATAAGCCAAAAATAATCATAATTTGACATTTTTTGATAAAATACAAATTTTTTGAAAATTTTCGATGTCGAATCTAGAGTGCCAGGACTATACAAAAGAGTGAAATTTTGATCCAGGTAAGTCGATATGCATATATATAGGTCTTTTATGATTGGTCCCAGTCTAAATAAGCCAAAAATGATCATAATTTGACATTTTTTGATAAAATACAAATTTTTTGAAAATTTTCGATGTCGAATCTAGAGTGCCAGGACTATACAAAAGAGTGAAATTTTGATCCAGGTAAGTCGGTATGCATATATATAGGTCTTTTATGATTGGTCCCAGTCTAAATAAGCCAAAAATGATCATAATTTGACATTTTTTGATAAAATACAAATTTTTTGAAAATTTTCGAAGTCGAATCTAGAGTGCCAGGACTATACAAAAGAGTGAAATTTTGATCCAGGTAAGTCGATATGCATATATATAGGTCTTTTATGATTGGTCCCAGTCTAAATAAGCCAAAAATGATCATAATTGGACATTTTTTGATAAAATACAAATTTTTTGAAAATTTTCGATGTCGAATCTAGAGTGCCAGGACTATACAAAAGAGTGAAATTTTGATCCAGGTAAGTCGATATGCATATATATAGGTCTTTTATGATTGGTCCCAGTCTAAATAAGCCAAAAATGATCATAATTTGACATTTTTTGATAAAATACAAATTTTTTGAAAATTTTCGATGTCGAATCTAGAGTGCCAGGACTATACAAAAGAGTGAAATTTTGATCCAGGTAAGTCGATATGCATATATATAGGTCTTTTATGATTGGCCCCAGTCTAAATAAGCCAAAATTGATCATAATTTGACATTTTTTGATAAAATACAAATTTTTTGAAAATTTTCGATGTCGAATCTAGAGTGCCAGGACTATTCAAAAGAGTAAAATTTTGATCCAGGTAAGTCGATATGCATATATATAGGTCTTTTATGATTAGTCCCAGTCTAAATAAGCCAAAAATGATCATAATTTGACATTTTTTGATAAAATACAAATTTTTTGAAAATTTTCGATGTCGAATCTAGAGTGCCAGGACTATACAAAAGAGTGAAATTTTGATCCAGGTAAGTCGATATGCATATATATAGGTCTTTTATGATTGGTCCCAGTCTAAATAAGCCAAAAATGATCATAATTTGACATTTTTTGATAAAATACAAATTTTTTGAAAATTTTCGATGTCGAATCTAGAGTGCCAGGACTATACAAAAGAGTGAAATTTTGATCCAGGTAAGTCGATATGCATATATATAGGTCTTTTATGATTGGTCCCAGTTTAAATAAGCCAAAAATGATCATAATTTGACATTTTTTGATAAAATACAAATTTTTTGAAAATTTTCGATGTCGAATCTAGAGTGCCAGGACTATACAAAAGAGTGAAATTTTGATCCAGGTAAGTCGATAGGCATATATATAGGTCTTTTATGATTGGTCCCAGTCTAAATAAGCCAAAAATGATCATAATTTGACATTTTTTTATAAAATACAAATTTTTTGAAAATTTTCGATGTCGAATCTAGAGTGCCAGGACTATACAAAAGAGTGAAATTTTGATCCAGGTAAGTCGATACGCATATATATAGGTCTTTTATGATTGGTCCCAGTCTAAATAAGCCAAAAATGATCATAATTTGACATTTTTTGATAAAATACAAATTTTTTGAAAATTTTCGATGTCGAATCTAGAGTGCCAGGACTATACAAAAGAGTGAAATTTTGATCCAGGTAAGTCGATATGCATATATATAGGTCTTTTATGATTGGTCCCAGTCTAAATAAGCCAAAAATGATCATAATTTGACATTTTTTGATAAAATACAAATTTTTTGAAAATTTTCGAAGTCGAATCTAGAGTGCCTGGACCATACAAAAGAGTGAAATTTTGATCCAGGTAAGTCGATATGCATATATATAGGTCTTTTATGATTGGTCCCAGTCTAAATAAGCCAAAAATGATCATAATTTGACATTTTTTGATAAAATACAAATTTTTTGAAAATTTTCGATGTCGAATCTAGAGTGCCAGGACTATACAAAAGAGTGAAATTTTGATCCAGGTAAGTCGATATGCATATATATAGGTCTTTTATGATTGGTCCCAGTCTAAATAAGCCAAAAATGATCATAATTTGACATTTTTTTATAAAATACAAATTTTTTGAAAATTTTCGATGTCGAATCTAGAGTGCCAGGACTATACAAAAGAGTGAAATTTTGATCCAGGTAAGTCGATATGCATATATATAGGTCTTTTATGATTGGTCCCAGTCTAAATAAGCCAAAAATAATCATAATTTGACATTTTTTGATAAAATACAAATTTTTTGAAAATTTTCGATGTCGAATCTAGAGTGCCAGGACTATACAAAAGAGTGAAATTTTGATCCAGGTAAGTCGATATGCATATATATAGGTCTTTTATGATTGGTCCCAGTCTAAATAAGCCAAAAATGATCATAATTTGACATTTTTTGATAAAATACAAATTTTTTGAAAATTTTCGATGTCGAATCTAGAGTGCCAGGACTATACAAAAGAGTGAAATTTTGATCCAGGTAAGTCGATATGCATATATATAGGTCTTTTATGATTGGTCCCAGTCTAAATAAGCCAAAAATGATCATAATTTGACATTTTTTGATAAAATACAAATTTTTTGAAAATTTTCGATGTCGAATCTAGAGTGACAGGACTATTCAAAAGAGTGAAATTTTGATCCAGGTAAGTCGATATGCATATATATAGGTCTTTTATGATTGGTCCCAGTCTAAATAAGCCAAAAATGATCATAATTTGACATTTTTTGATAAAATACAAATTTTTTGAAAATTTTCGATGTCGAATCTAGAGTGCCAGGACTATACAAAAGAGTGAAATTTTGATCCAGGTAAGTCGATATGCATATATATAGGTCTTTTATGATTGGTCCCAGTCTAAATAAGCCAAAAATGATCATAATTTGACATTTTTTGATAAAATACAAATTTTTAGAAAATTTTCGATGTCGAATCTAGAGTGCCAGGACTATACAAAAGAGTGAAATTTTGATCCAGGTAAGTCGATATGCATATATATAGGTCTTTTATGATTGGTCCCAGTCTAAATAAGCCAAAAATGATCATAATTTGACATTTTTTGATAAAATACAAATTTTTTGAAAATTTTCGATGTCGAATCTAGAGTGCCAGGACTATACAAAAGAGTGAAATTTTGATCCAGGTAAGTCGATATGCATATATATAGGTCTTTTATGATTGGTCCCAGTCTAAATAAGCCAAAAATGATCATAATTGGACATTTTTTGATAAAATACAAATTTTTTGAAAATTTTCGATGTCGAATCTAGAGTGCCAGGACTATACAAAAGAGTGAAATTTTGATCCAGGTAAGTCGATATGCATATATATAGGTCTTTTATGATTGGTCCCAGTCTAAATAAGCCAAAAATGATCATAATTTGACATTTTTTGATAAAATACAAATTTTTTGAAAATTTTCGATGTCGAATCTAGAGTGCCAGGACTATACAAAAGAGTGAAATTTTGATCCAGGTAAGTCGATATGCATATATATAGGTCTTTTATGATTGGTCCCAGTCTAAATAAGCCAAAAATGATCATAATTTGACATTTTTTGATAAAATACAAATTTTTTGAAAATTTTCGAAGTCGAATCTAGAGTGCCAGGACCATACAAAAGAGTGAAATTTTGATCCAGGTAAGTCGATATGCATATATATAGGTCTTTTATGATTGGTCCCAGTCTAAATAAGCCAAAAATGATCATAATTTGACATTTTTTGATAAAATACAAATTTTTTGAAAATTTTCGATGTCGAATCTAGAGTGCCAGGACTATACAAAAGAGTGAAATTTTGATCCAGGTAAGTCGATATGCATATATATAGGTCTTTTATGATTGGTCCCAGTCTAAATAAGCCAAAAATGATCATAATTTGACATTTTTTTATAAAATACAAATTTTTTGAAAATTTTCGATGTCGAATCTAGAGTGCCAGGACTATACAAAAGAGTGAAATTTTGATCCAGGTAAGTCGATATGCATATATATAGGTCTTTTATGATTGGTCCCAGTCTAAATAAGCCAAAAATAATCATAATTTGACATTTTTTGATAAAATACAAATTTTTTGAAAATTTTCGATGTCGAATCTAGAGTGCCAGGACTATACAAAAGAGTGAAATTTTGATCCAGGTAAGTCGATATGCATATATATAGGTCTTTTATGATTGGTCCCAGTCTAAATAAGCCAAAAATGATCATAATTTGACATTTTTTGATAAAATACAAATTTTTTGAAAATTTTCGATGTCGAATCTAGAGTGCCAGGACTATACAAAAGAGTGAAATTTTGATCCAGGTAAGTCGGTATGCATATATATAGGTCTTTTATGATTGGTCCCAGTCTAAATAAGCCAAAAATGATCATAATTTGACATTTTTTGATAAGATACAAATTTTTTGAAAATTTTCGAAGTCGAATCTAGAGTGCCAGGACTATACAAAAGAGTGAAATTTTGATCCAGGTAAGTCGATATGCATATATATAGGTCTTTTATGATTAGTCCCAGTCTAAATAAGCCAAAAATGATCATAATTTGACATTTTTTGATAAAATACAAATTTTTTGAAAATTTTCGATGTCGAATCTAGAGTGCCAGGACTATACAAAAGAGTGAAATTTTGATCCAGGTAAGTCGATATGCATATATATAGGTCTTTTATGATTGGTCCCAGTCTAAATAAGCCAAAAATGATCATAATTTGACATTTTTTGATAAAATACAAATTTTTTGAAAATTTTCGATGTCGAATCTAGAGTGCCAGGACTATACAAAAGAGTGAAATTTTGATCCAGGTAAGTCGATATGCATATATATAGGTCTTTTATGATTGGTCCCAGTCTAAATAAGCCAAAAATGATCATAATTTGACATTTTTTGATAAAATACAAATTTTTTGAAAATTTTCGATGTCGAATCTAGAGTGCCAGGACTATACAAAAGAGTGAAATTTTGATCCAGGTAAGTCGATATGCATATATATAGGTCTTTTATGATTGGTCCCAGTCTAAATAAGCCAAAAATGATCATAATTTGACATTTTTTGATAAAATACAAATTTTTTGAAAATTTTCGATTTCGAATCTAGAGTGCCAGGACTATACAAAAGAGTGAAATTTTGATCCAGGTAAGTCGATATGCATATATATAGGTCTTTTATGATTGGTCCCAGTCTAAATAAGCCAAAAATGATCATAATTTGATATTTTGTTATAAAATACAAATTTTTTGAAAATTTTCGATGTCGAATCTAGAGTGCCAGGACTATACAAAAGAGTGAAATTTTGATCCAGGTAAGTCGATATGCATATATATAGGTCTTTTATGATTGGTCCCAGTCTAAATAAGCCAAAAATGATCATAATTTGACATTTTTTGATAAAATACAAATTTTTTGAAAATTTTCGATGTCGAATCTAGAGTGCCAGGACTATACAAAAGAGTGAAATTTTGATCCAGGTAAGTCGATATGCATATATATAGGTCTTTTATGATTGGTCCCAGTCTAAATAAGCCAAAAATGATCATAATTTGACATTTTTTGATAAAATACAAATTTTTTGAAAATTTTCGAAGTCGAATCTAGAGTGCCAGGACTATACAAAAGAGTGAAATTTTGATCCAGGTAAGTCGATATGCATATAAATAGGTCTTTTATGATTGGTCCCAGTCTAAATAAGCCAAAAATGATCATAATTTGACATTTTTTGATAAAATACAAATTTTTTGAAAATTTTCGATGTCGAATCTAGAGTGCCAGGACTATACAAAAGAGTGAAATTTTGATCCAGGTAAGTCGATATGCATATATATAGGTCTTTTATGATTGGTCCCAGTCTAAATAAGCCAAAAATGATCATAATTGGACATTTTTTGATAAAATACAAATTTTTTGAAAATTTTCGAAGTCGAATCTAGAGTGCCAGGACTATACAAAAGAGTGAAATTTTGATCCACGTAAGTCGATATGCATATATATAGGTCTTTTATGATTGGTCCCAGTCTAAATAAGCCAAAAATGATCATAATTTGACATTTTTTGATAAAATACAAATTTTTTGAAAATTTTCGATGTCGAATCTAGAGTGCCAGGACTATACAAAAGAGTGAAATTTTGATCCAGGTAAGTCGATATGCATATATATAGGTCTTTTATGATTGGTCCCAGTCTAAATAAGCCAAAAATGATCATAATTTGACATTTTTTGATAAAATACAAATTTTTTGAAAATTTTCGATGTCGAATCTAGAGTGCCAGGACTATACAAAAGAGTGAAATTTTGATCCAGGTAAGTCGATATGCATATATATAGGTCTTTTATGATTGGTCCCAGTCTAAATAAGCCAAAAATGATCATAATTTGACATTTTTTGATAAAATACAAATTTTTTGAAAATTTTCGAAGTCGAATCTAGAGTGCCAGGACTATACAAAAGAGTGAAATTTTGACCCAGGTAAGTCGATATGCATATATATAGGTCTTTTATGATTGGTCCCAGTCTAAATAAGCCAAAAATGATCATAATTTGACATGTTTTGATAAAAAACAAATTTTTTGAAAATTTTCGATGTCGAATCTAGATTGCCAGGACTATACAAAAAGTGAAATTTCGATCCAGGTAAGTCGATATGCATTTATATAGGTCTTTTATGATTGGTCCCAGTCAAAATAAGCCAAAAATTATCATAATTTGACATTTTTTGATAAAATACAAATTTTTTGAAAATTTTCGATGTCGAATCTAGAGTGCCAGGACTATACACAAGAGTGAAATTTTGATCCAGGTAAGTCGATATGCATATATATAGGTCTTTTATGATTGGTCCCAGTCTAAATAAGCCAAAAATGATCATAATTTGACATTTTTTGATAAAATACAAATTTTTTGAAAATTTTCGATGTCGAATCTAGAGTGCCAGGACTATACAAAAGAGTGAAATTTTGATCCAGGTAAGTCGATATGCATATATATAGGTCTTTTCTGATTGGTCCCAGTCTAAATAAGCCAAAAATGATCATAATTTGACATTTTTTGATAAAATACAAATTTTTTGAAAATTTTCGATGTCGAATCTAGATTGCCAGGACTATACAAAAGAGTGAAATTTCGATCCAGGTAAGTCGATATGCATTTATATAGGTCTTTTATGATTGGTCCCAGTTAAAATAAGCCAAAAATTATCATAATTTGACATTTTTTGATAAAATACAAATTTTTTGAAAATTTTCGATGTCGAATCTAGAGTGCCAGGACTATACAAAAGAGTGAAATTTTGATCCAGGTAAGTCGATATGCATATATATAGGTCTTTTATGATTGGTCCCAGTCTAAATAAGCCAAAAATGATCATAATTGGACATTTTTTGATAAAATACAAATTTTTTGAAAATTTTCGAAGTCGAATCTAGAGTGCCAGGACTATACAAAAGAGTGAAATTTTGATCCAGGTAAGTCGATATGCATATATATAGGTCTTTTATGATTGGTCCCAGTCTAAATAAGCCAAAAATGATCATAATTTTACATTTTTTGATAAAATACAAATTTTTTGAAAATTTTCGATGTCGAATCTAGAGTGCCAGGACTATACAAAAGAGTGAAATTTTGATCCAGGTAAGTCGATATGCATATATATAGGTCTTTTATGATTGGTCCCAGTCTAAATAAGCCAAAAATGATCATAATTTGACATTTTTTGATAAAATACAAATTTTTTGAAAATTTTCGATGTCGAATCTAGAGTGCCAGGACTATACAAAAGAGTGAAATTTTGATCCAGGTAAGTCGATATGCATATATATAGGTCTTTTATGATTGGTCCCAGTCTAAATAAGCCAAAAATGATCATAATTTGACATTTTTTGATAAAAAACAAATTTTTTGAAAATTTTCGAAGTCGAATCTAGAGTGCCAGGACTATACAAAAGAGTGAAATTTTGATCCAGGTAAGTCGATATGCATATATATAGGTCTTTTATGATTGGTCCCAGTCTAAATAAGCCAAAAATGATCATAATTTGACATTTTTTGATAAAATACAAATTTTTTGAAAATTTTCGAAGTCGAATCTAGAGTGCCAGGACTATACAAAAGAGTGAAATTTTGATCCAGGTTAGTCGATATGCATATATATAGGTCTTTTATGATTGGTCCCAGTCTAAATAAGCCAAAAATGATCATAATTTGACATTTTTTGATAAAATACAAATTTTTTGAAAATTTTCGATGTCGAATCTAGAGTGCCAGGACTATACAAAAGAGTGAAATTTTGATCCAGGTAAGTCGATATGCATATATATAGGTCTTTTCTGATTGGTCCCAGTCTAAATAAGCCAAAAATGATCATAATTTGACATTTTTTGATAAAATACAAATTTTTTGAAAATTTTCGATGTCGAATCTAGATTGCCAGGACTATACAAAAGAGTGAAATTTCGATCCAGGTAAGTCGATATGCATTTATATAGGTCTTTTATGATTGGTCCCAGTTAAAATAAGCCAAAAATTATCATAATTTGACATTTTTTGATAAAATACAAATTTTTTGAAAATTTTCGATGTCGAATCTAGAGTGCCAGGACTATACAAAAGAGTGAAATTTTGATCCAGGTAAGTCGATATGCATATATATAGGTCTTTTATGATTGGTCCCAGTCTAAATAAGCCAAAAATGATCATAATTGGACATTTTTTGATAAAATACAAATTTTTTGAAAATTTTCGAAGTCGAATCTAGAGTGCCAGGACTATACAAAAGAGTGAAATTTTGATCCAGGTAAGTCGATATGCATATATATAGGTCTTTTATGATTGGTCCCAGTCTAAATAAGCCAAAAATGATCATAATTTTACATTTTTTGATAAAATACAAATTTTTTGAAAATTTTCGATGTCGAATCTAGAGTGCCAGGACTATACAAAAGAGTGAAATTTTGATCCAGGTAAGTCGATATGCATATATATAGGTCTTTTATGATTGGTCCCAGTCTAAATAAGCCAAAAATGATCATAATTTGACATTTTTTGATAAAATACAAATTTTTTGAAAATTTTCGATGTCGAATCTAGAGTGCCAGGACTATACAAAAGAGTGAAATTTTGATCCAGGTAAGTCGATATGCATATATATAGGTGTTTTATGATTGGTCCCAGTCTAAATAAGCCAAAAATGATCATAATTTGACATTTTTTGATAAAAAACAAATTTTTTGAAAATTTTCGAAGTCGAATCTAGAGTGCCAGGACTATACAAAAGAGTGAAATTTTGATCCAGGTAAGTCGATATGCATATATATAGGTCTTTTATGATTGGTCCCAGTCTAAATAAGCCAAAAATGATCATAATTTGACATTTTTTGATAAAATACAAATTTTTTGAAAATTTTCGAAGTCGAATCTAGAGTGCCAGGACTATACAAAAGAGTGAAATTTTGATCCAGGTAAGTCGATATGCATATATATAGGTCTTTTATGATTGGTCCCAGTCTAAATAAGCCAAAAATGATCATAATTGGACATTTTTTGATAAAATACAAATTTTTTGAAAATTTTCGAAGTCGAATCTAGAGTGCCAGGACTATACAAAAGAGTGAAATTTTGATCCAGGTAAGTCGATATGCATATATATAGGTCTTTTATGATTGGTCCCAGTCTAAATAAGCCAAAAATGATCATAATTTGACATTTTTTGATAAAATACAAATTTTTTGAAAATTTTCGAAGTCGAATCTAGAGTGCCAGGACTATACAAAAGAGTGAAATTTTGATCCAGGTAAGTCGATATGCATATATATAGGTCTTTTATGATTGGTCCCAGTCTAAATAAGCCAAAAATGATCATAATTGGACATTTTTTGATAAAATACAAATTTTTTGAAAATTTTCGAAGTCGAATCTAGAGTGCCAGGACTATACAAAAGAGTGAAATTTTGATCCAGGTAAGTCGATATGCATATATATAGGTCTTTTATGATTGGTCCCAGTCTAAATAAGCCAAAAATGATCATAATTTGACATTTTTTGATAAAATACAAATTTTTTGAAAATTTTCGATGTCGAATCTAGAGTGCCAGGACTATACAAAAGAGTGAAATTTTGATCCAGGTAAGTCGATATGCATATATATAGGTCTTTTATGATTGGTCCCAGTCTAAATAAGCCAAAAATGATCATAATTGGACATTTTTTGATAAAATACAAATTTTTTGAAAATTTTCGAAGTCGAATCTAGAGTGCCAGGACTATACAAAAGAGTGAAATTTTGATCCAGGTAAGTCGATATGCATATATATAGGTCTTTTATGATTGGTCCCAGTCTAAATAAGCCAAAAATGATCATAATTTTACATTTTTTGATAAAATACAAATTTTTTGAAAATTTTCGATGTCGAATCTAGAGTGCCAGGACTATACAAAAGAGTGAAATTTTGATCCAGGTAAGTCGATATGCATATATATAGGTCTTTTATGATTGGTCCCAGTCTAAATAAGCCAAAAATGATCATAATTTGACATTTTTTGATAAAATACAAATTTTTTGAAAATTTTCGATGTCGAATCTAGAGTGCCAGGACTATACAAAAGAGTGAAATTTTGATCCAGGTAAGTCGATATGCATATATATAGGTCTTTTATGATTGGTCCCAGTCTAAATAAGCCAAAAATGATCATAATTTGACATTTTTTGATAAAAAACAAATTTTTTGAAAATTTTCGATGTCGAATCTAGAGTGCCAGGACTATACAAAAGAGTGAAATTTTGATCCAGGTAAGTCGATATGCATATATATAGGTCTTTTATGATTGGTCCCAGTCTAAATAAGCCAAAAATGATCATAATTTGACATTTTTTGATAAAATACAAATTTTTTGAAAATTTTCGAAGTCGAATCTAGAGTGCCAGGACTATACAAAAGAGTGAAATTTTGATCCAGGTAAGTCGATATGCATATATATAGGTCTTTTATGATTGGTCCCAGTCTAAATAAGCCAAAAATGATCATAATTGGACATTTTTTGATAAAATACAAATTTTTTGAAAATTTTCGATGTCGAATCTAGAGTGCCAGGACTATACAAAAGAGTGAAATTTTGATCCAGGTAAGTCGATATGCATATATATAGGTCTTTTATGATTGGTCCCAGTCTAAATAAGCCAAAAATGATCATAATTTGACATTTTTTGATAAAATACAAATTTTTTGAAAATTTTCGAAGTCGAATCTAGAGTGCCAGGACTATACAAAAGAGTGAAATTTTGATCCAGGTAAGTCGATATGCATATATATAGGTCTTTTATGATTGGTCCCAGTCTAAATAAGCCAAAAATGATCATAATTGGACATTTTTTGATAAAATACAAATTTTTTGAAAATTTTCGAAGTCGAATCTAGAGTGCCAGGACTATACAAAAGAGTGAAATTTTGATCCAGGTAAGTCGATATGCATATATATAGGTCTTTTATGATTGGTCCCAGTCTAAATAAGCCAAAAATGATCATAATTTGACATTTTTTGATAAAATACAAATTTTTTGAAAATTTTCGATGTCGAATCTAGAGTGCCAGGACTATACAAAAGAGTGAAATTTTGATCCAGGTAAGTCGATATGCATATATATAGGTCTTTTATGATTGGCCCCAGTCTAAATAAGCCAAAAATGATCATAATTTGACATTATTTGATAAAATACAAATTTTTTGAAAATTTTCGATGTCGAATCTAGAGTGCCAGGACTATACAAAAGAGTGAAATTTTGATCCAGGTAAGTCGATATGCATATATATAGGTCTTTTATGATTGGTCCCAGTCTAAATAAGCCAAAAATGATCATAATTTGACATTTTTTGATAAAATACAAGTTTTTTGAAAATTTTCGAAGTCGAATCTAGAGTGCCAGGACTATACAAAAGAGTGAAATTTTGATCTTGGTAAGTCGATATGCATATATATAGGTCTTTTATGATTGGTCCCAGTCTAAATAAGCCAAAAATGATCATAATTTGACATTTTTTGATAAAATACAAATTTTTTGAAAATTTTCGAAGTCGAATCTAGAGTGCCAGGACTATACAAAAGAGTGAAATTTTGATCCAGGTAAGTCGATATGCATATATATAGGTCTTTTATGATTGGTCCCAGTCTAAATAAGCCAAAAATGATCATAATTGGACATTTTTTGATAAAATACAAATTTTTTGAAAATTTTCGAAGTCGAATCTAGAGTGCCAGGACTATACAAAAGAGTGAAATTTTGATCCATGTAAGTCGATATGCATATATATAGGTCTTTTATGATTGGTCCCAGTCTAAATAAGCCAAAAATGATCATAATTTGACATTTTTTGATAAAATACAAATTTTTTGAAAATTTTCGATGTCGAATCTTGAGTGCCAGGACTATTCAAAAGAGTAAAATTTTGATCCAGGTAAGTCGATATGCATATATATAGGTCTTTTATGATTGGTCCCAGTCTAAATAAGCCAAAAATGATCATAATTGGACATTTTTTGATAAAATACAAATTTTTTGAAAATTTTCGAAGTCGAATCTAGAGTGCCAGGACTATACAAAAGAGTGAAATTTTGATCCAGGTAAGTCGATATGCATATATATAGGTCTTTTATGATTGGTCCCAGTCTAAATAAGCCAAAAATGATCATAATTTGACATTTTTTGATAAAATACAAATTTTTTGAAAATTTTCGATGTCGAATCTAGAGTGCCAGGACTATACAAAAGAGTGAAATTTTGATCCAGGTAAGTCGATATGCATATATATAGGTCTTTTATGATTGGTCCCAGTCTAAATAAGCCAAAAATGATCATAATTTGACATTTTTGATAAAATACAAATTTTTTGAAAATTTTCGATGTCGAATCTAGAGTGCCAGGACTATACAAAAGAGTGAAATTTTGATCCAGGTAAGTCGATATGCATATATATAGGTCTTTTATGATTGGTCCCAGTCTAAATAAGCCAAAAATGATCATAATTGGACATTTTTTGATAAAATACAAATTTTTTGAAAATTTTCGTTGTCGAATCTAGAGTGCCAGGACTATACAAAAGAGTGAAATTTTGATCCAGGTAAGTCGATATGCATATATATAGGTCTTTTATGATTGGTCCCAGTCTAAATAAGCCAAAAATGATCATAATTTGACATTTTTTGATAAAATACAAATTTTTTGAAAATTTTCGAAGTCGAATCTAGAGTGCCAGGACTATACAAAAGAGTGAAATTTTGATCCAGGTAAGTCGATATGCATATATATAGGTCTTTTATGATTGGTCCCAGTCTAAATAAGCCAAAAATGATCATAATTTGACATTTTTTGATAAAATACAAATTTTTTGAAAATTTTCGATGTCGAATCTTGAGTGCCAGGACTATTCAAAAGAGTAAAATTTTGATCCAGGTAAGTCGATATGCATATATATAGGTCTTTTATGATTGGTCCCAGTCTAAATAAGCCAAAAATGATCATAATTGGACATTTTTTGATAAAATACAAATTTTTTGAAAATTTTCGAAGTCGAATCTAGAGTGCCAGGACTATACAAAAGAGTGAAATTTTGATCCAGGTAAGTCGATATGCATATATATAGGTCTTTTATGATTGGTCCCAGTCTAAATAAGCCAAAAATGATCATAATTTGACATTTTTTGATAAAATACAAATTTTTTGAAAATTTTCGATGTCGAATCTAGAGTGCCAGGACTATACAAAAGAGTGAAATTTTGATCCAGGTAAGTCGATATGCATATATATAGGTCTTTTATGATTGGTCCCAGTCTAAATAAGCCAAAAATGATCATAATTTGACATTTTTGATAAAATACAAATTTTTTGAAAATTTTCGATGTCGAATCTAGAGTGCCAGGACTATACAAAAGAGTGAAATTTTGATCCAGGTAAGTCGATATGCATATATATAGGTCTTTTATGATTGGTCCCAGTCTAAATAAGCCAAAAATGATCATAATTGGACATTTTTTGATAAAATACAAATTTTTTGCAAATTTTCGTTGTCGAATCTAGAGTGCCAGGACTATACAAAAGAGTGAAATTTTGATCCAGGTAAGTCGATATGCATATATATAGGTCTTTTATGATTGGTCCCAGTCTAAATAAGCCAAAAATGATCATAATTTGACATTTTTTGATAAAATACAAATTTTTTTAAAATTTTCGATGTCGAATCTAGAGTGCCAGGACTATACAAAAGAGTGAAATTTTGATCCAAATAAGTCGATATGCATATATATAGGTCTTATATGATTGGTCCCAGTCTAAATAAGCCAAAAATGATCATAATTTGACATTTTTTGATAAAATACAAATTTTTTGAAAATTTTCGATGTCGAATCTAGAGTGCCAGGACTATACAAAAGAGTGAAATTTTGATCCAGGTAAGTCGATATGCTTATATATAGGTCTTTTATGATTGGTCCCAGTCTAAATAAGCCAAAAATGATCATAATTTGACATTTTTTGATAAAATACAAATTTTTTGAAAATTTTCGATGTCGAATCTAGAGTGCCAGGACTATACAAAAGAGTGCAATTTTGATCCAGGTAAGTCGATATGCATATATATAGGTCTTTTATGATTGGTCCCAGTCTAAATAAGCCAAAAATGATCATAATTTGACATTTTTTGATAAAATACAAATTTTTTGAAAATTTTCGATGTCGAATCTAGAGTGCCAGGACTATACAAAAGAGTGAAATTTTGATCCAGGTAAGTCGATATGCATATATATAGGTCTTTTATGATTGGTCCCAGTCTAAATAAGCCAAAAATGATCATAATTTGACATTTTTTGATAAAATACAAATTTTTTGAAAATTTTCGAAGTCGAATCTAGAGTACCAGGACTATACAAAAGAGTGAAATTTTGATCCAGGTAAGTCGATATGCATAAATATAGGTCTTTTATGATTGGTCCCAGTCTAAATAAGCCAAAAATGATCATAATTTGACATTTTTTGATAAAATACAAATTTTTTGAAAATTTTCGATGTCGAATCTAAAGTGCCAGGACTATACAAAGGGTGAAATTTTGATCCAGGTAAGTCGATATGCATATATATAGGTCTTTTATGATTGGTCCCAGTCTAAATAAGCCAAAAATGATCATAATTTGACATTTTTTGATAAAATACAAATTTTTTGAAAATTTTCGATGTCGAATCTAGAGTGCCAGGACTATACAAAAGAGTGAAATTTTGATCCAGGTAAGTCGATATGCATATATATAGGTCTTTTATGATTGGTCCCAGTCTAAATAAGCCAAAAATGATCATAATTTGACATTTTTTGATAAAATACAAATTTTTTGAAAATTTTCGAAGTCGAATCTAGAGTGCCAGGACTATACAAAAGAGTGAAATTTTGATCCAGGTAAGTCGATATGCATATATATAGGTCTTTTATGATTGGTCCCAGTCTAAATAAGCCAAAAATGATCATAATTTGACATTTTTTGATAAAATACAAATTTTTTGAAAATTTTCGAAGTCGAATCTAGAGTGTAAGGACTATACAAAAGAGTGAAATTTTGATCCAGGTAAGTCGATATGCATATATATAGGTCTTTTATGATTGGTCCCAGTCTAAATAAGCCAAAAATGATCATAATTTGACATTTTTTGATAATATACAAATTTCTTGAAAATTTTCGTATCGAATCTAGAGTGCCAGGACTATACAAAAGAGTGAAATTTTGATCCAGGTAAGTCGATATGCATATATATAGGTCTATTATGATTGGTCCCAGTCTAAATAAGCCAAAAATGATCATAATTTGACATTTTTTGATAAAATACAAATTTTTTGAAAATTTTCGATGTCGAATCTAGAGTGCCAGGACTATACGAAAGAGTGAAATTTTGATCCAGGTAAGTCGATATGCATATATATAGGTCTTTTATGATTGGTCCCAGTCTAAATAAGCCAAAAATGATCATAATTTGACATTTTTTGATAAAATACAAATTTTTTGAAAATTTTCGATGTCGAATCTAGAGTGCCAGGACTATACAAAAGAGTGAAATTTTGATCCAAGTAAGTCGATATGCATATATATAGGTCTTTTATGATTGGTCCCAGTCTAAATAAGCCAAAAATGATCATAATTTGACATTTTTTGATAAAATACAAATTTTTTGAAAATTTTCGATGTCGAATCTAGAGTGCCAGGACTATACAAAAGAGTGAAATTTTGATCCAGGTAAGTCGATATGCATATATATAGGTCTTTTATGATTGGTCCCAGTCTAAATAAGCCAAAAATGATCATAATTTGACATTTTTTGATAAAATACAAATTTTTTTAAAATTTTCGATGTCGAATCTAGAGTGCCAGGACTATACAAAAGAGTGAAATTTTGATCCAGATAAGTCGATATGCATATATATAGGTCTTTTATGATTGGTCCCAGTCTAAATAAGCCAAAAATGATCATAATTTGACATTTTTTGATAAAATACAAATTTTTTGAAAATTTTCGATGTCGAATCTAGAGTGCCAGGACTATACAAAAGAGTGAAATTTTGATCCAGGTAAGTCGATATGCATATATATAGGTCTTTTATGATTGGTCCCAGTCTAAATAAGCCAAAAATGATCATAATTTGACATTTTTTGATAAAATACAAATTTTTTGAAAATTTTCGATGTCGAATCTAGAGTGCCAGGACTATACAAAAGAGTGAAATTTTGATCCAGGTAAGTCGATATGCATATATATAGGTCTTTTATGATTGGTCCCAGTCTAAATAAGCCAAAAATGATCATAATTTGACATTTTTTGATAAAATACAAATTTTTTGAAAATTTTCTATGTCGAATCTAGAGTGCCAGGACTATACAAAAGAGTGAAATTTTGATCCAGGTAAGTCGATATGCATATATATAGGTCTTTTATGATTGGTCCCAGTCTAAATAAGCCAAAAATGATCATAATTTGACATTTTTTGATAATATACAAATTTCTTGAAAATTTTCGTATCGAATCTAGAGTGCCAGGACTATACAAAAGAGTGAAATTTTGATCCAGGTAAGTCGATATGCATATATATAGGTCTATTATGATTGGTCCCAGTCTAAATAAGCCAAAAATGATCATAATTTGACATGTTTTGATAAAAAACAAATTTTTTGAAAATTTTCGATGTCGAATCTAGATTGCCAGGACTATACAAAAGAGTGAAATTTCGATCCAGGTAAGTCGATATGCATTTATATAGGTCTTTTATGATTGGTCCCAGTCTAAATAAGCCAAAAATGATCATAATTTGACATTTTTTGATAAAATACAAATATTTTGAAAATTTTCGATGTCGAATCTAGAGTGCCAGGACTATACAAAAGAGTGAAATTTTGATCCAGGTAAGTCGATATGCATATATATAGGTCTTTTATGATTGGTCCCAGTCTAAATAAGCCAAAAATGATCATAATTTGACATTTTTTGATAAAATACAAATTTTTTGAAAATTTTCGAAGTCGAATCTAGAGTGCCAGGACTATACAAAAAAATGAAATTTTGATCCAGGTAAGTCGATATGCATATATATAGGTCTTTTATGATTGGTCCCAATCTAAATAAGCCAAAAATGATCATAATTTGACATTTTTTGATAAAATACAAATTTTTTGAAAATTTTCGAAGTCGAATCTAGAGTGTAAGGACTATACAAAAGAGTGAAATTTTGATCCAGGTAAGTCGATATGCATATATATAGGTCTTTTATGATTGGTCCCAGTCTAAATAAGCCAAAAATGATCATAATTTGACATTTTTTGATAAAATACAAATTTTTTGAAAATTTTCGATGTCGAATCTAGAGTGCCAGGACTATACAAAAGAGTGAAATTTTGATCCAGGTAAGTCGATATGCATATATATAGGTCTATTATGATTGGTCCCAGTCTAAATAAGCCAAAAATGATCATAATTTGACATTTTTTGATAAAATACAAATTTTTTGAAAATTTTCGATGTCGAATCTAGAGTGCCAGGACTATACAAAAGAGTGAAATTTTGATCCAGGTAAGTCGATATGCATATATATAGGTCTTTTATGATTGGTCCCAGTCTAAATAAGCCAAAAATGATCATAATTTGACATTTTTTGATAAAATACAAATTTTTTGAAAATTTTCGATGTCGAATCTAGAGTGCCAGGACTATACAAAAGAGTGAAATTTTGATCCAAGTAAGTCGATATGCATATATATAGGTCTTTTATGATTGGTCCCAGTCTAAATAAGCCAAAAATGATCATAATTTGACATTTTTTGATAAAATACAAATTTTTTGAAAATTTTCGATGTCGAATCTAGAGTGCCAGGACTATACAAAAGAGTGAAATTTTGATCCAGGTAAGTCGATATGCATATATATAGGTCTTTTATGATTGGTCCCAGTCTAAATAAGATAAAAATGATCATAATTTGACATTTTTTGATAAAATACAAATTTTTTGAAAATTTTCGATGTCGAATCTAGAGTGCCAGGACTATACAAAAGAGTGAAATTTTGATCCAGGTAAGTCGATATGCATATATATAGGTCTTTTATGATTGGTCCCAGTCTAAATAAGCCAAAAATGATCATAATTTGACATTTTTTGATAAAATACAAATTTTTTGAAAATTTTCGATGTCGAATCTAGAGTGCCAGGACTATACAAAAGAGTGAAATTTTTATCCAGGTAAGTCGATATGCATATATATAGGTCTTTTATGATTGGTCCCAGTCTAAATAAGCCAAAAATGATCATAATTTGACATTTTTTGATAAAATACAAACTTTTTGAAAATTTTCGATGTCGAATCTAGAGTGCCAGGACTATACAAAAGAGTGAAATTTTGATCCAGGTAAGTCGATATGCATATATATAGGTCTTTTATGATTGGTCCCAGTCTAAATAAGCCAAAAATGATCATAATTTGACATTTTTTGATAAAAAACAAATTTTTTGAAAATTTTCGATGTCGAATCTAGATTGCCAGGACTATACAAAAGAGTGAAATTTCGATCCAGGTAAGTCGATATGCATTTATATAGGTCTTTTATGATTGGTCCCAGTCAAAATAAGCCAAAAATTATCATAATTTGACATTTTTTGATAAAATACAAATTTTTTGAAAGTTTTCGATGTCGAATCTAGAGTGCCAGGACTATACAAAAGAGTGAAATTTTGATCCAGGTAAGTCGATATGCATATATATAGGTCTTTTATGATTGGTCCCAGTCTAAATAAGCCAAAAATGATCATAATTTGACATTTTTTGATAAAATACAAATTTTTTGAAAATTTTCGATGTCGAATCTAGATTGCCAGGACTATACAAAAGAGTGAAATTTCGATCCAGGTAAGTCGATATGCATTTATATAGGTCTTTTATGATTGGTCCCAGTCAAAATAAGCCAAAAATTATCATAATTTGACATTTTTTGATAAAATACAAATTTTTTGAAAATTTTCGATGTCGAATCTAGAGTGCCAGGACTATACAAAAGAGTGAAATTTTGATCCTGGTAAGTCGATATGCATATATATAGGTCTTTTATGATTGGTCCCAGTCTAAATAAGCCAAAAATGATCATAATTTGACATGTTTTGATAAAAAACAAATTTTTTGAAAATTTTCGATGTCGAATCTAGATTGCCAGGACTATACAAAAGAGTGAAATTTCGATCCAGGTAAGTCGATATGCATTTATATAGGTCTTTTATGATTGGTCCCAGTCTAAATAAGCCAAAAATGATCATAATTTGACATTTTTTGATAAAATACAAATTTTTTGAAAATTTTCGATGTCGAATCTAGAGTGCCAGGACTATACAAAAGAGTGAAATTTTGATCCAGGTAAGTCGATATGCATATATATAGGTCTTTTATGATTGGTCCCAGTCTAAATAAGCCAAAAATGATCATAATTTGACATTTTTTGATAAAATACAAATTTTTTGAAAATTTTCGATGTCGAATCTAGAGTGCCAGGACTATACAAAAGAGTGAAATTTTGATCCAGGTATGTCGATATGCATATATATAGGTCTTTTATGATTGGTCCCAGTCTAAATAAGCCAAAAATGATCATAATTTGACATTTTTTGATAAAATACAAATTTTTTGAAAGTTTTCGATGTCGAATCTAGAGTGCCAGGACTATACAAAAGAGTGAAATTTTGATCCAGGTAAGTCGATATGCATATATATGAGTCTTTTATGATTGGTCCCAGTCTAAATAAGCCAAAAATGATCATAATTTGACATTTTTTGATAAAATACAAATTTTTTGAAAATTTTCGATGTCGAATCTAGATTGCCAGGACTATACAAAAGAGTGAAATTTCGATCCAGGTAAGTCGATATGCATTTATATAGGTCTTTTATGATTGGTCCCAGTCAAAATAAGCCAAAAATTATCATAATTTGACATTTTTTGATAAAATACAAATTTTTTGAAAATTTTCGATGTCGAATCTAGAGTGCCAGGACTATACAAAAGAGTGAAATTTTGATCCAGGTAAGTCGATATGCATATATATAGGTCTTTTATGATTGGTCCCAGTCTAAATAAGCCAAAAATGATCATAATTTGACATGTTTTGATAAAAAACAAATTTTTTGAAAATTTTCGATGTCGAATCTAGATTGCCAGGACTATACAAAAGAGTGAAATTTCGATCCAGGTAAGTCGATATGCATTTATATAGGTCTTTTATGATTGGTCCCAGTCTAAATAAGCCAAAAATGATCATAATTTGACATTTTTTGATAAAATACAAATTTTTTGAAAATTTTCGATGTCGAATCTAGAGTGCCAGGACTATACAAAAGAGTGAAATTTTGATCCAGGTATGTCGATATGCATATATATAGGTCTTTTATGATTGGTCCCAGTCTAAATAAGCCAAAAATGATCATAATTTGACATTTTTTGATAAAATACAAATTTTTTGAAAATTTTCGATGTCGAATCTAGAGTGCCAGGACTATACAAAAGAGTGAAATTTTGATCCAGGTAAGTCGATATGCATATATATAGGTCTTTTATTATTGGTCCCAGTCTAAATAAGCCAAAAATGATCATAATTTGACATTTTTTGATAAAATACAAATTTTTTGAAAATTTTCGATGTCGAATCTAGAGTGCCAGGACTATACAAAAGAGTGAAATTTTGATCCAGGTAAGTCGATATGCATATATATAGGTCTTTTATGATTGGTCCCAGTCTAAATAAGCCAAAAATGATCATAATTGGACATTTTTTGATAAAATACAAATTTTTTGAAAATTTTCGATGTCGAATCTAGAGTGCCAGGACTATACAAAAGAGTGAAATTTTGATCCAGGTAAGTCGATATGCATATATATAGGTCTTTTATGATTGGTCCCAGTCTAAATAAGCCAAAAATGATCATAATTTGACATTTTTGATAAAATACAAATTTTTTGAAAATTTTCGATGTCGAATCTAGAGTGCCAGGACTATACAAAAGAATGAAATTTTGATCCAGGTAAGTCGATATGCATATATATAGGTCTTTTATGATTGGTCCCAGTCTAAATAAGCCAAAAATGATCATAATTTGACATTTTTTGATAAAATACAAATTTTTTGAAAATTTTCGAAGTCGAATCTAGAGTGCCAGGACTATACAAAAGAGTGAAATTTTGATCCAGGTAAGTCGATATGCATATATATAGGTCTTTTATGATTGGTCCCAGTCTAAATAAGCCAAAAATGATCATAATTTGACATTTTTTGATAAAATACAAATTTTTTGAAAATTTTCGATGTCGAATCTAGAGTGCCAGGACTATACAAAAGAGTGAAATTTTGATCCAGGTATGTCGATATGCATATATATAGGTCTTTTATGATTGGTCCCAGTCTAAATAAGCCAAAAATGATCATAATTTGACATTTTTTGATAAAATACAAATTTTTTGAAAATTTTCGATGTCGAATCTAGAGTGCCAGGACTATACAAAAGAGTGAAATTTTGATCCAGGTAAGTCGATATGCATATATATAGGTCTTTTATGATTGGTCCCAGTCTAAATAAGCCAAAAATGATCATAATTTGACATTTTTTGATAAAATACAAATTTTTTGAAAATTTTCGATGTCGAATCTAGAGTGCCAGGACTATACAAAAGAGTGAAATTTTGATCCAGGTAAGTCGATATGCATATATATAGGTCTTTTATGATTGGTCCCAGTCTAAATAAGCCAAAAATGATCATAATTTGACATTTTTTGATAAAATACAAATTTTTTGAAAATTTTCGATATCGAATCTAGAGTGCCAGGACTATTCAAAAGAGTAAAATTTTAATCCAGGTAAGTCGATATGCAAATATATTGGTCTTTTATGATTGGTCCCAGTCTAAATAAGCCAAAAATGATCATAATTGGACATTTTTTGATAAAATACAAATTTTTTGAAAATTTTCGATGTCGAATCTAGAGTGCCAGGACTATACAAAAGAGTGAAATTTTGATCCAGGTAAGTCGATATGCATATATATAGGTCTTTTATGATTGGTCCCAGTCTAAATAAGCCAAAAATGATCATAATTTGACATTTTTTGATAAAATACAAATTTTTTGAAAATTTTCGAAGTCGAATCTAGAGTGCCAGGACTATACAAAAGAGTGAAATTTTGATCCAGGTAAGTCGATATGCATATATATAGGTCTTTTATGATTGGTCCCAGTCTAAATAAGCCAAAAATGATCATAATTTGACATTTTTTGATAAAATACAAATTTTTTGAAAATTTTCGAAGTCGAATCTAGAGTGCCAGGACTATACAAAAGAGTGAAATTTTGATCCAGGTAAGTCGATATGCATATATATAGGTCTTTTATGATTGGTCGCAGTCTAAATAAGCCAAAAATGATCATAATTGGACATTTTTTGATAAAATACAAATTTTTGGAAAATTTTCGATGTCGAATCTAGAGTGCCAGGACTATACAAAAGAGTGAAATTTTGATCCAGGTAAGTCGATATGCATATATATAGGTCTTTTATGATTGGTCATAGTCTAAATAAGCCAAAAATGATCATAATTTGACATTTTTTGATAAAATACAAATTTTTTGAAAATTTTCGATGTCGAATCTAGAGTGCCAGGACTATACAAAAGAGTGAAATTTTGATCCAGGTAAGTCGATATGCATATATATAGGTCTTTTATGATTGGTCCCAGTCTAAATAAGCCAAAAATGATCATAATTTGACATTTTTTGATAAAATACAAATTTTTTGAAAATTTTCGATGTCGAATCTAGAGTGCCAGGACTATACAAAAGAGTGAAATTTTGATCCAGGTAAGTCGATATGCATATATATAGGTCTTTTATGATTGGTCCCAGTCTAAATAAGCCAAAAATGATCATAATTTGACATTTTTTGATAAAATACAAATTTTTTGAAAATTTTCGATGTCGAATCTAGAGTGCCAGGACTATACAAAAGAGTGAAATTTTGATCCAGGTTAGTCGATATGCATATATACAGGTCTTTTATGATTGGTCCCAGTCTAAATAAGCCAAAAATGATCATAATTGGACATTTTTTGATAAAATACAAATTTTTTGAAAATTTTCGATGTCGAATCTAGAGTGCCAGGACTATTCAAAAGAGTAAAATTTTAATCCAGGTAAGTCGATATGCAAATATATTGGTCTTTTATGATTGGTCCCAGTCTAAATAAGCCAAAAATGATCATAATTGGACATTTTTTGATAAAATACAAATTTTTTGAAAATTTTCGATGTCGAATCTAGAGTGCCAGGACTATACAAAAGAGTGAAATTTTGATCCAGGTAAGTCGATATGCATATATATAGGTCTTTTATGATTGGTCCCAGTCTAAATAAGCCAAAAATGATCATAATTTGACATTTTTTGATAAAATACAAATTTTTTGAAAATTTTCGAAGTCGAATCTAGAGTTCCAGGACTATACAAAAGAGTGAAATTTTGATCCAGGTAAGTCGATATGCATATATATAGGTCTTTTATGATTGGTCCCAGTCTAAATAAGCCAAAAATGATCATAATTTGACATTTTTTGATAAAATACAAATTTTTTGAAAATTTTCGAAGTCGAATCTAGAGTGCCAGGACTATACAAAAGAGTGAAATTTTGATCCAGGTAAGTCGATATGCATATATATAGGTCTTTTATGATTGGTCGCAGTCTAAATAAGCCAAAAATGATCATAATTGGACATTTTTTGATAAAATACAAATTTTTGGAAAATTTTCGATGTCGAATCTAGAGTGCCAGGACTATACAAAAGAGTGAAATTTTGATCCAGGTAAGTCGATATGCATATATATAGGTCTTTTATGATTGGTCATAGTCTAAATAAGCCAAAAATGATCATAATTTGACATTTTTTGATAAAATACAAATTTTTTGAAAATTTTCGATGTCGAATCTAGAGTGCCAGGACTATACAAAAGAGTGAAATTTTGATCCAGGTAAGTCGATATGCATATATATAGGTCTTTTATGATTGGTCCCAGTCTAAATAAGCCAAAAATGATCATAATTTGACATTTTTTGATAAAATACAAATTTTTTGAAAATTTTCGATGTCGAATCTAGAGTGCCAGGACTATACAAAAGAGTGAAATTTTGATCCAGGTAAGTCGATATGCATATATATAGGTCTTTTATGATTGGTCCCAGTCTAAATAAGCCAAAAATGATCATAATTTGACATTTTTTGATAAAATACAAATTTTTTGAAAATTTTCGATGTCGAATCTAGAGTGCCAGGACTATACAAAAGAGTGAAATTTTGATCCAGGTTAGTCGATATGCATATATACAGGTCTTTTATGATTGGTCCCAGTCTAAATAAGCCAAAAATGATCATAATTGGACATTTTTTGATAAAATACAAATTTTTTGAAAATTTTCGATGTCGAATCTAGAGTGCCAGGACTATACAAAAGAGTGAAATTTTGATCCAGGTAAGTCGATATGCATATATATAGGTCTTTTATGATTGGTCCCAGTCTAAATAAGCCAAAAATGATCATAATTTGACATTTTTTGATAAAATACAAATTTTTTGAAAATTTTCGATGTCGAATCTAGAGTGCCAGGACTATACAAAAGAGTGAAATTTTGATCCAGGTAAGTCGATATGCATATATATAGGTCTTTTATGATTGGTCCCAGTCTAAATAAGCCAAAAATGATCATAATTTGACATTTTTTGATAAAATACAAATTTTTTGAAAATTTTCGAAGTCGAATCTAGAGTGCCAGGACTATACAAAAGAGTGAAATTTTGATCCAGGTAAGTCGATATGCATATATATAGGTCTTTTATGATTGGTCCCAGTCTAAATAAGCCAAAAATGATCATAATTTGACATTTTTTGATAAAATACAAATTTTTTGAAAATTTTCGAAGTCGAATCTAGAGTGCCAGGACTATACAAAAGAGTGAAATTTTGATCCAGGTAAGTCGATATGCATATATATAGGTCTTTTATGATTGGTCCCAGTCTAAATAAGCCAAAAATGATCATAATTTGACATTTTTTGATAAAATACAAATTTTTTGAAAATTTTCGATGTCGAATCTAGAGTGCCAGGACTATACAAAAGAGTGAAATTTTGATCCAGGTAAGTCGATATGCATATATATAGGTCTTTTATTATTGGTCCCAGTCTAAATAAGCCAAAAATGATCATAATTTGACATTTTTTGATAAAATACAAATTTTTTGAAAATTTTCGAAGTCGAATCTAGAGTGCCAGGACTATACAAAAGAGTGAAATTTTGATCCAGGTAAGTCGATATGCATATATATAGGTATTTTATGATTGGTCCCAGTCTAAATAAGCCAAAAATGATCATAATTTGACATTTTTTGATAAAATACAAATTTTTTGAAAATTTTCGAAGTCGAATCTAGAGTGCCAGGACTATACAAAAGAGTGAAATTTTGATCCAGGTAAGTCGATATGCATATATATAGGTCTTTTATGATTGGTCCCAGTCTAAATAAGCCAAAAATGATCATAATTTGACATTTTTGATAAAATACAAATTTTTTGAAAATTTTCGATGTCGAATCTAGAGTGCCAGGACTATACAAAAGAGTGAAATTTTGATCCAGGTTAGTCGATATGCATATATATAGGTCTTTTATGATTGGTCCCAGTCTAAATAAGCCAAAAATGATCATAATTGGACATTTTTTTATAAAATACAAATTTTTTGAAAATTTTCGAAGTCGAATCTAGAGTGCCAGGACTATACAAAAGAGTGAAATTTTGATCCAGGTAAGTCGATATGCATATATATAGGTATTTTATGATTGGTCCCAGTCTAAATAAGCCAAAAATGATCATAATTTGACATTTTTTGATAAAATACAAATTTTTTGAAAATTTTCGAAGTCGAATCTAGAGTGCCAGGACTATACAAAAGAGTGAAATTTTGATCCAGGTAAGTCGATATGCATATATATAGGTCTTTTATGATTGGTCCCAGTCTAAATAAGCCAAAAATGATCATAATTTGACATTTTTGATAAAATACAAATTTTTTGAAAATTTTCGATGTCGAATCTAGAGTGCCAGGACTATACAAAAGAGTGAAATTTTGATCCAGGTTAGTCGATATGCATATATATAGGTCTTTTATGATTGGTCCCAGTCTAAATAAGCCAAAAATGATCATAATTTGACATTTTTGATAAAATACAAATTTTTTGAAAATTTTCGATGTCGAATCTAGAGTGCCAGGACTATACAAAAGAGTGAAATTTTGATCCAGGTTAGTCGATATGCATATATATAGGTCTTTTATGATTGGTCCCAGTCTAAATAAGCCAAAAATGATCATAATTTGACATTCTTTGATAAAATACAAATTTTTTGAAAATTTTCGATGTCGAATCTAGAGTGCCAGGACTATACAAAAGAGTGAAATTTTGATCCAGGTAAGTCGATATGCATATATATAGGTCTTTTATGATTGGTCCCAGTCTAAATAAGCCAAAAATGATCATAATTTGACATTTTTGATAAAATACAAATTTTTTGAAAATTTCTGATGTCGAATCTAGAGTGCCAGGACTATACAAAAGAGTGAAATTTTGATCCAGGTAAGTCGATATGCATATATATAGGTCTTTTATGATTGGTCCCAGTCTAAATAAGCCAAAAATGATCATAATTTGACATTTTTTGATAAAATACAAATTTTTTGAAAATTTTCGATGTCGAATCTAGAGTGCCAGGACTATACAAAAGAGTGAAATTTTGATCCAGGTTAGTCGATATGCATATATATAGGTCTTTTATGATTGGTCCCAGTCTAAATAAGCCAAAAATGATCATAATTTGACATTTTTTGATAAAATACAAATTTTTTGAAAATTTTCGATGTCGAATCTAGAGTGCCAGGACTATACAAAAGAGTGAAATTTTGATCCAGGTAAGTCGATATGCATATATATAGGTCTTTTATGATTGGTCCCAGTCTAAATAAGCCAAAAATGATCATAATTTGACATTTTTTGATAAAATAAAAATTTTTTGAAAATTTTCGATGTCGAATCTAGAGTGCCAGGACTATACAAAAGAGTGAAATTTTGATCCAGGTAAGTCGATATGCATATATATAGGTCTTTTATGATTGGTCCCAGTCTAAATAAGCCAAAAATGATCATAATTGGACATTTTTTGATATAATACAAATTTTTTGAAAATTTTCGATGTCGAATCTAGAGTGCCAGGACTATACAAAAGAGTGAAATTTTGATCCAGGTAAGTCGATATGCATATATATAGGTCTTTTATGATTGGTCCCAGTCTAAATAAGCCAAAAATGATCATAATTGGACATTTTTTGATAAAATACAAATTTTTTGAAAATTTTCGATGTCGAATCTAGAGTGCCAGGACTATACAAAAGAGTGAAATTTTGATCCAGGTAAGTCGATATGCATATATATAGGTCTTTTATGATTGGTCCCAGTCTAAATAAGCCAAAAATGATCATAATTTGACATTTTTGATAAAATACAAATTTTTTGAAAATTTTCGATGTCGAATCTAGAGTGCCAGGACTATACAAAAGAGTGAAATTTTGATCCAGGTAAGTCGATATGCATATATATAGGTCTTTTATGATTGGTCCCAGTCTAAATAAGCCAAAAATGATCATAATTTGACATTTTTTGATAAAATACAAATTTTTTGAAAATTTTCGATGTCGAATCTAGAGTGCCAGGACTATACAAAAGAGTGAAATTTTGATCCAGGTTAGTCGATATGCATATATATAGGTCTTTTATGATTGGTCCCAGTCTAAATAAGCCAAAAATGATCATAATTTGACATTCTTTGATAAAATACAAATTTTTTGAAAATTTTCGATGTCGAATCTAGAGTGCCAGGACTATACAAAAGAGTGAAATTTTGATCCAGGTAAGTCGATATGCGTATATATAGGTCTTTTATGATTGGTCCCAGTCTAAATAAGCCAAAAATGATCATAATTTGACATTTTTTGATAAAATACAAATTTTTTGAAAATTTTCGAAGTCGAATCTAGAGTGCCAGGACTATACAAAAGAGTGAAATTTTGATCCAGGTAAGTCGATATGCATATATATAGGTCTTTTATGATTGGTCCCAGTCTAAATAAGCCAAAAATGATCATAATTTGACATTTTTTGATAAAATACAAATTTTTTGAAAATTTTCGATGTCGAATCTAGAGTGCCAGGACTATACAAAAGAGTGAAATTTTGATCCAGGTATGTCGATATGCATATATATAGGTCTTTTATGATTGGTCCCAGTCTAAATAAGCCAAAAATGATCATAATTTGACATTTTTTGATAAAATACAAATTTTTTGAAAATTTTCGATGTCGAATCTAGAGTGCCAGGCCTATACAAAAGAGTGAAATTTTGATCCAGGTAAGTCGATATGCATATATATAGGTCTTTTATGATTGGTCCCAGTCTAAATAAGCCAAAAATGATCATAATTTGACATTTTTTGATAAAATACAAATTTTTTGAAAATTTTCGATGTCGAATCTAGAGTGCCAGGACTATACAAAAGAGTGAAATTTTGATCCAGGTAAGTCGATATGCATATATATAGGTCTTTTATGATTGGTCCCAGTCTAAATAAGCCAAAAATGATCATAATTTGACATTTTTTGATAAAATACAAATTTTTTGAAAATTTTCGATGTCGAATCTAGAGTGCCAGGACTATTCAAAAGAGTAAAATTTCAATCCAGGTAAGTCGATATGCATATATATAGGGCTTTTATGATTGGTCCCAGCCTAAATAAGCCAAAAATGATCATAATTTGACATTTTTTGATAAAATACAAATTTTTTGAAAATTTTCGATGTCGAATCTAGAGTGCCAGGACTATACAAAAGAGTGAAATTTTGATCCAGGTTAGTCGATATGCATATATATAGGTCTTTTATGATTGGTCCCAGTCTAAATAAGCCAAAAATGATCATAATTTGACATTCTTTGATAAAATACAAATTTTTTGAAAATTTTCGATGTCGAATCTAGAGTGCCAGGACTATACAAAAGAGTGAAATTTTGATCCAGGTAAGTCGATATGCATATATATAGGTCTTTTATGATTGGTCCCAGTCTAAATAAGCCAAAAATGATCATAATTTGACATTTTTTGATAAAATACAAATTTTTTGAAAATTTTCGAAGTCGAATCTAGAGTGCCAGGACTATACAAAAGAGTGAAATTTTGATCCAGGTAAGTCGATATGCATATATATAGGTCTTTTATGATTGGTCCCAGTCTAAATAAGCCAAAAATGATCATAATTTGACATTTTTTGATAAAATACAAATTTTTTGAAAATTTTCGATGTCGAATCTAGAGTGCCAGGACTATACAAAAGAGTGAAATTTTGATCCAGGTATGTCGATATGCATATATATAGGTCTTTTATGATTGGTCCCAGTCTAAATAAGCCAAAAATGATCATAATTTGACATTTTTTGATAAAATACAAATTTTTTGAAAATTTTCGATGTCGAATCTAGAGTGCCAGGACTATACAAAAGAGTGAAATTTTGATCCAGGTAAGTCGATATGCATATATATAGGTCTTTTATGATTGGTCCCAGTCTAAATAAGCCAAAAATGATCATAATTTGACATTTTTGATAAAATACAAATTTTTTGAAAATTTTCGATGTCGAATCTAGAGTGCCAGGACTATACAAAAGAGTGAAATTTTGATCCAGGTAAGTCGATATGCATATATATAGGTCTTTTATGATTGGTCCCAGTCTAAATAAGCCAAAAATGATCATAATTTGACATTTTTTGATAAAATACAAATTTTTTGAAAATTTTCGATGTCGAATCTAGAGTGCCAGGACTATACAAAAGAGTGAAATTTTGATCCAGGTAAGTCGATATGCATATATATAGGTCTTTTATGATTGGTCCCAGTCTAAATAAGCCAAAAATGATCATAATTGGACATTTTTTGATATAATACAAATTTTTTGAAAATTTTCGATGTCGAATCTAGAGTGCCAGGACTATACAAAAGAGTGAAATTTTGATCCAGGTAAGTCGATATGCATATATATAGGTCTTTTATGATTGGTCCCAGTCTAAATAAGCCAAAAATGATCATAATTGGACATTTTTTGATAAAATACAAATTTTTTGAAAATTTTCGATGTCGAATCTAGAGTGCCAGGACTATAAAAAAGAGTGAAATTTTGATCCAGGTAAGTCGATATGCATATATATAGGTCTTTTATGATTGGTCCCAGTCTAAATAAGCCAAAACTGATCATAATTTGACATTTTTGATAAAATACAAATTTTTTGAAAATTTTCGATATCGAATCTAGAGTGCCAGGACTATACAAAAGAGTGAAATTTTGATCCAGGTAAGTCGATATGCATATATATAGGTCTTTTATGATTGGTCCCAGTCTAAATAAGCCAAAAATGATCATAATTTGACATTTTTTGATAAAATACAAATTTTTTGAAAATTTTCGATGTCGAATCTAGAGTGCCAGGACTATACAAAAGAGTGAAATTTTGATCCAGGTTAGTCGATATGCATATATATAGGTCTTTTATGATTGGTCCCAGTCTAAATAAGCCAAAAATGATCATAATTTGACATTCTTTGATAAAATACAAATTTTTTGAAAATTTTCGATGTCGAATCTAGAGTGCCAGGACTATACAAAAGAGTGAAATTTTGATCCAGGTAAGTCGATATGCATATATATAGGTCTTTTATGATTGGTCCCAGTCTAAATAAGCCAAAAATGATCATAATTTGACATTTTTGATAAAATACAAATTTTTTGAAAATTTTCGATGTCGAATCTAGAGTGCCAGGACTATACAAAAGAGTGAAATTTTGATCCAGGTAAGTCGATATGCATATATATAGGTCTTTTATGATTGGTCCCAGTCTAAATAAGCCAAAAATGATCATAATTTGACATTTTTTGATAAAATACAAATTTTTTGAAAATTTTCGATGTCGAATCTAGAGTGCCAGGACTATACAAAAGAGTGAAATTTTGATCCAGGTTAGTCGATATGCATATATATAGGTCTTTTATGATTGGTCCCAGTCTAAATAAGCCAAAAATGATCATAATTTGACATTTTTTGATAAAATACAAATTTTTTGAAAATTTTCGATGTCGAATCTAGAGTGCCAGGACTATACAAAAGAGTGAAATTTTGATCCAGGTAAGTCGATATGCATATATATAGGTCTTTTATGATTGGTCCCAGTCTAAATAAGCCAAAAATGATCATAATTAGACATTTTTTGATAAAATAAAAATTTTTTGAAAATTTTCGATGTCGAATCTAGAGTGCCAGGACTATACAAAAGAGTGAAATTTTGATCCAGGTAAGTCGATATGCATATATATAGGTCTTTTATGATTGGTCCCAGTCTAAATAAGCCAAAAATGATCATAATTGGACATTTTTTGATATAATACAAATTTTTTGAAAATTTTCGATGTCGAATCTAGAGTGCCAGGACTATACAAAAGAGTGAAATTTTGATCCAGGTAAGTCGATATGCATATATATAGGTCTTTTATGATTGGTCCCAGTCTAAATAAGCCAAAAATGATCATAATTGGACATTTTTTGATAAAATACAAATTTTTTGAAAATTTTCGATGTCGAATCTAGAGTGCCAGGACTATACAAAAGAGTGAAATTTTGATCCAGGTAAGTCGATATGCATATATATAGGTCTTTTATGATTGGTCCCAGTCTAAATAAGCCAAAAATGATCATAATTTGACATTTTTGATAAAATACAAATTTTTTGAAAATTTTCGATGTCGAATCTAGAGTGCCAGGACTATACAAAAGAGTGAAATTTTGATCCAGGTAAGTCGATATGCATATATATAGGTCTTTTATGATTGGTCCCAGTCTAAATAAGCCAAAAATGATCATAATTTGACATTTTTTGATAAAATACAAATTTTTTGAAAATTTTCGATGTCGAATCTAGAGTGCCAGGACTATACAAAAGAGTGAAATTTTGATCCAGGTTAGTCGATATGCATATATATAGGTCTTTTATGATTGGTCCCAGTCTAAATAAGCCAAAAATGATCATAATTTTCATTCTTTGATAAAATACAAATTTTTTGAAAATTTTCGATGTCGAATCTAGAGTGCCAGGACTATACAAAAGAGTGAAATTTTGATCCAGGTAAGTCGATATGCGTATATATAGGTCTTTTATGATTGGTCCCAGTCTAAATAAGCCAAAAATGATCATAATTTGACATTTTTTGATAAAATACAAATTTTTTGAAAATTTTCGAAGTCGAATCTAGAGTGCCAGGACTATACAAAAGAGTGAAATTTTGATCCAGGTAAGTCGATATGCATATATATAGGTCTTTTATGATTGGTCCCAGTCTAAATAAGCCAAAAATGATCATAATTTGACATTTTTTGATAAAATACAAATTTTTTGAAAATTTTCGATGTCGAATCTAGAGTGCCAGGACTATACAAAAGAGTGAAATTTTGATCCAGGTATGTCGATATGCATATATATAGGTCTTTTATGATTGGTCCCAGTCTAAATAAGCCAAAAATGATCATAATTTGACATTTTTTGATAAAATACAAATTTTTTGAAAATTTTCGATGTCGAATCTAGAGTGCCAGGACTATACAAAAGAGTGAAATTTTGATCCAGGTAAGTCGATATGCATATATATAGGTCTTTTATGATTGGTGTCAGTCTAAATAAGCCAAAAATGATCATAATTTGACATTTTTTGATAAAATACAAATTTTTTGAAAATTTTCGATGTCGAATCTAGAGTGCCAGGACTATACAAAAGAGTGAAATTTTGATCCAGGTAAGTCGATATGCATATATATAGGTCTTTTATGATTGGTCCCAGTCTAAATAAGCCAAAAATGATCATAATTTGACATTTTTTGATAAAATACAAATTTTTTGAAAATTTTCGATGTCGAATCTAGAGTGCCAGGACTATTCAAAAGAGTAAAATTTCAATCCAGGTAAGTCGATATGCATATATATAGGGCTTTTATGATTGGTCCCAGTCTAAATAAGCCAAAAATGATCATAATTTGACATTTTTTGATAAAATACAAATTTTTTGAAAATTTTCGATGTCGAATCTAGAGTGCCAGGACTATACAAAAGAGTGAAATTTTGATCCAGGTTAGTCGATATGCATATATATAGGTCTTTTATGATTGGTCCCAGTCTAAATAAGCCAAAAATGATCATAATTTGACATTCTTTGATAAAATACAAATTTTTTGAAAATTTTCGATGTCGAATCTAGAGTGCCAGGACTATACAAAAGAGTGAAATTTTGATCCAGGTAAGTCGATATGCATATATATAGGTCTTTTATGATTGGTCCCAGTCTAAATAAGCCAAAAATGATCATAATTTGACATTTTTTGATAAAATACAAATTTTTTGAAAATTTTCGAAGTCGAATCTAGAGTGCCAGGACTATACAAAAGAGTGAAATTTTGATCCAGGTAAGTCGATATGCATATATATAGGTCTTTTATGATTGGTCCCAGTCTAAATAAGCCAAAAATGATCATAATTTGACATTTTTTGATAAAATACAAATTTTTTGAAAATTTTCGATGTCGAATCTAGAGTGCCAGGACTATACAAAAGAGTGAAATTTTGATCCAGGTATGTCGATATGCATATATATAGGTCTTTTATGATTGGTCCCAGTCTAAATAAGCCAAAAATGATCATAATTTGACATTTTTTGATAAAATACAAATTTTTTGAAAATTTTCGATGTCGAATCTAGAGTGCCAGGACTATACAAAAGAGTGAAATTTTGATCCAGGTAAGTCGATATGCATATATATAGGTCTTTTATGATTGGTCCCAGTCTAAATAAGCCAAAAATGATCATAATTTGACATTTTTTGATAAAATACAAATTTTTTGAAAATTTTCGATGTCGAATCTAGAGTGCCAGGACTATACAAAAGAGTGAAATTTTGATCCAGGTAAGTCGATATGCATATATATTGGTCTTTTATGATTGGTCCCAGTCTAAATAAGCCAAAAATGATCATAATTTGACATTTTTTGATAAAATACATATTTTTTGAAAATTTTCGATGTCGAATCTAGAGTGCCAGGACTATTCAAAAGAGTAAAATTTTAATCCAGGTAAGTCGATATGCATATATATAGGTCTTTTATGATTGGTCCCAGTCTAAATAAGCCAAAAATGATCATAATTGGACATTTTTTGATAAAATACAAATTTTTTGAAAATTTTCGATGTCGAATCTAGAGTGCCAGGACTATACAAAAGAATGAAATTTTGATCCAGGTAAGTCGATATGCATATATATAGGTCTTTTATGATTGGTCCCAGTCTAAATAAGCCAAAAATGATCATAATTTGACATTTTTTGATAAAATACAAATTTTTTGAAAATTTTCGAAGTCGAATCTAGAGTGCCAGGACTATACAAAAGAGTGAAATTTTGATCCAGGTAAGTCGATATGCATATATATAGGTCTTTTATGATTGGTCCCAGTCTAAATAAGCCAAAAATGATCATAATTTGACATTTTTTGATAAAATACAAATTTTTTGAAAATTTTCGATGTCGAATCTAGAGTGCCAGGACTATACAAAAGAGTGAAATTTTGATCCAAGTAAGTCGATATGCATATATATAGGTCTTTTATGATTGGTCCCAGTCTAAATAAGCCAAAAATGATCTTAATTGGACATTTTTTGATAAAATACAAATTTTTTGAAAATTTTCGATGTCGAATCTAGAGTGCCAGGACTATACAAAAGAGTGAAATTTTGATCCAGGTAAGTCGATATGCATATATATAGGTCTTTTATGATTGGTCCCAGTCTAAATAAGCCAAAAATGATCATAATTTGACATTTTTTGATAAAATACAAATTTTTTGAAAATTTTCGATGTCGAATCTAGAGTGCCAGGACTATACAAAAGAGTGAAATTTTGATCCAGGTAAGTCGATATGCATATATATAGGTCTTTTATGATTGGTCCCAGTCTAAATAAGCCAAAAATGATCATAATTTGACATTTTTTGATAAAATACAAATTTTTTGAAAATTTTCGATGTCGAATCTAGAGTGCCAGGACTATACAAAAGAGTGAAATTTTGATCCAGGTTAGTCGATATGCATATATATAGGTCTTTTATGATTGGTCCCAGTCTAAATAAGCCAAAAATGATCATAATTTGACATTCTTTGATAAAATACAAATTTTTTGAAAATTTTCGATGTCGAATCTAGAGTGCCAGGACTATACAAAAGAGTGAAATTTTGATCCAGGTAAGTCGATATGCATATATATAGGTCTTTTATGATTGGTCCCAGTCTAAATAAGCCAAAAATGATCATAATTTGACATTTTTGATAAAATACAAATTTTTTGAAAATTTTCGATGTCGAATCTAGAGTGCCAGGACTATACAAAAGAGTGAAATTTTGATCCAGGTAAGTCGATATGCATATATATAGGTCTTTTATGATTGGTCCCAGTCTAAATAAGCCAAAAATGATCATAATTTGACATTTTTTGATAAAATACAAATTTTTTGAAAATTTTCGATGTCGAATCTAGAGTGCCAGGACTATACAAAAGAGTGAAATTTTGATCCAGGTTAGTCGATATGCATATATATAGGTCTTTTATGATTGGTCCCAGTCTAAATAAGCCAAAAATGATCATAATTTGACATTTTTTGATAAAATACAAATTTTTTGAAAATTTTCGATGTCGAATCTAGAGTGCCAGGACTATACAAAAGAGTGAAATTTTGATCCAGGTAAGTCGATATGCATATATATAGGTCTTTTATGATTGGTCCCAGTCTAAATAAGCCAAAAATGATCATAATTTGACATTTTTTGATAAAATAAAAATTTTTTGAAAATTTTCGATGTCGAATCTAGAGTGCCAGGACTATACAAAAGAGTGAAATTTTGATCCAGGTAAGTCGATATGCATATATATAGGTCTTTTATGATTGGTCCCAGTCTAAATAAGCCAAAAATGATCATAATTGGACATTTTTTGATATAATACAAATTTTTTGAAAATTTTCGATGTCGAATCTAGAGTGCCAGGACTATACAAAAGAGTGAAATTTTGATCCAGGTAAGTCGATATGCATATATATAGGTCTTTTATGATTGGTCCCAGTCTAAATAAGCCAAAAATGATCATAATTGGACATTTTTTGATAAAATACAAATTTTTTGAAAATTTTCGATGTCGAATCTAGAGTGCCAGGACTATACAAAAGAGTGAAATTTTGATCCAGGTAAGTCGATATGCATATATATAGGTCTTTTATGATTGGTCCCAGTCTAAATAAGCCAAAAATGATCATAATTTGACATTTTTGATAAAATACAAATTTTTTGAAAATTTTCGATGTCGAATCTAGAGTGCCAGGACTATACAAAAGAGTGAAATTTTGATCCAGGTAAGTCGATATGCATATATATAGGTCTTTTATGATTGGTCCCAGTCTAAATAAGCCAAAAATGATCATAATTTGACATTTTTTGATAAAATACAAATTTTTTGAAAATTTTCGATGTCGAATCTAGAGTGCCAGGACTATACAAAAGAGTGAAATTTTGATCCAGGTTAGTCGATATGCATATATATAGGTCTTTTATGATTGGTCCCAGTCTAAATAAGCCAAAAATGATCATAATTTGACATTCTTTGATAAAATACAAATTTTTTGAAAATTTTCGATGTCGAATCTAGAGTGCCAGGACTATACAAAAGAGTGAAATTTTGATCCAGGTAAGTCGATATGCGTATATATAGGTCTTTTATGATTGGTCCCAGTCTAAATAAGCCAAAAATGATCATAATTTGACATTTTTTGATAAAATACAAATTTTTTGAAAATTTTCGAAGTCGAATCTAGAGTGCCAGGACTATACAAAAGAGTGAAATTTTGATCCAGGTAAGTCGATATGCATATATATAGGTCTTTTATGATTGGTCCCAGTCTAAATAAGCCAAAAATGATCATAATTTGACATTTTTTGATAAAATACAAATTTTTTGAAAATTTTCGATGTCGAATCTAGAGTGCCAGGACTATACAAAAGAGTGAAATTTTGATCCAGGTATGTCGATATGCATATATATAGGTCTTTTATGATTGGTCCCAGTCTAAATAAGCCAAAAATGATCATAATTTGACATTTTTTGATAAAATACAAATTTTTTGAAAATTTTCGATGTCGAATCTAGAGTGCCAGGACTATACAAAAGAGTGAAATTTTGATCCAGGTAAGTCGATATGCATATATATAGGTCTTTTATGATTGGTCCCAGTCTAAATAAGCCAAAAATGATCATAATTTGACATTTTTTGATAAAATACAAATTTTTTGAAAATTTTCGATGTCGAATCTAGAGTGCCAGGACTATACAAAAGAGTGAAATTTTGATCCAGGTAAGTCGATATGCATATATATAGGTCTTTTATGATTGGTCCCAGTCTAAATAAGCCAAAAATGATCATAATTTGACATTTTTTGATAAAATACAAATTTTTTGAAAATTTTCGATGTCGAATCTAGAGTGCCAGGACTATTCAAAAGAGTAAAATTTCAATCCAGGTAAGTCGATATGCATATATATAGGGCTTTTATGATTGGTCCCAGTCTAAATAAGCCAAAAATGATCATAATTTGACATTTTTTGATAAAATACAAATTTTTTGAAAATTTTCGAAGTCGAATCTAGAGTGCCAGGACTATACAAAAGAGTGAAATTTTGATCCAGGTAAGTCGATATGCATATATATAGGTCTTTTATGATTGGTCCCAGTCTAAATAAGCCAAAAATGATCATAATTGGACATTTTTTGATAAAATACAAATTTTTTGAAAATTTTCGATGTCGAATCTAGAGTGCCAGGACTATACAAAAGAGTGAAATTTTGATCCAGGTAAGTCGATATGCATATATATAGGTCTTTTATGATTGGTCCCAGTCTAAATAAGCCAAAAATGATCATAATTTGACATTTTTTGATAAAAAACAAATTTTTTGAAAATTTTCGATGTCGAATCTAGAGTGCCAGGACTATACAAAAGAGTGAAATTTTGATCCAAGTAAGTCGATATGCATATATATAGGTCTTTTATGATTGGTCCCAGTCTAAATAAGCCAAAAATGATCATAATTTGACATTTTTTGATAAAATACAAATTTTTTGAAAATTTTCGAAGTCGAATCTAGAGTGCCAGGACTATACAAAAAAGTGAAATTTTGATCCAGGTAAGTCGATATGCATATATATAGGTCTTTTATGATTGGTCCCAGTCTAAATAAGCCAAAAATGATCATAATTTGACATTTTTTGATAAAATACAAATTTTTTGAAAATTTTCGATGTCGAATCTAGAGTGCCAGGACTATTCAAAAGAGTAAAATTTCAATCCAGGTAAGTCGATATGCATATATATAGGGCTTTTATGATTGGTCCCAGTCTAAATAAGCCAAAAATGATCATAATTTGACATTTTTTGATAAAATACAAATTTTTTGAAAATTTTCGAAGTCGAATCTAGAGTGCCAGGACTATACAAAAGAGTGAAATTTTGATCCAGGTAAGTCGATATGCATATATATAGGTCTTTTATGATTGGTCCCAGTCTAAATAAGCCAAAAATGATCATAATTGGACATTTTTTGATAAAATACAAATTTTTTGAAAATTTTCGATGTCGAATCTAGAGTGCCAGGACTATACAAAAGAGTGAAATTTTGATCCAGGTAAGTCGATATGCATATATATAGGTCTTTTATGATTGGTCCCAGTCTAAATAAGCCAAAAATGATCATAATTTGACATTTTTTGATAAAAAACAAATTTTTTGAAAATTTTCGATGTCGAATCTAGAGTGCCAGGACTATACAAAAGAGTGAAATTTTGATCCAAGTAAGTCGATATGCATATATATAGGTCTTTTATGATTGGTCCCAGTCTAAATAAGCCAAAAATGATCATAATTTGACATTTTTTGATAAAATACAAATTTTTTGAAAATTTTCGAAGTCGAATCTAGAGTGCCAGGACTATACAAAAAAGTGAAATTTTGATCCAGGTAAGTCGATATGCATATATATAGGTCTTTTATGATTGGTCCCAGTCTAAATAAGCCAAAAATGATCATAATTTGACATTTTTTGATAAAATACAAATTTTTTGAAAATTTTCGATGTCGAATCTAGAGTGCCAGGACTATACAAAAGAGTGAAATTTTGATCCAGGTAAGTCGATATGCATATATATAGGTCTTATATGATTGGTCCCAGTCTAAATAAGCCAAAAATGATCATAATTGGACATTTTTTGATAAAATACAAATTTTTTGAAAATTTTCGATGTCGAATCTAGAGTGCCAGGACTATACAAAAGAGTGAAATTTTGATCCAGGTAAGGCGATATGCATATATATAGGTCTTTTATGATTGGTCCCAGTCTAAATAAGCCAAAAATGATCATAATTTGACATTTTTTGATAAAATACAAATTTTTTGAAAATTTTCGAAGTCGAATCTAGAGTGCCAGGACTATACAAAAGAGTGAAATTTTGATCCAGGTAAGTCGATATGCATATATATAGGTCTTTTATGATTGGTCCCAGTCTAAATAAGCCAAAAATGATCATAATTTGACATTTTTTGATAAAATACAAATTTTTTGAAAATTTTCGAAGTCGAATCTAGAGTTCCAGGACTATACAAAAGAGTGAAATTTTGATCCAGGTAAGTCGATATGCATATATATAGGTCTTTTATGATTGGTCCCAGTCTAAATAAGCCAAAAATGATCATAATTTGACATTTTTTGATAAAATACAAATTTTTTGAAAATTTTCGAAGTCGAATCTAGAGTGCCAGGACTATACAAAAGAGTGAAATTTTGATCCAGGTAAGTCGATATGCATATATATAGGTCTTTTATGATTGGTCCCAGTCTAAATAAGCCAAAAATGATCATAATTTGACATTTTTTGATAAAATACAAATTTTTTGAAAATTTTCGATGTCGAATCTAGAGTGCCAGGACTATACAAAAGAGTGAAATTTTGATCCAGGTAAGTCGATATGCATATATATAGGTCTTTTATGATTGGTCCCAGTCTAAATAAGCCAAAAATGATCATAATTTGACATTTTTTGATAAAATACAAATTTTTTGAAAATTTTCGATGTCGAATCTAGAGTGCCAGGACTATACAAAAGAGTGAAATTTTGATCCAGGTAAGTCGATATGCATATATATAGATCTTTTATGATTGGTCCCAGTCTAAATAAGCCAAAAATGATCATAATTTGACATTTTTTGATAAAATACAAATTTTTTGAAAATTTTCGATGTCGAATCTAGAGTGCCAGGACTATACAAAAGAGTGAAATTTTGATCCAGGTAAGTCGATATGCATATATATAGGTCTTTTATGATTGGTCCCAGTCTAAATAAGCCAAAAATGATCATAATTTGACATTTTTTGATAAAATACAAATTTTTTGAAAATTTTCGATGTCGAATCTAGAGTGCTAGGACTATTCAAAAGAGTAAAATTTTGATCCAGGTAAGTCGATATGCATATATATAGGTCTTTTATGATTGGTCCCAGTCTAAATAAGCCAAAAATGATCATAATTTGACATTTTTTGATAAAATACAAATTTTTTGAAAATTTTCGATGTCGAATCTAGAGTGCCAGGACTATACAAAAGAGTGAAATTTTGATCCAGGTAAGTCGATATGCATATATATAGGTCTTTTATGATTGGTCCCAGTCTAAATAAGCCAAAAATGATCATAATTTGACATTTTTTGATAAAATACAAATTTTTTGAAAATTTTCGAAGTCGAATCTAGAGTGCCAGGACTATACAAAAGAGTGAAATTTTGATCCAGGTAAGTCGATATGCATATATATAGGTCTTTTATGATTGGTCCCAGTCTAAATAAGCCAAAAATGATCATAATTGGACATTTTTTGATAAAATACAAATTTTTTGAAAATTTTCGATGTCGAATCCAGAGTGCCAGGACTATACAAAAGAGTGAAATTTTGATCCAGGTAAGTCGATATGCATATATATAGGTCTTTTATGATTGGTCCCAGTCTAAATAAGCCAAAAATGATCATAATTTGACATTTTTTGATAAAATACAAATTTTTTGAAAATTTTCGAAGTCGAATCTAGAGTGCCAGGACTATACAAAAGAGTGAAATTTTGATCCAGGTAAGTCGATATGCATATATATAGGTCTTTTATGATTGGTCCCAGTCTAAATAAGCCAAAAATGATCATAATTTGACATTTTTTGATAAAATACAAATTTTTTGAAAATTTTCGATTTCGAATCTAGAGTGCCAGGACTATACAAAAGAGTGAAATTTTGATCCAGGTAAGTCGATATGCATATATATAGGTCTTTTATGATTGGTCCCAGTCTAAATAAGCCAAAAATGATCATAATTTGATATTTTGTTATAAAATACAAATTTTTTGAAAATTTTCGAAGTCGAATCTAGAGTGCCAGGACTATACAAAAGAGTGAAATTTTGATCCAGGTAAGTCGATATGCATATATATAATTCTTTTATGATTGGTCCCAGTCTAAATAAGCCAAAAATGATCATAATTTGACATTTTTGATAAAATACAAATTTTTTGAAAATTTTCGAAGTCGAATCTAGAGTGCCAGGACTATACAAAAGAGTGAAATTTCGATCCAGGTAAGTCGATATGCATTTATATAGGTCTTTTATGATTGGTCCCAGTCTAAATAAGCCAAAAATGATCATAATTTGACATTTTTTGATAAAATACAAATTTTTTGAAAATTTTCGAAGTCGAATCTAGAGTGCCAGGACTATACAAAAGAGTGAAATTTTGATTCAGGTAAGTCGATATGCATATATATAGGTCTTTTATGATTGGTCCCAGTCTAAATAAGCCAAAAATGATCATAATTTGACATTTTTTGATAAAATACAAATTTTTTGAAAATTTTCGATGTCGAATCTAGATTGCCAGGACTATACAAAAGAGTGAAATTTTGATCCAGGTAAGTCGATATGCATATATATAGGTCTTTTATGATTGGTCCTAGTCTAAATAAGCCAAAAATGATCATAATTTGACATTTTTAGATAAAATACAAATTTTTTGAAAATTTTCGAAGTCGAATCTAGAGTGCCAGGACTATACAAAAGAGTGAAATTTTGATCCAGGTAAGTCGATATGCATATATATAGGTCTTTTATGATTGGTCCCAGTCTAAATAAGCCAAAAATGATCATAATTGGACATTTTTTGATAAAATACAAATTTTTTGAAAATTTTCGATGTCGAATCTAGAGTGCCAGGACTATACAAAAGAGTGAAATTTTGATCCAGGTAAGTCGATATGCATATATATAGGTCTTTTATGATTGGTCCCAGTCTAAATAAGCCAAAAATAATCATAATTTGACATTTTGTTATAAAATACAAATTTTTTGAAAATTTTCGAAGTCGAATCTAGAGTGCCAGGACTATACAAAAGAGTGAAATTTTGATCCAGGTAAGTCGATATGCATATATATAATTCTTTTATGATTGGTCCCAGTCTAAATAAGCCAAAAATGATCATAATTTGACATTTTTGATAAAATACAAATTTTTTGAAAATTTTCGAAGTCGAATCTAGAGTGCCAGGACTATACAAAAGAGTGAAATTTCGATCCAGGTAAGTCGATATGCATTTATATAGGTCTTTTATGATTGGTCCCAGTCTAAATAAGCCAAAAATGATCATAATTTGACATTTTTTGATAAAATACAAATTTTTTGAAAATTTTCGAAGTCGAATCTAGAGTGCCAGGACTATACAAAAGAGTGAAATTTTGATCCAGGTAAGTCGATATGCATATATATAGGTCTTTTATGATTGGTCCCAGTCTAAATAAGCCAAAAATGATCATAATTTGACATTTTTTGATAAAATACAAATTTTTTGAAAATTTTCGATGTCGAATCTAGAGTGCCAGGACTATACAAAAGAGTGAAATTTTGATCCAGGTAAGTCGATATGCATATATATAGGTCTTTTATGATTGGTCCCAGTCTAAATAAGCCAAAAATGATCATAATTTGACATTTTTTGATAAAATACAAATTTTTTGAAAATTTTCGATGTCGAATCTAGAGTGCCAGGACTATACAAAAGAGTGAAATTTTGATCCAGGTAAGTCGATATGCATATATATAGGTCTTTTATGATTGGTCCCAGTCTAAATAAGCCAAAAATGATCATAATTTGACATTTTTTGATAAAATACAAATTTTTTGAAAATTTTCGAAGTCGAATCTAGAGTGCCAGGACTATACAAAAGAGTGAAATTTTGATCCAGGTAAGTCGATATGCATATATATAGGTCTTTTATGATTGGTCCCAGTCTAAATAAGCCAAAAATGATCATAATTTGACATTTTTTGATAAAATACAAATTTTTTGAAAATTTTCGATGTCGAATCTAGAGTGCCAGGACTATACAAAAGAGTGAAATTTTGATCCAGGTAAGTCGATATGCATATATATAGGTCTTTTATGATTGGTCCCAGTCTAAATAAGCCAAAAATGATCATAATTTGACATTTTTTGATAAAATACAAATTTTTTGAAAATTTTCGATGTCGAATCTAGAGTGCCAGGACTATACAAAAGAGTGAAATTTTGATCCAGGTAAGTCGATATGCATATATATAGGTCTTTTATGATTGGTCCCAGTCTAAATAAGCCAAAAATGATCATAATTGGACATTTTTTGATAAAATACAAATTTTTTGAAAATTTTCGATGTCGAATCTAGAGTGCCAGGACTATACAAAAGAGAAAAATTTTGATCCAGGTAAGTCGATATGCATATATATAGGTCTTTTATGATTGGTCCCAGTCTAAATAAGCCAAAAATGATCATAATTTGACATTTTTTGATAAAATACAAATTTTTTGAAAATTTTCGATGTCGAATCTAGAGTGCCAGGACTATACAAAAGAGTAAAATTTTGATCCAGGTAAGTCGATATGCATATATATAGGTCTTTTATGATTGGTCCCAGTCTAAATAAGCCAAAAATGATCATAATTGGACATTTTTTGATAAAATACAAATTTTTTGAAAATTTTCGATGTCGAATCTAGAGTGCCAGGACTATACAAAAGAGTGAAATTTTGATCCAGGTAAGTCGATATGCATATATATAGGTCTTTTATGATTGGTCCCAGTCTAAATAAGCCAAAAATAATCATAATTTGACATTTTTTGATAAAATACAAATTTTTTGAAAATTTTCGATGTCGAATCTAGAGTGCCAGGACTATACAAAAGAGTGAAATTTTGATCCAGGTAAGTCGATATGCATATATATAGGTCTTTTATGATTGGTCCCAGTCTAAATAAGCCAAAAATGATCATAATTGGACATTTTTTGATAAAATACAAATTTTTTGAAAATTTTCGATGTCGAATCTAGAGTGCCAGGACTATACAAAAGAGTGAAATTTTGATCCAGGTAAGTCGATATGCATATATATAGGTCTTTTATGATTGGTCCCAGTCTAAATAAGCCAAAAATGATCATAATTTGACATTTTTTGATAAAATACAAATTTTTTGAAAATTTTCGAAGTCGAATCTAGAGTGCCAGGACTATACAAAAGAGTGAAATTTTGATCCAGGTAAGTCGATATGCATATATATAGGTCTTTTATGATTGGTCCCAGTCTAAATAAGCCAAAAATGATCATAATTTGACATTTTTTGATAAAATACAAATTTTTTGAAAATTTTCGATGTCGAATCTAGAGTGCCAGGACTATACAAAAGAGTGAAATTTTGATCCAGGTAAGTCGATATGCATATATATAGGTCTTTTATGATTGGTCCCAGTCTAAATAAGCCAAAAATGATCATAATTTGACATTTTTTGATAAAATACAAATTTTTTGAAAATTTTCGATGTCGAATCTAGAGTGCCAGGACTATACAAAAGAGTGAAATTTTGATCCAGGTAAGTCGATATGCATATATATAGGTCTTTTATGATTGGTCCCAGTCTAAATAAGCCAAAAATGATCATAATTGGACATTTTTTGATAAAATACAAATTTTTTGAAAATTTTCGATGTCGAATCTAGAGTGCCAGGACTATACAAAAGAGTAAAATTTTGATCCAGGTAAGTCGATATGCATATATATAGGTCTTTTATGATTGGTCCCAGTCTAAATAAGCCAAAAATGATCATAATTTGACATTTTTTGATAAAATACAAATTTTTTGAAAATTTTCGATGTCGAATCTAGAGTGCCAGGACTATACAAAAGAGTAAAATTTTGATCCAGGTAAGTCGATATGCATATATATAGGTCTTTTATGATTGGTCCCAGTCTAAATAAGCCAAAAATGATCATAATTGGACATTTTTTGATAAAATACAAATTTTTTGAAAATTTTCGATGTCGAATCTAGAGTGCCAGGACTATACAAAAGAGTGAAATTTTGATCCAGGTAAGTCGATATGCATATATATAGGTCTTTTATGATTGGTCCCAGTCTAAATAAGCCAAAAATGATCATAATTTGACATTTTTTGATAAAATACAAATTTTTTGAAAATTTTCGATGTCGAATCTAGAGTGCCAGGACTATACAAAAGAGTGAAATTTTGATCCAGGTTAGTCGATATGCATATATATAGGTCTTTTATGATTGGTCCCAGTCTAAATAAGCCAAAAATGATCATAATTTGACATTTTTTGATAAAATACAAATTTTTTGAAAATTTTCGATGTCGAATCTAGAGTGCCAGGACTATACAAAAGAGTGAAATTTTGATCCAGGTAAGTCGATATGCATATATATAGGTCTTTTATGATTGGTCCCAGTCTAAATAAGCCAAAAATGATCATAATTGGACATTTTTTGATAAAATACAAATTTTTTGAAAATTTTCGATGTCGAATCTAGAGTGCCAGGACTATACAAAAGAGTAAAATTTTGATCCAGGTAAGTCGATATGCATATATATAGGTCTTTTATGATTGGTCCCAGTCTAAATAAGCCAAAAATGATCATAATTTGACATTTTTTGATAAAATACAAATTTTTTGAAAATTTTCGATGTCGAATCTAGAGTGCCAGGACTATACAAAAGAGTAAAATTTTGATCCAGGTAAGTCGATATGCATATATATAGGTCTTTTATGATTGGTCCCAGTCTAAATAAGCCAAAAATGATCATAATTGGACATTTTTTGATAAAATACAAATTTTTTGAAAATTTTCGATGTCGAATCTAGAGTGCCAGGACTATACAAAAGAGTGAAATTTTGATCCAGGTAAGTCGATATGCATATATATAGGTCTTTTATGATTGGTCCCAGTCTAAATAAGCCAAAAATAATCATAATTTGACATTTTTTGATAAAATACAAATTTTTTGAAAATTTTCGATGTCGAATCTAGAGTGCCAGGACTATACAAAAGAGTGAAATTTTGATCCAGGTAAGTCGATATGCATATATATAGGTCTTTTATGATTGGTCCCAGTCTAAATAAGCCAAAAATGATCATAATTGGACATTTTTTGATAAAATACAAATTTTTTGAAAATTTTCGATGTCGAATCTAGAGTGCCAGGACTATACAAAAGAGTGAAATTTTGATCCAGGTAAGTCGATATGCATATATATAGGTCTTTTATGATTGGTCCCAGTCTAAATAAGCCAAAAATGATCATAATTTGACATTTTTTGATAAAATACAAATTTTTTGAAAATTTTCGAAGTCGAATCTAGAGTGCCAGGACTATACAAAAGAGTGAAATTTTGATCCAGGTAAGTCGATATGCATATATATAGGTCTTTTATGATTGGTCCCAGTCTAAATAAGCCAAAAATGATCATAATTTGACATTTTTTGATAAAATACAAATTTTTTGAAAATTTTCGAAGTCGAATCTAGAGTGCCAGGACTATACAAAAGAGTGAAATTTTGATCCAGGTAAGTCGATATGCATATATATAGGTCTTTTATGATTGGTCCCAGTCTAAATAAGCCAAAAATGATCATAATTTGACATTTTTTGATAAAATACAAATTTTTTGAAAATTTTCGATGTCGAATCTAGAGTGCCAGGACTATACAAAAGAGTGAAATTTTGATCCAGGTAAGTCGATATGCATATATATAGGTCTTTTATGATTGGTCCCAGTCTAAATAAGCCAAAAATGATCATAATTTGACATTTTTTGATAAAATACAAATTTTTTGAAAATTTTCGAAGTCGAATCTAGAGTGCCAGGACTATACAAAAGAGTGAAATTTTGATCCAGGTAAGTCGATATGCATATATATAGGTCTTTTATGATTGGTCCCAGTCTAAATAAGCCAAAAATGATCATAATTTGACATTTTTTGATAAAATACAAATTTTTTGAAAATTTTCGATGTCGAATCTAGAGTGCCAGGACTATACAAAAGAGTGAAATTTTGATCCAGGTAAGTCGATATGCATATATATAGGTCTTTTATGATTGGTCCCAGTCTAAATAAGCCAAAAATGATCATAATTTGACATTTTTTGATAAAATACAAATTTTTTGAAAATTTTCGATGTCGAATCTAGAGTGCCAGGACTATACAAAAGAGTGAAATTTTGATCCAGGTAAGTCGATATGCATATATATAGGTCTTTTATGATTGGTCCCAGTCTAAATAAGCCAAAAATGATCATAATTTGACATTTTTTGATAAAATACAAATTTTTTGAAAATTTTCGATGTCGAATCTAGAGTACCAGGACTATACAAAAGAGTGAAATTTTGATCCAGGTAAGTCGATATGCATATATATAGGTCTTTTATGATTGGTCCCAGTCTAAATAAGCCAAAAATGATCATAATTGGACATTTTTTGATAAAATACAAATTTTTTGAAAATTTTCGATGTCGAATCTAGAGTGCCAGGACTATACAAAAGAGTGAAATTTTGATCCAGGTAAGTCGATATGCATATATATAGGTCTTTTATGATTGGTCCCAGTCTAAATAAGCCAAAAATGATCATAATTTGACATTTTTTGATAAAATACAAATTTTTTGAAAATTTTCGATATCGAATCTAGAGTGCCAGGATTATACAAAAGAGTGAAATTTTGATCCAGGTAAGTCGATATGCATATATATAGGTCTTTTATGATTGGTCCCAGTCTAAATAAGCCAAAAATGATCATAATTTGACATTTTTTGATAAAATACAAATTTTTTGAAAATTTTCGATGTCGAATCTAGAGTGCCAGGACTATACAAAAGAGTGAAATTTTGATCCAGGTAAGTCGATATGCATATATATAGGTCTTTTATGATTGGTCCCAGTCTAAATAAGCCAAAAATGATCATAATTTGACATTTTTTGATAAAATACAAATTTTTTGAAAATTTTCGATGTCGAATCTAGAGTGCCAGGACTATACAAAAGAGTGAAATTTTGATCCAGGTAAGTCGATATGCATATATATAGGTCTTTTATGATTGGTCCCAGTCTAAATAAGCCAAAAATGATCATAATTTGACATTTTTTGATAAAATACAAATTTTTTGAAAATTTTCGAAGTCGAATCTAGAGTGCCAGGACTATACAAAAGAGTGAAATTTTGATCCAGGTAAGTCGATATGCATATATATAGGTCTTTTATGATTGGTCCCAGTCTAAATAAGCCAAAAATGATCATAATTTGACATTTTTTGATAAAATACAAATTTTTTGAAAATTTTCGATGTCGAATCTAGAGTGCCAGGACTATACAAAAGAGTGAAATTTTGATCCAGGTAAGTCGATATGCATATATATAGGTCTTTTATGATTGGTCCCAGTCTAAATAAGCCAAAAATGATCATAATTGGACATTTTTTGATAAAATACAAATTTTTTTAAAAATTTTCGATGTCGAATCTAGAGTGCCAGGACTATTCAAAAGAGTAAAATTTTGATCCAGGTAAGTCGATATGCATTTATATAGGTCTTTTATGATTGGTCCCAGTCTAAATAAGCCAAAAATGATCATAATTTGACATTTTTTGATATAATAAAAATTTTTTGAAAATTTTCGATGTCGAATCTAGAGTGCCAGGACTATACAAAAGAGTGAAATTTTGATCCAGGTAAGTCGATATGCATATATATAGGTCTTTTATGATTGGTCCCAGTCTAAATAAGCCAAAAATGATCATAATTTGACATTTTTTGATAAAATACAAATTTTTTGAAAATTTTCGATGTCGAATCTAGAGTGCCAGGACTATACAAAAGAGTGAAATTTTGATCCAGGTAAGTCGATATGCATATATATAGGTCTTTTATGATTGGTCCCAGTCTAAATAAGCCAAAAATGATCATAATTTGACATTTTTTGATAAAATACAAATTTTTTGAAATTTTTCGATGTCGAATCTAGAGTGCCAGGACTATACAAAAGAGTGAAATTTTGATCCAGGTAAGTCGATATGCATATATATAGGTCTTTTATGATTGGTCCCAGTCTAAATAAGCCAAAAATGATCATAATTTGACATTTTTTGATAAAATACAAATTTTTTGAAAATTTTCGAAGTCGAATCTAGAGTGCCAGGACTATACAAAAGAGTGAAATTTTGATCCAGGTAAGTCGATATGCATATATATAGGTCTTTTATGATTGGTCCCAGTCTAAATAAGCCAAAAATGATCATAATTTGACATTTTTTGATAAAATACAAATTTTTTGAAAATTTTCGATGTCGAATCTAGAGTGCCAGGACTATACAAAAGAGTGAAATTTTGATCCAGGTAAGTCGATATGCATATATATAGGTCTTTTATGATTGGTCCCAGTCTAAATAAGCCAAAAATGATCATAATTTGACATTTTTTGATAAAATACAAATTTTTTGAAAATTTTCGATGTCGAATCTAGAGTGCCAGGACTATACAAAAGAGTGAAATTTTGATCCAGGTAAGTCGATATGCATATATATAGGTCTTTTATGATTGGTCCCAGTCTAAATAAGCCAAAAATGATCATAATTGGACATTTTTTGATAAAATACAAATTTTTTGAAAATTTTCGATGTCGAATCTAGAGTGCCAGGACTATACAAAAGAGTAAAATTTTGATCCAGGTAAGTCGATATGCATATATATAGGTCTTTTATGATTGGTCCCAGTCTAAATAAGCCAAAAATGATCATAATTTGACATTTTTTGATAAAATACAAATTTTTTGAAAATTTTCGATGTCGAATCTAGAGTGCCAGGACTATACAAAAGAGTAAAATTTTGATCCAGGTAAGTCGATATGCATATATATAGGTCTTTTATGATTGGTCCCAGTCTAAATAAGCCAAAAATGATCATAATTGGACATTTTTTGATAAAATACAAATTTTTTGAAAATTTTCGATGTCGAATCTAGAGTGCCAGGACTATACAAAAGAGTGAAATTTTGATCCAGGTAAGTCGATATGCATATATATAGGTCTTTTATGATTGGTCCCAGTCTAAATAAGCCAAAAATAATCATAATTTGACATTTTTTGATAAAATACAAATTTTTTGAAAATTTTCGATGTCGAATCTAGAGTGCCAGGACTATACAAAAGAGTGAAATTTTGATCCAGGTAAGTCGATATGCATATATATAGGTCTTTTATGATTGGTCCCAGTCTAAATAAGCCAAAAATGATCATAATTGGACATTTTTTGATAAAATACAAATTTTTTGAAAATTTTCGATGTCGAATCTAGAGTGCCAGGACTATACAAAAGAGTGAAATTTTGATCCAGGTAAGTCGATATGCATATATATAGGTCTTTTATGATTGGTCCCAGTCTAAATAAGCCAAAAATGATCATAATTTGACATTTTTTGATAAAATACAAATTTTTTGAAAATTTTCGAAGTCGAATCTAGAGTGCCAGGACTATACAAAAGAGTGAAATTTTGATCCAGGTAAGTCGATATGCATATATATAGGTCTTTTATGATTGGTCCCAGTCTAAATAAGCCAAAAATGATCATAATTTGACATTTTTTGATAAAATACAAATTTTTTGAAAATTTTCGAAGTCGAATCTAGAGTGCCAGGACTATACAAAAGAGTGAAATTTTGATCCAGGTAAGTCGATATGCATATATATAGGTCTTTTATGATTGGTCCCAGTCTAAATAAGCCAAAAATGATCATAATTTGACATTTTTTGATAAAATACAAATTTTTTGAAAATTTTCGATGTCGAATCTAGAGTGCCAGGACTATACAAAAGAGTGAAATTTTGATCCAGGTAAGTCGATATGCATATATATAGGTCTTTTATGATTGGTCCCAGTCTAAATAAGCCAAAAATGATCATAATTTGACATTTTTTGATAAAATACAAATTTTTTGAAAATTTTCGAAGTCGAATCTAGAGTGCCAGGACTATACAAAAGAGTGAAATTTTGATCCAGGTAAGTCGATATGCATATATATAGGTCTTTTATGATTGGTCCCAGTCTAAATAAGCCAAAAATGATCATAATTTGACATTTTTTGATAAAATACAAATTTTTTGAAAATTTTCGATGTCGAATCTAGAGTGCCAGGACTATACAAAAGAGTGAAATTTTGATCCAGGTAAGTCGATATGCATATATATAGGTCTTTTATGATTGGTCCCAGTCTAAATAAGCCAAAAATGATCATAATTTGACATTTTTTGATAAAATACAAATTTTTTGAAAATTTTCGATGTCGAATCTAGAGTGCCAGGACTATACAAAAGAGTGAAATTTTGATCCAGGTAAGTCGATATGCATATATATAGGTCTTTTATGATTGGTCCCAGTCTAAATAAGCCAAAAATGATCATAATTTGACATTTTTTGATAAAATACAAATTTTTTGAAAATTTTCGATGTCGAATCTAGAGTACCAGGACTATACAAAAGAGTGAAATTTTGATCCAGGTAAGTCGATAAGCATATATATAGGTCTTTTATGATTGGTCCCAGTCTAAATAAGCCAAAAATGATCATAATTGGACATTTTTTGATAAAATACAAATTTTTTGAAAATTTTCGATGTCGAATCTAGAGTGCCAGGACTATACAAAAGAGTGAAATTTTGATCCAGGTAAGTCGATATGCATATATATAGGTCTTTTATGATTGGTCCCAGTCTAAATAAGCCAAAAATGATCATAATTTGACATTTTTTGATAAAATACAAATTTTTTGAAAATTTTCGATATCGAATCTAGAGTGCCAGGATTATACAAAAGAGTGAAATTTTGATCCAGGTAAGTCGATATGCATATATATAGGTCTTTTATGATTGGTCCCAGTCTAAATAAGCCAAAAATGATCATAATTTGACATTTTTTGATAAAATACAAATTTTTTGAAAATTTTCGATGTCGAATCTAGAGTGCCAGGACTATACAAAAGAGTGAAATTTTGATCCAGGTAAGTCGATATGCATATATATAGGTCTTTTATGATTGGTCCCAGTCTAAATAAGCCAAAAATGATCATAATTTGACATTTTTTGATAAAATACAAATTTTTTGAAAATTTTCGATGTCGAATCTAGAGTGCCAGGACTATACAAAAGAGTGAAATTTTGATCCAGGTAAGTCGATATGCATATATATAGGTCTTTTATGATTGGTCCCAGTCTAAATAAGCCAAAAATGATCATAATTTGACATTTTTTGATAAAATACAAATTTTTTGAAAATTTTCGAAGTCGAATCTAGAGTGCCAGGACTATACAAAAGAGTGAAATTTTGATCCAGGTAAGTCGATATGCATATATATAGGTCTTTTATGATTGGTCCCAGTCTAAATAAGCCAAAAATGATCATAATTTGACATTTTTTGATAAAATACAAATTTTTTGAAAATTTTCGATGTCGAATCTAGAGTGCCAGGACTATACAAAAGAGTGAAATTTTGATCCAGGTAAGTCGATATGCATATATATAGGTCTTTTATGATTGGTCCCAGTCTAAATAAGCCAAAAATGATCATAATTTGACATTTTTTGATAAAATACAAATTTCTTGAAAATTTTCGATGTCGAATCTAGAGTGCCAGGACTATACAAAAGAGTGAAATTTTGATCCAGGTAAGTCGATATGCATATATATAGGTCTTTTATGATTGGTCCCAGTCTAAATAAGCCAAAAATGATCATAATTTGACATTTTTTGATAAAATACAAATTTTTTGAAAATTTTCGATGTCGAATCTAGAGTGCCAGGACTATACAAAAGAGTGAAATTTTGATCCAGGTAAGTCGATATGCATATATATAGGTCTTTTATGATTGGTCCCAGTCTAAATAAGCCAAAAATGATCATAATTGGACATTTTTTGATAAAATACAAATTTTTTGAAAATTTTCGATGTCGAATCTAGAGTGCCAGGACTATTCAAAAGAGTAAAATTTTGATCCAGGTAAGTCGATATGCATTTATATAGGTCTTTTATGATTGGTCCCAGTCTAAATAAGCCAAAAATGATCATAATTTGACATTTTTTGATAAAATAAAAATTTTTTGAAAATTTTCGATGTCGAATCTAGAGTGCCAGGACTATACAAAAGAGTGAAATTTTGATCCAGGTAAGTCGATATGCATATATATAGGTCTTTTATGATTGGTCCCAGTCTAAATAAGCCAAAAGTGATCATAATTGGACATTTTTTGATAAAATACAAATTTTTTGAAAATTTTCGATGTCGAATCTAGAGTGCCAGGACTATACAAAACAGTGAAATTTTGATCCAGGTAAGTCGTAGCATATATATAGGTCTTTTATGATTGGTCCCAGTCAAAATAAGCCAAAAATGATCATAATTTGACATTTTTTGATAAAATACAAATTTTTTGAAAATTTTCGATGTCGAATCTAGAGTGCCAGGACTATACAAAAGAGTGAAATTTTGATCCAGGTAAGTCGATATGCATATATATAGGTCTTTTATGATTGGTCCCAGTCTAAATAAGCCAAAAATGATCATAATTTGACATTTTTTGATAAAATACAAATTTTTTGAAAATTTTCGAAGTCGAATCTAGAGTGCCAGGACTATACAAAAGAGTGAAATTTTGATCCAGGTAAGTCGATATGCATATATATAGGTCTTTTATGATTGGTCCCAGTCTAAATAAGCCAAAAATGATCATAATTGGACATTTTTTGATAAAATACAAATTTTTTGAAAATTTTCGATGTCGAATCTAGAGTGCCAGGACTATACAAAAGAGTGAAATTTTGATCCAGGTAAGTCGATATGCATATATATAGGTCTTTTATGATTGGTCCCAGTCTAAATAAGCCAAAAATGATCATAATTTGACATTTTTTGATAAAATACAAATTTTTTGAAAATTTTCGAAGTCGAATCTAGAGTGCCAGGACTATACAAAAGAGTGAAATTTTGATCCAGGTAAGTCGATATGCATATATATAGGTCTTTTATGATTGGTCCCAGTCTAAATAAGCCAAAAATGATCATAATTTGACATTTTTTGATAAAATACAAATTTTTTGAAAATTTTCGATGTCGAATCTAGAGTGCCAGGACTATACAAAAGAGTGAAATTTTGATCCAGGTAAGTCGATATGCATATATATAGGTCTTTTATGATTGGTCCCAGTCTAAATAAGCCAAAAATGATCATAATTTGACATTTTTTGATAAAATACAAATTTTTTGAAAATTTTCGAAGTCGAATCTAGAGTGCCAGGACTATACAAAAGAGTGAAATTTTGATCCAGGTAAGTCGATATGCATATATATAGGTCTTTTATGATTGGTCCCAGTCTAAATAAGCCAAAAATGATCATAATTTGACATTTTTTGATAAAATACAAATTTTTTGAAAATTTTCGATGTCGAATCTAGAGTGCCAGGACTATACAAAAGAGTGAAATTTTGATCCAGGTAAGTCGATTTGCATATATATAGGTCTTTTATGATTGGTCCCAGTCTAAATAAGCCAAAAATGATCATAATTGGACATTTTTTGATAAAATACAAATTTTTTGAAAATTTTCGATGTCGAATCTAGAGTGCCAGGACTATACAAAAGAGTGAAATTTTGATCCAGGTAAGTCGATATGCATATATATAGGTCTTTTATGATTGGTCCCAGTCTAAATAAGCCAAAAATGATCATAATTTGACATTTTTTGATAAAATACAAATTTTTTGAAAATTTTCGAAGTCGAATCTAGAGTGCCAGGACTATACAAAAGAGTGAAATTTTGATCCAGGTAAGTCGATATGCATATATATAGGTCTTTTATGATTGGTCCCAGTCTAAATAAGCCAAAAATGATCATAATTTGACATTTTTTGATAAAATACAAATTTTTTGAAAATTTTCGATGTCGAATCTAGAGTGCCAGGACTATACAAAAGAGTGAAATTTTGATCCAGGTAAGTCGATTTGCATATATATAGGTCTTTTATGATTGGTCCCAGTCTAAATAAGCCAAAAATGATCATAATTGGACATTTTTTGATAAAATACAAATTTTTTGAAAATTTTCGATGTCGAATCTAGAGTGCCAGGACTATACAAAAGAGTGAAATTTTGATCCAGGTAAGTCGATATGCATATATATAGGTCTTTTATGATTGGTCCCAGTCTAAATAAGCCAAAAATGATCATAATTTGACATTTTTTGATAAAATACAAATTTTTTGAAAATTTTCGATGTCGAATCTAGAGTACCAGGACTATACAAAAGAGTGAAATTTTGATCCAGGTAAGTCGATATGCATATATATAGGTCTTTTATGATTGGTCCCAGTCTAAATAAGCCAAAAATGATCATAATTGGACATTTTTTGATAAAATACAAATTTTTTGAAAATTTTCGATGTCGAATCTAGAGTGCCAGGACTATACAAAAGAGTGAAATTTTGATCCAGGTAAGTCGATATGCATATATATAGGTCTTTTATGATTGGTCCCAGTCTAAATAAGCCAAAAATGATCATAATTTGACATTTTTTGATAAAATACAAATTTTTTGAAAATTTTCGATATCGAATCTAGAGTGCCAGGATTATACAAAAGAGTGAAATTTTGATCCAGGTAAGTCGATATGCATATATATAGGTCTTTTATGATTGGTCCCAGTCTAAATAAGCCAAAAATGATCATAATTTGACATTTTTTGATAAAATACAAATTTTTTGAAAATTTTCGATGTCGAATCTAGAGTGCCAGGACTATACAAAAGAGTGAAATTTTGATCCAGGTAAGTCGATATGCATATATATAGGTCTTTTATGATTGGTCCCAGTCTAAATAAGCCAAAAATGATCATAATTTGACATTTTTTGATAAAATACAAATTTTTTGAAAATTTTCGACGTCGAATCTAGAGTGCCAGGACTATACAAAAGAGTGAAATTTTGATCCAGGTAAGTCGATATGCATATATATAGGTCTTTTATGATTGGTCCCAGTCTAAATAAGCCAAAAATGATCATAATTTGACATTTTTTGATAAAATACAAATTTTTTGAAAATTTTCGAAGTCGAATCTAGAGTGCCAGGACTATACAAAAGAGTGAAATTTTGATCCAGGTAAGTCGATATGCATATATATAGGTCTTTTATGATTGGTCCCAGTCTAAATAAGCCAAAAATGATCATAATTTGACATTTTTTGATAAAATACAAATTTTTTGAAAATTTTCGATGTCGAATCTAGAGTGCCAGGACTATACAAAAGAGTGAAATTTTGATCCAGGTAAGTCGATATGCATATATATAGGTCTTTTATGATTGGTCCCAGTCTAAATAAGCCAAAAATGATCATAATTGGACATTTTTTGATAAAATACAAATTTTTTGAAAATTTTCGATGTCGAATCTAGAGTGCCAGGACTATACAAAACAGTGAAATTTTGATCCAGGTAAGTCGTAGCATATATATAGGTCTTTTATGATTGGTCCCAGTCAAAATAAGCCAAAAATGATCATAATTTGACATTTTTTGATAAAATACAAATTTTTTGAAAATTTTCGATGTCGAATCTAGAGTGCCAGGACTATACAAAAGAGTGAAATTTTGATCCAGGTAAGTCGATATGCATATATATAGGTCTTTTATGATTGGTCCCAGTCTAAATAAGCCAAAAATGATCATAATTTGACATTTTTTGATAAAATACAAATTTTTTGAAAATTTTCGAAGTCGAATCTAGAGTGCCAGGACTATACAAAAGAGTGAAATTTTGATCCAGGTAAGTCGATATGCATATATATAGGTCTTTTATGATTGGTCCCAGTCTAAATAAGCCAAAAATGATCATAATTGGACATTTTTTGATAAAATACAAATTTTTTGAAAATTTTCGATGTCGAATCTAGAGTGCCAGGACTATACAAAAGAGTGAAATTTTGATCCAGGTAAGTCGATATGCATATATATAGGTCTTTTATGATTGGTCCCAGTCTAAATAAGCCAAAAATGATCATAATTTGACATTTTTTGATAAAATACAAATTTTTTGAAAATTTTCGAAGTCGAATCTAGAGTGCCAGGACTATACAAAAGAGTGAAATTTTGATCCAGGTAAGTCGATATGCATATATATAGGTCTTTAATGATTGGTCCCAGTCTAAATAAGCCACAAATGATCATAATTTGACATTTTTTGATAAAATACAAATTTTTTGAAAATTTTCGATGTCGAATCTAGAGTGCCAGGACTATACAAAAGAGTGAAATTTTGATCCAGGTAAGTCGATATGCATATATATAGGTCTTTTATGATTGGTCCCAGTCTAAATAAGCCAAAAATGATCATAATTTGACATTTTTTGATAAAATACAAATTTTTTGAAAATTTTCGAAGTCGAATCTAGAGTGCCAGGACTATACAAAAGAGTGAAATTTTGATCCAGGTAAGTCGATATGCATATATATAGGTCTTTTATGATTGGTCCCAGTCTAAATAAGCCAAAAATGATCATAATTTGACATTTTTTGATAAAATACAAATTTTTTGAAAATTTTCGATGTCGAATCTAGAGTGCCAGGACTATACAAAAGAGTGAAATTTTGATCCAGGTAAGTCGATTTGCATATATATAGGTCTTTTATGATTGGTCCCAGTCTAAATAAGCCAAAAATGATCATAATTGGACATTTTTTGATAAAATACAAATTTTTTGAAAATTTTCGATGTCGAATCTAGAGTGCCAGGACTATACAAAAGAGTGAAATTTTGATCCAGGTAAGTCGATATGCATATATATAGGTCTTTTATGATTGGTCCCAGTCTAAATAAGCCAAAAATGATCATAATTTGACATTTTTTGATAAAATACAAATTTTTTGAAAATTTTCGAAGTCGAATCTAGAGTGCCAGGACTATACAAAAGAGTGAAATTTTGATCCAGGTAAGTCGATATGCATATATATAGGTCTTTTATGATTGGTCCCAGTCTAAATAAGCCAAAAATGATCATAATTTGACATTTTTTGATAAAATACAAATTTTTTGAAAATTTTCGATGTCGAATCTAGAGTGCCAGGACTATACAAAAGAGTGAAATTTTGATCCAAGTAAGTCGATATGCATATATATAGGTCTTTTATGATTGGTCCCAGTCTAAATAAGCCAAAAATGATCATAATTTGACATTTTTTGATAAAATACAAATTTTTTGAAAATTTTCGAAGTCGAATCTAGAGTGCCAGGACTATACAAAAGAGTGAAATTTTGATCCAGGTAAGTCGATATGCATATATATAGGTCTTTTATGATTGGTCCCAGTCTAAATAAGCCAAAAATGATCATAATTTGACATTTTTTGATAAAATACAAATTTTTTGAAAATTTTCGAAGTCGAATCTAGAGTGCCAGGACTATACAAAAGAGTGAAATTTTGATCCAGGTAAGTCGATATGCATATATATAGGTCTTTTATGATTGGTCCCTGTCTAAATAAGCCAAAAATGATCATAATTGGACATTTTTTGATAAAATACAAATTTTTTGAAAATTTTCGATGTCGAATCTAGAGTGCCAGGACTATACAAAAGAGTGAAATTTTGATCCAGGTAAGTCGATATGCATATATATAGGTCTTTTATGATTGGTCCCAGTCTAAATAAGCCAAAAATGATCATAATTTGACATTTTTTGATAAAATACAAATTTTTTGAAAATTTTCGAAGTCGAATCTAGAGTGCCAGGACTATACAAAAGAGTGAAATTTTGATCCAGGTAAGTCGATATGCATATATATAGGTCTTTTATGATTGGTCCCAGTCTAAATAAGCCAAAAATGATCATAATTTGACATTTTTTGATAAAATACAAATTTTTTGAAAATTTTCGAAGTCGAATCTAGAGTGCCAGGACTATACAAAAGAGTGAAATTTTGATCCAGGTAAGTCGATATGCATATATATAGGTCTTTTATGATTGGTCCCAGTCTAAATAAGCCAAAAATGATCATAATTTGACATTTTTTGATAAAATACAAATTTTTTGAAAATTTTCGATGTCGAATCTAGAGTGCCAGGACTATACAAAAGAGTGAAATTTTGATCCAGGTAAGTCGACATGCATATATATAGGTCTTTTATGATTGGTCCCAGTCTAAATAAGCCAAAAATGATCATAATTTGACATTTTTTGATAAAATACAAATTTCTTGAAAATTTTCGATGTCGAATCTAGAGTGCCAGGACTATACAAAAGAGTGAAATTTTGATCCAGGTAAGTCGATATGCATATATATAGGTCTTTTATGATTGGTCCCAGTCTAAATAAGCCAAAAATGATCATAATTTGACATTTTTTGATAAAATACAAATTTTTTGAAAATTTTCGATGTCGAATCTAGAGTGCCAGGACTATACAAAAGAGTGAAATTTTGATCCAGGTAAGTCGATATGCATATATATAGGTCTTTTATGATTGGTCCCAGTCTAAATAAGCCAAAAATGATCATAATTGGACATTTTTTGATAAAATACAAATTTTTTGAAAATTTTCGATGTCGAATCTAGAGTGCCAGGACTATACAAAAGAGTGAAATTTTGATCCAGGTAAGTCGATATGCATATATATAGGTCTTTTATGATTGGTCCCAGTCTAAATAAGCCAAAAATGATCATAATTTGACATTTTTTGATAAAATACAAATTTTTTGAAAATTTTCGAAGTCGAATCTAGAGTGCCAGGACTATACAAAAGAGTGAAATTTTGATCCAGGTAAGTCGATATGCATATATATAGGTCTTTTATGATTGGTCCCAGTCTAAATAAGCCAAAAATGATCATAATTTGACATTTTTTGATAAAATACAAATTTTTTGAAAATTTTCGATGTCGAATCTAGAGTGCCAGGACTATACAAAAGAGTGAAATTTTGATCCAGGTAAGTCGATATGCATATATATAGGTCTTTTATGATTGGTCCCAGTCTAAATAAGCCAAAAATGATCATAATTTGACATTTTTTGATAAAATACAAATTTCTTGAAAATTTTCGATGTCGAATCTAGAGTGCCAGGACTATACAAAAGAGTGAAATTTTGATCCAGGTAAGTCGATATGCATATATATAGGTCTTTTATGATTGGTCCCAGTCTAAATAAGCCAAAAATGATCATAATTTGACATTTTTTGATAAAATACAAATTTTTTGATAATTTTCGATGTCAAATCTAGAGTGCCAGGACTATACAAAAGAGTGAAATTTTGATCCAGGTAAGTCGATATGCATATATATAGGTCTTTTATGATTGGTCCCAGTCTAAATAAGCCAAAAATGATCATAATTGGACATTTTTTGATAAAATACAAATTTTTTGAAAATTTTCGATGTCGAATCTAGAGTGCCAGGACTATTCAAAAGAGTAAAATTTTGATCCAGGTAAGTCGATATGCATATATATAGGTCTTTTATGATTGGTCCCAGTCTAAATAAGCCAAAAATGATCATAATTTGACATTTTTTGATAAAATACAAATTTTTTGAAAATTTTCGAAGTCGAATCTAGAGTGCCAGGACTATACAAAAGAGTGAAATTTTGATCCAGGTAAGTCGATATGCATATATATAGGTCTTTTATGATTGGTCCCAGTCTAAATAAGCCAAAAATGATCATAATTGGACATTTTTTGATAAAATACAAATTTTTTGAAAATTTTCGATGTCGAATCTAGAGTGCCAGGACTATACAAAAGAGTGAAATTTTGATCCAGGTAAGTCGATATGCATATATATAGGTCTTTTATGATTGGTCCCAGTCTAAATAAGCCAAAAATGATCATAATTTGACATTTTTTGATAAAATACAAATTTTTTGAAAATTTTCGATGTCGAATCCAGAGTGCCAGGACTATACAAAAGAGTGAAATTTTGATCCAGGTAAGTCGATATGCATATATATAGGTCTTTTATGATTGGTCCCAGTCTAAATAAGCCAAAAATGATCATAATTTGACATTTTTTGATAAAATACAAATTTTTTGAAAATTTTCGTTGTCGAATCTAGAGTGCCAGGACTATACAAAAGAGTGAAATTTTGATCCAGGTAAGTCGATATGCATATATATGGGTCTTTTATGATTGGTCCCAGTCTAAATAAGCCAAAAATGATCATAATTGGACATTTTTTGATAAAATACAAATTTTTTGAAAATTTTCGATGTCGAATCTAGAGTGCCAGGACTATACAAAAGAATGAAATTTTGATCCAGGTAAGTCGATATGCATATATATAGGTCTTTTATGATTGGTCCCAGTCTAAATAAGCCAAAAATAATCATAATTTGACATTTTTTGATAAAATACAAATTTTTTGAAAATTTTCGATGTCGAATCTAGAGTGCCAGGACTATACAAAAGAGTGAAATTTTGATCCAGGTAAGTCGATATGCATATATATAGGTCTTTTATGATTGGTCCCAGTCTAAATAAGCCAAAAATGATCATAATTTGACATTTTTTGATAAAATACAAATTTTTTGAAAATTTTCGAAGTCGAATCTAGAGTGCCAGGACTATACAAAAGAGTGAAATTTTGATCCAGGTAAGTCGATATGCATATATATAGGTCTTTTATGATTGGTCCCAGTCTAAATAAGCCAAAAATGATCATAATTTGACATTTTTTGATAAAATACAAATTTTTTGAAAATTTTCGATGTCGAATCTAGAGTGCCAGGACTATACAAAAGAGTGAAATTTTGATCCAGGTAAGTCGATATGCATATATATAGGTCTTTTATGATTGGTCCCAGTCTAAATAAGCCAAAAATGATCATAATTGGACATTTTTTGATAAAATACAAATTTTTTGAAAATTTTCGATGTCGAATCTAGAGTGCCAGGACTATACAAAAGAGTGAAATTTTGATCCAGGTAAGTCGATATGCTTATATATAGGTCTTTTATGATTGGTCCCAGTCTAAATAAGCCAAAAATGATCATAATTGGACATTTTTTGATAAAATACAAATTTTTTGAAAATTTTCGATGTCGAATCTAGAGTGCCAGGACTATACAAAAGAGTGAAATTTTGATCCAGGTAAGTCGATATGCATATACATAGGTCTTTTATGATTGGTCCCAGTCTAAATAAGCCAAAAATGATCATAATTTGACAATTTTTGATAAAATACAAATTTTTTGAAAATTTTCGAAGTCGAATCTAGAGTGCCAGGACTATACAAAAGAGTGAAATTTTGATCCAGGTAAGTCGATATGCATATATATAGGTCTTTTATGATTGGTCCCAGTCTAAATAAGCCAAAAATGATCATAATTTGACATTTTTTGATAAAATACAAATTTTTTGAAAATTTTCGATGTCGAATCTAGAGTGCCAGGACTATACAAAAGAGTGAAATTTTGATCCAAGTAAGTCGATATGCATATATATAGGTCTTTTATGATTGGTCCCAGTCTAAATAAGCCAAAAATGATCATAATTTGACATTTTTTGATAAAATACAAATTTTTTGAAAATTTTCGAAGTCGAATCTAGAGTGCCAGGACTATACAAAAGAGTGAAATTTTGATCCAGGTAAGTCGATATGCATATATATAGGTCTTTTATGATTGGTCCCAGTCTAAATAAGCCAAAAATGATCATAATTTGACATTTTTTGATAAAATACAAATTTTTTGAAAATTTTCGAAGTCGAATCTAGAGTGCCAGGACTATACAAAAGAGTGAAATTTTGATCCAGGTAAGTCGATATGCATATATATAGGTCTTTTATGATTGGTCTAAGTCTAAATAAGCCAAAAATGATCATAATTGGACATTTTTTGATAAAATACAAATTTTTTGAAAATTTTCTATGTCGAATCTAGAGTGCCAGGACTATACAAAAGAGTGAAATTTTGATCCAGGTTAGTCGATATGCATATATATAGGTCTTTTATGATTGGTCCCAGTCTAAATAAGCCAAAAATGATCATAATTTGACATTTTTTGATAAAATACAAATTTTTGAAAATTTTCGAAGTCGAATCTAGAGTGCCAGGACTATACAAAAGAGTGAAATTTTGATCCAGGTAAGTCGATATGCATATATATAGGTCTTTTATGATTGGTCCCAGTCTAAATAAGCCAAAAATGATCATAATTTGACATTTTTTCATAAAATACAAATTTTTTGAAAATTTTCGATGTCGAATCTAGAGTGCCAGGACTATACAAAAGAGTGAAATTTTGATCCAGGTAAGTCGATATGCATATATATAGGTCTTTTATAATTGGTCCCAGTCTAAATAAGCCAAAAATGATCATAATTTGACATTTTTTGATAAAATACAAATTTTTTGAAAATTTTCGATGTCGAATCTAGAGTGCCAGGACTATACAAAAGAGTGAAATTTTGATCCAGGTAAGTCGATATGCATATATATAGGTCTTTTATGATTGGTCCCAGTCTAAATAAGCCAAAAATGATCATAATTTGACATTTTTTTATAAAATACAAATTTTTTGAAAATTTTCGATGTCGAATCTAGAGTGCCAGGACTATACAAAAGAGTGAAATTTTGATCCAGGTAAGTCGATATGCATATATATAGGTCTTTTATGATTGGTCCCAGTCTAAATAAGCCAAAAATGATCATAATTTGACATTTTTTGATAAAATACAAATTTTTTGAAGATTTTCGAAGTCGAATCTAGAGTGCCAGGACTATACAAAAGACTGAAATTTTGATCCAGGTAAGTCGATATGCATATATATAGGTCTTTTATGATTGGTCCCAGTCTAAATAAGCCAAAAATGATCATAATTTGACATTTTTTGATAAAATACAAATTTTTTGAAAATTTTCGAAGTCGAATCTAGAGTGCCAGGACTATACAAAAGAGTGAAATTTTGATCCAGGTAAGTCGATATGCATATATATAGGTCTTTTATGATTGGTCCCAGTCTAAATAAGCCAAAAATGATCATAATTTGACATTTTTTGATAAAATACAAATTTTTTGAAAATTTTCGATGTCGAATCTAGAGTGCCAGGACTATACAAAAGAGTGAAATTTTGATCCAGGTAAGTCGATATGCATATATATAGGTCTTTTATGATTGGTCCCAGTCTAAATAAGCCAAAAATGATCATAATTTGACATTTTTTGATAAAATACAAATTTTTTGGAAATTTTCGAAGTCGAATCTAGAGTGCCAGGACTATACAAAAGAGTGAAATTTTGATCCAGGTAAGTCGATATGCATATATATAGGTCTTTTATGATTGGTTCCAGTCTAAATAAGCCAAAAATGATCATAATTTGACATTTTTTGATGAAATACAAATTTTTTGAAAATTTTCGAAGTCGAATCTAGAGTGCCAGGACTATACAAAAGAGTGAAATTTTGATCCAAGTAAGTCGATATGCATATATATAGGTCTTTTATGATTTGATCAAGTCTAAATAAGCCAACAATGATCATAATTTGACTTTTTTTGGTAAAAAAAAAGTAAGACCAATGGTTGGGTTAGGTTAGGTTGGGTTGGGTTGGGTTGGGTTGGGTTGGGTTGGGTTGGGTTGGGTTAGGTTAGGTTAGGTTGGGTTGGAAGCCGATGCATATATATAGGTCTTTTATGATTGGATCAAGTCTATATAAGCCAAAAATGATCATAATTTTTCATTTTTTGGTAAAATTAAAATTTTTCGAAAATTTTCCATGTCGGATCTAGAGTGCCAGGACTATACAAAAAAGTCAAATTTTGATCCAAGTAAGTCGATATGCAATATATAGGTCTTTTATGATTTGATCAAGTCTTAATAAGCAAAAAATGATCAATATGACTAAAGTATGAATAAGCCAAAACATGATGAAATTTGACATTTTTTGATAAAAAAAAATTTCATAGCACTCTTGATGTGAAATCGAAAATTTAAAAATAAATTTTTTTATCAAAAAATGTCAAATTTCATCATGTTTAGTTATTATGATTATTATTATTATTATGATTATGATGATTATTATTATTATGAAATTTGACATTTTTTGATAAAAAAAGTTTTTTTTTAATTTTCGATTTCACATCAAGAGTGCCATGACTTAAGCAAAATTGAAATTTTATCCAAGTAAGTTAATATGACTACAGTAATGACTTAAGTCATATGACTTTGTGCATATCAACTTACTTGGATAAAAATTCAATTTTGCTTAAGTCATGGCACTCTTGATGTGAAATCGAAAATTAAAAAAAAACTTTTTTTATAAAAAAATGTCAAATTTCATCATATTTTGGCTTATTTATACTTAAGTCATATGAAATGACTAAAGTAATTACTCAAGTCATTTCTTAAGTCATATGATATGACTTAAGTGCATATCAACTTACTTTGATAAAATTTCAATTTTTTTTAAGTCATAGCACTCTTGATGTGACATCGATACTTTAAAAAAAATTTTTTTATCAAAAAATGTCAAATTTCACCATATTTTGGCTTTAAATGCATATCAACTTACTTGGATAAAATTTCAATTTTGCTTGTCATGGCACTCTTGATGTGAAATCGAAAATTAAAAAAAAACTTTTTTTATCAAAAAATGTCAAATTTCATCATATTTAGGCTTATTTATACTTAAGTCATATCATATGACTTAAGTCATATGAATAACTTAAGTAATTACTTAAGTCATTACTTAAGTCATATGATATGACTTAAGTGCATAGCAACTTACTTTGATAAAATTTCAATTTTTTTTTAAGTCATAGCACTCTTGATGTGAAATCGATAATTTAAAAAAAATTTTTTTATCAAAAAATGTCAAATTTCACCATATTTTGGCTTATTTATACTTAAGTCATATCATATGACTTAAGTCATTTCATATGACTTAAGTCATTTCATATGACTTAAGTCATTTCATATGACTTAAGTCATTTCAAATGACTTAAGTCATATGATATGACTTAAGTATAAATAGGCCAAAACATGATGAAATTTGACATTTTTTGATAAAAAAATTTTTTTGAAAATTTTTGATGTCGAATCTAGAGTGCCTGGACTACACAAAAGAGTGAAAATTTGATCCAAGTAAGGCGATATGCAAATATATAGGTCTTTTATGATTTGATCAAGTCTAAATAAGCCAAAAATGCTCATAATTTTTCATTTTTTGGTAAAATTAAAATTTTTGAAAATTTTCCATGTCGGATCTAGTGTGCCAGGACTATACAAAAGAGTGAAATTTTGATCCAAGTAAGTCGATATGCATAATATATAGGTCTTTTATGATTTGATCAAGTCTAAAAAAGCCAACAATGATCATAATTTGACTTTTTTTGGTAAAAAAAAAGTAAGACCAATGGTTGGGTTAGGTTAGATTGGGTTGGGTTGGGTTGGGTTGGGTTGGGTTGGGTTGGGTTGGGTTGGGTTGGGTTGGGTTGGGTTAGGTTAGGTTGGGTTGGAAGCCGATGCATATATATAGGTCTTTTATGATTGGATCAAGTCTATATAAGCCAAAAATGATCATAATTTTTCATTTTTTGGTAAAATTAAAATTTTTCGAAAATTTTCCATGTCGGATCTAGAGTGCCAGGACTATACAAAAAAGTCAAATTTTGATCCAAGTAAGTCGATATGCATATATATAGGTCTTCTATGATTTGATCAAGTCTTAATAAGCAAAAAATGATCAATATGACAAAAGTATGAATAAGCCAAAACATGATGAAATTTGACATTTTTTGATAAAAAAAAATTTCATAGCACTCTTGATGTGAAATCGAAAATTTAAAAATAAATTTTTTTATCAAAAAATGTCAAATTTCATCATGTTTAGTTATTATGATTATTATTATTATTATGATTATGATGATTATTATTATTATGAAATTTGACATTTTTTGATAAAAAAAGTTTTTTTTTAATTTTCGATTTCACATCAAGAGTGCCATGACTTAAGCAAAATTGAAATTTTATCCAAGTAAGTTAATATGACTACAGTAATGACTTAAGTCATATGACTTAGTGCATATCAACTTACTTGGATAAAAATTCAATTTTGCTTAAGTCATGGCACTCTTGATGTGAAATCGAAAATTAAAAAAAAACTTTTTTTATAAAAAAATGTCAAATTTCATCATATTTTGGCTTATTTATACTTAAGTCATATCATATGAATTAAGTCATATGAAATGACTTAAGTCATATGAAATGACTTAAGTCATTACTTAAGTCATATGATATGACTTAAGTGCATAGCAACTTACTTTGATAAAATTTCAATTTTTTTTAAGTCATAGCACTCTTGATGTGAAATCGATAATTTAAAAAAAATTTTTTTATCAAAAAATGTCAAATTTCACCATATTTTGGCTTATTTATTACTTAAGTCATATCATATGAATTAAGTCATATGAAATGACTTAAGTCATATGAAATGACTTAAGTAATTACTCAAGTCATTTCTTAAGTCATATGATATGACTTAAGTGCATATCAACTTACTTTGATAAAATTTCAATTTTTTTTAAGTCATAGCACTCTTGATGTGACATCGATACTTTAAAAAAAATTTTTTTATCAAAAAATGTCAAATTTCACCATATTTTGGCTTATTTATACTTAAGTCATATCATATGACTTAAGTCATTTCATATGACTTAAGTCATTTCATATGACTTAAGTCATTTCATATGACTTAAGTCATTTCATATGACTTAAGTCATTTCATATGACTTAAGTCATTTCAAATGACTTAAGTCATATGATATGACTTAAGTATAAATAGGCCAAAACATGATGAAATTTGACATTTGGCTTATTTATACTTGAGTCATATCATATGACTTAAGTCATATGATATGACTTTAAATGCATATCAACTTACTTGGATAAAATTTCAATTTTGCTTGTCATGGCACTCTTGATGTGAAATCGAAAATTAAAAAAAAACTTTTTTTATCAAAAAATGTCAAATTTCATCATATTTTGGCTTATTTATACTTAAGTCATATCATATGACTTAAGTCATTTCATATGACTTAAGTCATTTCATATGACTTAAGTCATTTCATATGACTTAAGTCATTTCATATGACTTAAGTCATTTCAAATGACTTAAGTCATATGATATGACTTAAGTATAAATAGGCCAAAACATGATGAAATTTGACATTTTTTGATAAAAAAATTTTTTTGAAAATTTTTGATGTCGAATCTAGAGTGCCTGGACTACACAAAAGAGTGAAAATTTGATCCAAGTAAGGCGATATGCAAATATATAGGTCTTTTATGATTTGATCAAGTCTAAATAAGCCAAAAATGCTCATAATTTTTCATTTTTTGGTAAAATTAAAATTTTTGAAAATTTTCCATGTCGGATCTAGTGTGCCAGGACTATACAAAAGAGTGAAATTTTGATCCAAGTAAGTCGATATGCATAATATATAGGTCTTTTATGATTTGATCAAGTCTAAAAAAGCCAACAATGATCATAATTTGACTTTTTTTGGTAAAAAAAAAGTAAGACCAATGGTTGGGTTAGGTTAGATGGGGTTGGGTTGGGTTGGGTTGGGTTAGGTTAGGTTGGGTTGGAAGCCGATGCATATATATAGGTCTTTTATGATTGGATCAAGTCTATATAAGCCAAAAATGATCATAATTTTTCATTTTTTGGTAAAATTAAAATTTTTCGAAAATTTTCCATGTCGGATCTAGAGTGCCAGGACTATACAAAAAAGTCAAATTTTGTTCCAAGTAAGTCGATATGCAATATATAGGTCTTTTATGATTTGATCAAGTCTTAATAAGCAAAAAATGATCAATATGACTAAAGTATGAATAAGCCAAAACATGATGAAATTTGACATTTTTTGATAAAAAAAAATTTCATAGCACTCTTGATGTGAAATCGAAAATTTAAAAATAAATTTTTTTATCAAAAAATGTCAAATTTCATCATGTTTAGTTATTATGATTATTATTATTATTATGATTATGATGATTATTATTATTATGAAATTTGACATTTTTTGATAAAAAAAGTTTTTTTTTAATTTTCGATTTCACATCAAGAGTGCCATGACTTAAGCAAAATTGAAATTTTATCCAAGTAAGTTAATATGACTACAGTAATGACTTAAGTCATATGACTTTGTGCATATCAACTTACTTGGATAAAAATTCAATTTTGCTTAAGTCATGGCACTCTTGATGTGAAATCGAAAATTAAAAAAAAACTTTTTTTATAAAAAAATGTCAAATTTCATCATATTTTGGCTTATTTATACTTAAGTCATATCATATGACTTAATTCATTTCATATGACTTAAGTCATTTCATATGACTAAAGTCATTTCATATGACTTAAGTCATTTCAAATGACTTAAGTCATATGATATGACTTAAGTATAAATAGGCCAAAACATGATGAAATTTGACATTTTTTGATAAAAAAATTTTTTTGAAAATTTTTGATGTCGAATCTAGAGTGCCTGGACTACACAAAAGAGTGAAAATTTGATCCAAGTAAGGCGATATGCAAATATATAGGTCTTTTATGATTTGATCAAGTCTTAATAAGCCAAAAATGCTCATAATTTTTCATTTTTTGGTAAAATTAAAATTTTTGAAAATTTTCCATGTCGGATCTAGTGTGCCAGGACTATACAAAAGAGTGAAATTTTGATCCAAGTAAGTCGATATGCATATATCGACTTAAGTCATATCATATATATAGGTCTTTTATGATTTGATCAAGTCTAAATAAGCCAAAAATGCTCATAATTTTTCATTTTTTGGTAAAAATAAAATTTTTCGAAAATTTTCCATGTCGGATCTAGAGTGCCAGGACTATACAAAAGAGTCAAATTTTGATCCAAGTAAGACGATATGCATATATATAGGTCTTTTATGATTTGATCAAGTCTAAATAAGCCAAAAATGATCATAAATTGACATTTTTTGGTAAAATTAAATTTTTCGAAAATTTTCCATGTCGGATCTAGAGTGCCAGGACTATACAAAAGAGTCAAATTTTGATCCAAGTAAGTCGATATGCATATATATAGGTCTTTTATGATTTGATCAAGTCTTAATAAGCAAAAAATGATCAATATGACTAAAGTATGAATAAGCCAAAACATGATGAAATTTGACTATTTTTGATAAAAAAAAAATCATAGCACTCTTGATGTGAAATCGAAAATTTAAAAATAAATTTTTTTATAAAAAAATGTCAAATTTCATCATATTTTGGCTTATTTATACTTAAGTCATATCATATGACTTAAGTCATATGAAATGACTTAAGTCATTACTTAAGTCATATGATATGACTTAAGTGCATAGCAACTTACTTTGATAAAATTTCAATTTTTTTTTAAGTCATAGCACTCTTGATGTGAAATCGAAAATTATAAAAAAACTTTTTTTATCAAAAAATGTCAAATTTCATCATGTTTAGTTATTATGATAATATTATAATTATGATTATGATGATTATTATTATTATGATTATGATGATTATTATTATTATGCTTTGGATGATTATTATTATTATAATTATGATGATAATTATTATTATGATTAGGATGATTATTATTATTATGATTATTATGATTATTACTACTATTTATATCTTGGCTTAAAAATTTGAATTTTTTTCCAAGTCATGGCACTCTTGAAGTGAAATTGAAAATTTTCAAAAAATTTTTTTTTCAAAAAATGTCAAATTTCATCCTGTTTTGGCTTATTTATACTTAAGTCATATCATATGACTTAAGTCATTTCATATGACTTAAGTCATTTCATATGACTTAAGTCATTTCAAATGACTTAAGTCATATGATATGACTTAAGTATAAATAGGCCAAAACATGATGAAATTTGACATTTTTTGATAAAAAAATTTTTTTGAAAATTTTCGATGTCGAATCTAGACTGCCTGGACTACACAAAAGAGTGCAAATTTGATCCAAGTAAGGCGATATGCAAATATATAGGTCTTTTATGATTTGATCAAGTCTAAATAAGCCAAAAATGATCATAATTTGACAATTTTGGTAAAATAAAAATTTTTTGAAAATTTTCCATGTCGGATCTAGAGTGCCAGGCACTTTCATGTCACTCTTGATGTGAAATCGAAAATTAAAAAAAAAACTTTTTTTATAAAAAAATGTCAAATTTCATCATATTTTGGCTTATTTATACTTAAGTCATATCATATGACTTAAGTCATATGAAATGACTTAAGTCATATGAAATGACTTAAGTAATTACTTAAGTCATTACTTAAGTCATATGATATGACTTAAGTGCATAGCAACTTTCTTTGATAAAATTTCAATTTTTTTTAAGTCATAGCACTCTTGATGTGAAATCGATAATTTAAAAAAAATTTTTTTATCAAAAAATGTCAAATTTCACCATATTTTGGCTTATTTATACTTAAGTCATAGCATATGACTTAAGTCATTTCATATGACTTAAGTCATTTCAAACGACTTAAGTCATTTCATATGACTTAAGTCATTTCAAATGACTTAAGTCATATGATATGACTTAAGTATAAATAGGCCAAAACATGATGAAATTTGACATTTTTTGATAAAAAAATTTTGTTGAAAATTTTTGATGTCGAATCTAGAGTGCCTGGACTACACAAAAGAGTGAAAATTTGATCCAAGTAAGGCGATATGCAAATATATAGGTCTTTTATGATTTGATCAAGTCTAAATAAGCCAAAAATGATCATAAATTGACATTTTTTTGTAAAATTAAAATTTTTGAAAATTTTCCATGTCGGATCTAGTGTGCCAGGACTATACAAAAGAGTGAAATTTTGATCCAAGTAAGTCGATATGCATATATATAGGTCTTTTATGATTTGATCAAGTCTAAATAAGCCAAAAATGATCATAATTTTACATTTTTTGGTAAAATTAAAATTTTTCGAAAATTTTCCATGTCGGATCTAGAGTGCCAGGGCTATACAAAAGAGTGAAATTTTGATCCAAGTAAGTCGATATGCATATATATAGGTCTTTTATGATTTGATCAAGTCTAAATAAGCCAAAAATGATCATAATTTGACATTTTTTGGTAAAATTAAAATTTTTCGAAAATTTTCCATGTCGGATCTAGAGTGCCAGGACTATACAAAAGAGTGAAATTTTGATCCAAGTAAGTCGATATGCATATATATAGGTCTTTTATGATTTGATCAAGTCTTAATAAGCAAAAAATGATCAATATGACTAAAGTGTGTAAGCCAAATCATGATGAAATTTGACATTTTTTGATAAAAAAAAATTTCATAGCACTCTTGATGTGAAATCGAAAATTTAAAAATAAATTTTTTTATCAAAAAATGTCAAATTTCATCATATTTTGGCTTATTTATACTTAAGTCATATCATATGACTTAAGTCATATGAAATGACTTAAGTAATTACTCAAGTCATTACTTAAGTCATATGATATGACTTAAGTGCATATCAACTTACTTTGATAAAATTTCAATTTTTTTTAAGTCATAGCACTCTTGATGTGACATCGATACTTTAAAAAAAATTTTTTTATCAAAAAATGTCAAATTTCACCATATTTTGGCTTATTTATACTTAAGTCATATCATATGACTTAAGTCATTTCATATGACTTAAGTCATATCATATGACTTAAGTCATTTGAAATGACATAAGTCATATGAAATGACTTAAGTCATATGAAATGACTTAAGTCATATGAAATGACTTAAGTCATATGATATGACTTAAGTATAAATAAGCCAAAATATGGTGAAATTTGACATTTTTTGATAAAAAAATTTATTTTTAAATTTTCGATTTCACATCAAGAGTGCTATGAAATTTTTTTTTATCAAAAAATGTCAAATTTCATCATGTTTTGGCTTATTCATACTTTAGTCATATTGATCATTTTTTGCTTATTAAGACTTGATCAAATCATAGAAGACCTATATGCATATCAACTTACTTGGATCAAAATTTCACTCTTTTGTATAGTCCTGGCACTCTAGATCCGACATGGAAAATTTTCGAAAAATTTTAATTTTACCAAAAAATGTCAAATTATGATCATTTTTGGCTTATTTAGACTTGATCAAATCATAAAAGACCTATATATATGCATATCGACTTACTTGGATCAAAATTTCACTCTTTTGTATAGTCCTTGCACTCTAGATCCGACATGGAAAATTTTCGAAAAATTTTAATTTTACCAAAAAATGTCAAATTATGATCATTTTTGGCTTATTTAGACTTGATCAAATCATAAAAGACCTATATATATGCATATCGACTTACTTTTATCAAAATTTCACTCTTTTGTATAGCCCTGGCACTCTAGATCCGACATGGAAAATTTTCGAAAAATTTTAATTTTACCAAAAAATGTAAAATTATGATCATTTTTGGCTTATTTAGACTTGATCAAATCATAAAAGACCTATATATATGCATATCGACTTACTTGGATCAAAATTTCACTCTTTTGTATAGTCCTGGCACACTAGATCCGACATGGAAAATTTTCAAAAATTTTAATTTTACAAAAAAATGTCAATTTATGATCATTTTTGGCTTTTTTAGACTTGATCAAATCATAAAAGACCTATATATATGCATATCGTCTTACTTGGATCAAAATTTGACTCTTTTGTATAGTCCTGGCACTCTAGATCCGACATGGAAAATTTTCGAAAAATTTTAATTTTACCAAAAAATGAAAAATTATGAGCATTTTTGGCTTATTTAGACTTGATCAAATCATAAAAGACCTATATATATGCATATCGACTTACTTGGATCAAAATTTCACTCTTTTGTATAGTCCTGGCACACTAGATCCGACATGGAAAATTTTCAAAAATTTTAATTTTACCAAAAAATGAAAAATTATGAGCTTTTTTGGCTTATTTGGACTTGATCAAATCATAAAAGACCTATATATTTGCTTATCGCCTTACTTGGATCAAAATTTGACCCTTTTGTATAGTCCTGGCACTCTAGATCCGACATGGAAAATTTTCAAAAAATTTTAATTTTACCAAAAAATGAAAAATTATGAGCATTTTTGGCTTATTTAGACTTGATCAAATCATAAAAGACCTATATATTTGCATATCGCCTTACTTGGATCAAATTTTCACTCTTTTGTGTAGTCCAGGCACTCTAGATTCGACATCAAAAATTTTCAAAAAAATTTTTTTATCAAAAAATGTCAAATTTCATCATGTTTTGGCCTATTTATACTTAAGTCATATCATATGACTTAAGTCATATGAAATGACTTAAGTAATTACTTAAGTTATAGCACTCTTGATGTGAAATCGATAATTTAAAAAAAATTTTTTTATCAAAAAATGTCAAATTTCACCATATTTTGGCTTATTTATACTTAAGTCATATCATATGACTTAAGTCATTTCATATGACTTAAGTCATTTCATATGACTTAAGTCATTTCATATGACTTAAGTCATTTCAAATGACTTAAGTCATATGATATGACTTAAGTATAAATAGGCCAAAACATGATGAAATTTGACATTTTTTGATAAAAAAATTTTTTTGAAAATTTTCGATGTCGAATCTAGAGTGCCTGGACTACACAAAAGAGTGCAAATTTGATCCAAGTAAGGCGATATGCAAATATATAGGTCTTTTATGATTTGATCAAGTCTAAATAAGCCAAAAATGATCATAATTTGACAATTTTGGTAAAATTAAAATTTTTTGAAAATTTACCATGTCGGATCTAGAGTGCCAGGACTATACAAAAAACTCAAATTTTGATATAAGTAAGACGATATGCATATATATAGGTCTTTTATGATTTGATCAAGTCTAAATAAGCCAAAAATGATCATAATTTTACATTTTTTGGTAAAATTAAAATTTTTGAAAATTTACCATGTCGGATCTAGAGTGCCAGGACTATACAAAAGGGTCAAATTTTGATCCAAGTAAGGCGATATGCAAATATATAGGTCTTTTATGATTTGATCAAGTCTAAATAAGCCAAAAATGCTCATAATTTTTCATTTTTTGGTAAAATTAAAATTTTTCGAAAATTTTCCATGTCGGATCTAGAGTGCCAGGACTATACAAAAAAATCAAATTTTGATATAAGTAAGACGATATGCATATATATAGGTCTTTTATGATTTGATCAAGTCTAAATAAGCCAAAAATGATCATAATTTTACATTTTTTGGTAAAATTAAAATTTTTGAAAATTTTCCATGTCGGATCTAGTGTGCCTGGACTATACAAAAGAGTGAAATTTTGATCCAAGTAAGTCGATATTCATATATATAGGTCTTTTATGATTTGATCAAGTCTAAATAAGCCAAAAATGATCATAATTTGACATTTTTTGGTAAAATTAAAATTTTTCGAAAATTTTCCATGTCGGATCTAGAGTGCCAGGACTATACAAAAGAGTGAAATTTTGATCCAAGTAAGTCGATATGCATATATATAGGTCTTTTATGATTTGATCAAGTCTAAATAAGCCAAAAATGATCATAATTTGACATTTTTTGGTAAAATTAAAATTTTTCGAAAATTTTCCATGTCGGATCTAGAGTGCCAGGACTATACAAAAGAGTGAAATTTTGATCCAAGTAAGTCGATATGCATATATATAGGTCTTCTATGATTTGATCAAGTCTTAATAAGCAAAAAATGATCAATATGACTAAAGTATGAATAAGCCAAAACATGATGAAATTTGACATTTTTTGATAAAAAAAAATTTCATAGCACTCTTGATGTGAAATCGAAAATTTAAAAATAAATTTTTTTATAAAAAAATGTCAAATTTCATCATATTTTGGCTTATTTATACTTAAGTCATATCATATGACTTAAGTCATATGAAATGACTTAAGTCATTACTTAAGTCATATGATATGACTTAAGTGCATAGCAACTTACTTTGATAAAATTTCAATTTTTTTTTAAGTCATAGCACTCTTGATGTGAAATCGAAAATTATAAAAAAACTTTTTTTATCAAAAAATGTCAAATTTCATCATGTTTAGTTATTATGATAATATTATAATTATGATTATGATGATTATTATTATTATGATTATGATGATTATTATTATTATGCTTTGGATGATTATTATTATTATAATTATGATGATAATTATTATTATGATTAGGATGATTATTATTATTATGATTATTATGATTATTACTACTATTTATATCTTGGCTTAAAAATTTGAATTTTTTTCCAAGTCATGGCACTCTTGAAGTGAAATTGAAAATTTTCAAAAAATTTTTTTTTCAAAAAATGTCAAATTTCATCCTGTTTTGGCTTATTTATACTTAAGTCATATCATATGACTTAAGTCATTTCATATGACTTAAGTCATTTCATATGACTTAAGTCATTTCAAATGACTTAAGTCATATGATATGACTTAAGTATAAATAGGCCAAAACATGATGAAATTTGACATTTTTTGATAAAAAAATTTTTTTGAAAATTTTCGATGTCGAATCTAGACTGCCTGGACTACACAAAAGAGTGCAAATTTGATCCAAGTAAGGCGATATGCAAATATATAGGTCTTTTATGATTTGATCAAGTCTAAATAAGCCAAAAATGATCATAATTTGACAATTTTGGTAAAATAAAAATTTTTTGAAAATTTTCCATGTCGGATCTAGAGTGCCAGGCACTTTCATGGCACTCTTGATGTGAAATCGAAAATTAAAAAAAAAACTTTTTTTATAAAAAAATGTCAAATTTCATCTTATTTTGGCTTATTTATACTTAAGTCATATCATATGACTTAAGTCATATGAAATGACTTAAGTCATATGAAATGACTTAAGTAATTACTTAAGTCATTACTTAAGTCATATGATATGACTTAAGTGCATAGCAACTTTCTTTGATAAAATTTCAATTTTTTTTAAGTCATAGCACTCTTGATGTGAAATCGATAATTTAAAAAAAATTTTTTTATCAAAAAATGTCAAATTTCACCATATTTTGGCTTATTTATACTTAAGTCATAGCATATGACTTAAGTCATTTCATATGACTTAAGTCATTTCAAACGACTTAAGTCATTTCATATGACTTAAGTCATTTCAAATGACTTAAGTCATATGATATGACTTAAGTATAAATAGGCCAAAACATGATGAAATTTGACATTTTTTGATAAAAAAATTTTTTTGAAAATTTTTGATGTCGAATCTAGAGTGCCTGGACTACAAAAAAGAGTGAAAATTTGATCCAAGTAAGGCGATATGCAAATATATAGGTCTTTTATGATTTGATCAAGTCTAAATAAGCCAAAAATGATCATAAATTGACATTTTTTTGTAAAATTAAAATTTTTGAAAATTTTCCATGTCGGATCTAGTGTGCCAGGACTATACAAAAGAGTGAAATTTTGATCCAAGTAAGTCGATATGCATATATATAGGTCTTTTATGATTTGATCAAGTCTAAATAAGCCAAAAATGATCATAATTTTACATTTTTTGGTAAAATTAAAATTTTTCGAAAATTTTCCATGTCGGATCTAGAGTGCCAGGGCTATACAAAAGAGTGAAATTTTGATCCAAGTAAGTCGATATGCATATATATAGGTCTTTTATGATTTGATCAAGTCTAAATAAGCCAAAAATGATCATAATTTGACATTTTTTGGTAAAATTAAAATTTTTCGAAAATTTTCCATGTCGGATCTAGAGTGCCAGGACTATACAAAAGAGTGAAATTTTGATCCAAGTAAGTCGATATGCATATATATAGGTCTTTTATGATTTGATCAAGTCTTAATAAGCAAAAAATGATCAATATGACTAAAGTGTGTAAGCCAAATCATGATGAAATTTGACATTTTTTGATAAAAAAAAATTTCATAGCACTCTTGATGTGAAATCGAAAATTTAAAAATAAATTTTTTTATCAAAAAATGTCAAATTTCATCATATTTTGGCTTATTTATACTTAAGTCATATCATATGACTTAAGTCATATGAAATGACTTAAGTAATTACTCAAGTCATTACTTAAGTCATATGATATGACTTAAGTGCATATCAACTTACTTTGATAAAATTTCAATTTTTTTTAAGTCATAGCACTCTTGATGTGACATCGATACTTTAAAAAAAATTTTTTTATCAAAAAATGTCAAATTTCACCATATTTTGGCTTATTTATACTTAAGTCATATCATATGACTTAAGTCATTTCATATGACTTAAGTCATATCATATGACTTAAGTCATTTGAAATGACATAAGTCATATGAAATGACTTAAGTCATATGAAATGACTTAAGTCATATGAAATGACTTAAGTCATATGATATGACTTAAGTATAAATAAGCCAAAACATGATGAAATTTGACATTTTTTGATAAAAAAATTTATTTTTAAATTTTCGATTTCACATCAAGAGTGCTATGAAATTTTTTTTTATCAAAAAATGTCAAATTTCATCATGTTTTGGCTTATTCATACTTTAGTCATATTGATCATTTTTTGCTTATTAAGACTTGATCAAATCATAGAAGACCTATATGCATATCAACTTACTTGGATCAAAATTTCACTCTTTTGTATAGTCCTGGCACTCTAGATCCGACATGGAAAATTTTCGAAAAATTTTAATTTTACCAAAAAATGTCAAATTATGATCATTTTTGGCTTATTTAGACTTGATCAAATCATAAAAGACCTATATATATGCATATCGACTTACTTGGATCAAAATTTCACTCTTTTGTATAGTCCTGGCACTCTAGATCCGACATGGAAAATTTTCGAAAAATTTTAATTTTACCAAAAAATGTCAAATTATGATCATTTTTGGCTTATTTAGACTTGATCAAATCATAAAAGACCTATATATATGCATATCGACTTACTTTTATCAAAATTTCACTCTTTTGTATAGCCCTGGCACTCTAGATCCGACATGGAAAATTTTCGAAAAATTTTAATTTTACCAAAAAATGTAAAATTATGATCATTTTTGGCTTATTTAGACTTGATCAAATCATAAAAGACCTATATATATGCATATCGACTTACTTGGATCAAAATTTCACTCTTTTGTATAGTCCTGGCACACTAGATCCGACATGGAAAATTTTCAAAAATTTTAATTTTACAAAAAAAATGTCAATTTATGATCATTTTTGGCTTTTTTAGACTTGATCAAATCATAAAAGACCTATATATATGCATATCGTCTTACTTGGATCAAAATTTGACTCTTTTGTATAGTCCTGGCACTCTAGATCCGACATGGAAAATTTTCGAAAAATTTTAATTTTACCAAAAAATGAAAAATTATGAGCATTTTTGGCTTATTTAGACTTGATCAAATCATAAAAGACCTATATATATGCATATCGACTTACTTGGATCAAAATTTCACTCTTTTGTATAGTCCTGGCACACTAGATCCGACATGGAAAATTTTCAAAAATTTTAATTTTACCAAAAAATGAAAAATTATGAGCTTTTTTGGCTTATTTGGACTTGATCAAATCATAAAAGACCTATATATTTGCTTATCGCCTTACTTGGATCAAAATTTGACCCTTTTGTATAGTCCTCTAGATTCGACATCGAAAATTTTCAAAAAATTTGTATTTTATCAAAAAATGTCAAATTATGATCATTTTTGGCTTATTTAGACGGGGACCAATCATAAAAGACCTATATATATGCATATCGACTTACCTGGAACAAAATTTCACTCTTTTGTATAGTCCTGGCACTCTAGACTCGACATCGAAAATTTTCAAAAAATTTGTATTTTATCAAAAAATGTCAAATTATGATCATTTTTGGCTTATTTAGACTGGGACCAATCATAAAAGACCTATATATATGCATATCGACTTACCTGGATCAAAATTTTACTCTTTTGAATAGTCCTGGCACTCTAGATTCGACATCGAAAATTTTCAAAAAATTTGTATTTTATCAAAAAATGTCAAATTATGATCATTTTTGGCTTATTTAGACTGGGACCAATCATAAAAGACCTATATATATGCATATCGACTTACCTGGATCAAAATTTCACTCTTTTGTATAGTCCTGGCACTCTAGATTCGACATCGAAAATTTTCAAAAAATTTGTATTTTATCAAAAAATGTCAAATTATGATCATTTTTGGCTTATTTAGACTGGGACCAATCATAAAAGACCTATATATATGCATATCGACTTACCTGGATCAAAATTTCACTCTTTTGTATAGTCCTGGCACTCTAGATTCGACATCGAAAATTTTCAAAAAATTTGTATTTTATCAAAAAAGTCAAATTATGATCATTTTTGGCTTATTTAGACTGGGACCAATCATAAAAGACCTATATATATGCATATCGACTTACCTGGATCAAAATTTCACTCTTTTGTATAGTCCTAGCACTCTAGATTCGACATCGAAAATTTTCAAAAAATTTGTATTTTATCAAAAAATGTCAAATTATGATCATTTTTGGCTTATTTAGACTGGGACCAATCATAAAAGACCTATATATATGCATATCGACTTACCTGGATCAAAATTTCACTCTTTTGTATAGTCCTGGCACTCTAGATTCGACATCGAAAATTTTCAAAAAATTTGTATTTTATCAAAAAATGTCAAATTATGATCATTTTTGGCTTATTTAGACGGGGACCAATCATAAAAGACCTATATATATGCATATCGACTTACCTGGAACAAAATTTCACTCTTTTGTATAGTCCTGGCACTCTAGACTCGACATCGAAAATTTTCAAAAAATTTGTATTTTATCAAAAAATGTCAAATTATGATCATTTTTGGCTTATTTAGACTGGGACCAATCATAAAAGACCTATATATATGCATATCGACTTACCTGGATCAAAATTTTACTCTTTTGAATAGTCCTGGCACTCTAGATTCGACATCGAAAATTTTCAAAAAATTTGTATTTTATCAAAAAATGTCAAATTATGATCATTTTTGGCTTATTTAGACTGGGACCAATCATAAAAGACCTATATATATGCATATCGACTTACCTGGATCAAAATTTCACTCTTTTGTATAGTCCTGGCACTCTAGATTCGACATCGAAAATTTTCAAAAAATTTGTATTTTATCAAAAAATGTCAATTTATGATCATTTTTGGCTTATTTAGACTGGGACCAATCATAAAAGACCTATATATATGCATATCGACTTACCTGGATCAAAATTTCACTCTTTTGTATAGTCCTGGCACTCTAGATTCGACATCGAAAATTTTCAAAAAATTTGTATTTTATCAAAAAATGTCAAATTATGATCATTTTTGGCTTATTTAGACTGGGACCAATCATAAAAGACTTATATATATGCATATCGACTTACCTGGATCAAAATTTTACTCTTTTGAATAGTCCTGGCACTCTAGATTCGACATCGAAAATTTGCAAAAAATTTGTATTTTATCAAAAAATGTCAAATTATGATCATTTTTGGCTTATTTAGACTGGGACCAATCATAAAAGACCTATATATATGCATATCGACTTACCTGGATCAAAATTTCACTCTTTTGTATAGTCCTGGCACTCTAGATTCGACATTGAAAATTTTCAAAAAATTTGTATTTTATCAAAAAATGTCAAATTATGATCATTTTTGGCTTATTTAGACTGGGACCAATCATAAAAGACCTATATATATGCATATCGACTTACCTGGATCAAAATTTTACTCTTTTGAATAGTCCTGGCACTCTAGATTCGACATCGAAAATTTTCAAAAAATTTGTATTTTATCAAAAAATGTCAAATTATGATCATTTTTGGCTTATTTAGACTGGGACCAATCATAAAAGACCTATATATATGCATATCGACTTACCTGGATCAAAATTTCACTCTTTTGTATAGTCCTGGCACTCTAGATTCGACATCGAAAATTTTCAAAAAATTTGTATTTTATCAAAAAATGTCAAATTATGATCATTTTTGGCTTATTTAGACTGGGACCAATCATAAAAGACCTATATATATGCATATCGACTTACCTGGATCAAAATTTCACTCTTTTGTATAGTCCTGGCACTCTAGATTCGACATCGAAAATTTTCAAAAAATTTGTATTTTATCAAAAAATGTCAAATTATGATCATTTTTGGCTTATTTAGACTGGGACCAATCATAAAAGACCTATATATATGCATATCGACTAACCTGGATCAAAATTTTACTCTTTTGAATAGTCCTGGCACTCTAGATTCGACATCGAAAATTTTCAAAAAATTTGTATTTTATCAAAAAATGTCAAATTATGATCATTTTTGGCTTATTTAGACTGGGACCAATCATAAAAGACCTATATATATGCATATCGACTTACCTGGATCAAAATTTTACTCTTTTGAATAGTCCTGGCACTCTAGATTCGACATCGAAAATTTTCAAAAAATTTGTATTTTATCAAAAAATGTCAAATTATGATCATTTTTGGCTTATTTAGACTGGGACCAATCATAAAAGACCTATATATATGCATATCGACTTACCTAGATCAAAATTTCACTCTTTTGTATAGTCCTGGCACTCTAGATTCGACATCGAAAATTTTCAAAAAATTTGTATTTTATCAAAAAATGTCAAATTATGATCATTTTTGGCTTATTTAGACTGGGACCAATCATAAAAGACCTATATATATGCATATCGACTTACCTGGATCAAAATTTCACTCTTTTGTATAGTCCTGGCACTCTAGATTCGACATCGAAAATTTTCAAAAAATTTGTATTTTATCAAAAAATGTCAAATTATGATCATTTTTGGCTTATTTAGACTAGGACCAATCATAAAAGACCTATATATATGCATATCGACTTACCCGGATCAAAATTTTACTCTTTTGAATAGTCCTGGCACTCTAGATTCGACATCGAAAATTTTCAAAAAATTTGTATTTTATCAAAAAATGTCAAATTATGATCATTTTTGGCTTATTTAGACTGGGACCAATCATAAAAGACTTATATATATGCATATCGACTTACCTGGATCAAAATTTTACTCTTTTGAATAGTCCTGGCACTCTAGATTCGACATCGAAAATTTGCAAAAAATTTGTATTTTATCAAAAAATGTCAAATTATGATCATTTTTGGCTTATTTAGACTGGGACCAATCATAAAAGACCTATATATATGCATATCGACTTACCTGGATCAAAATTTCACTCTTTTGTATAGTCCTGGCACTCTAGATTCGACATTGAAAATTTTCAAAAAATTTGTATTTTATCAAAAAATGTCAAATTATGATCATTTTTGGCTTATTTAGACTGGGACCAATCATAAAAGACCTATATATATGCATATCGACTTACCTGGATCAAAATTTTACTCTTTTGAATAGTCCTGGCACTCTAGATTCGACATCGAAAATTTTCAAAAAATTTGTATTTTATCAAAAAATGTCAAATTATGATCATTTTTGGCTTATTTAGACTGGGACCAATCATAAAAGACCTATATATATGCATATCGACTTACCTGGATCAAAATTTCACTCTTTTGTATAGTCCTGGCACTCTAGATTCGACATCGAAAATTTTCAAAAAATTTGTATTTTATCAAAAAATGTCAAATTATGATCATTTTTGGCTTATTTAGACTGGGACCAATCATAAAAGACCTATATATATGCATATCGACTTACCTGGATCAAAATTTCACTCTTTTGTATAGTCCTGGCACTCTAGATTCGACATCGAAAATTTTCAAAAAATTTGTATTTTATCAAAAAATGTCAAATTATGATCATTTTTGGCTTATTTAGACTGGGACCAATCATAAAAGACCTATATATATGCATATCGACTAACCTGGATCAAAATTTTACTCTTTTGAATAGTCCTGGCACTCTAGATTCGACATCGAAAATTTTCAAAAAATTTGTATTTTATCAAAAAATGTCAAATTATGATCATTTTTGGCTTATTTAGACTGGGACCAATCATAAAAGACCTATATATATGCATATCGACTTACCTGGATCAAAATTTTACTCTTTTGAATAGTCCTGGCACTCTAGATTCGACATCGAAAATTTTCAAAAAATTTGTATTTTATCAAAAAATGTCAAATTATGATCATTTTTGGCTTATTTAGACTGGGACCAATCATAAAAGACCTATATATATGCATATCGACTTACCTAGATCAAAATTTCACTCTTTTGTATAGTCCTGGCACTCTAGATTCGACATCGAAAATTTTCAAAAAATTTGAATTTTATCAAAAAATGTCAAATTATGATCATTTTTGGCTTATTTAGACTGGGACCAATCATAAAAGACCTATATATATGCATATCGACTTACCTGGATCAAAATTTCACTCTTTTGTATAGTCCTGGCACTCTAGATTCGACATCGAAAATTTTCAAAAAATTTGTATTTTATCAAAAAATGTCAAATTATGATCATTTTTGGCTTATTTAGACTAGGACCAATCATAAAAGACCTATATATATGCATATCGACTTACCCGGATCAAAATTTTACTCTTTTGAATAGTCCTGGCACTCTAGATTCGACATCGAAAATTTTCAAAAAATTTGTATTTTATCAAAAAATGTCAAATTATGATCATTTTTGGCTTATTTAGACTGGGACCAATCATAAAAGACCTATATATATGCATATCGACTTACCTGGATCAAAATTTCACTCTTTTGTATAGTCCTGGCACTCTAGATTCGACATCGAAAATTTTCAAAAAATTTGTATTTTATCAAAAAATGTCAAATTATGATCATTTTTGGCTTATTTAGACTGGGACCAATCATAAAAGACCTATATATATGCATATCGACTTACCTGGATCAAAATTTCACTCTTTTGTATAGTCCTGGCACTCTAGATTCGACATCGAAAATTTTCAAAAAATTTGTATTTTATCAAAAAATGTCAAATTATGATCATTTTTGGCTTATTTAGACTGGGACCAATCATAAAAGACCTATATATATGCATATCGACTTACCTGGATCAAAATTTCACTCTTTTGTATAGTCCTGGCACTCTAGATTCGACATCGAAAATTTTCAAAAAATTTGTATTTTATCAAAAAATGTCAAATTATGATCATTTTTGGCTTATTTAGACTGGGACCAATCATAAAAGACCTATATATATGCATATCGACTTACCTGGATCAAAATTTCACTCTTTTGTATAGTCCTGGCACTCTAGATTCGACATCGAAAATTTTCAAAAAATTTGTATTTTATCAAAAAATGTCAAATTATGATCATTTTTGGCTTATTTAGACTGGGACCAATCATAAAAGACCTATATATATGCATATCGACTTACCTGGATCAAAATTTCACTCTTTTGTATAGTCCTGGCACTCTAGATTCGACATCGAAAATTTTCAAAAAATTTGAATTTTATCAAAAAATGTCAAATTATGATCATTTTTGGCTTATTTAGACTGGGACCAATCATAAAAGACCTATATATATGCATATCGACTTACCTGGATCAAAATTTCACTCTTTTGTATAGTCCTGGCACTCTAGATTCGACATCGAAAATTTTCAAAAAATTTGTATTTTATCAAAAAATGTCCAATTATGAACATTTTTGGCTTATTTAGACTGGGACCAATCATAAAAGACCTATATATATGCATATCGACTTACCTGGATCAAAATTTCACTCTTTTGTATAGTCCTGGCACTCTAGATTCGACATCGAAAATTTTCAAAAAATTTGTATTTTATCAAAAAATGTCAAATTATGATCATTTTTGGCTTATTTAGACTGGGACCAATCATAAAAGACCTATATATATGCATATCGACTTACCTGGATCAAAATTTCACTCTTTTGTATAGTCCTGGCACTCTAGATTCGACATCGAAAATTTTCAAAAAATTTGTATTTTATCAAAAAATGTCAAATTATGATCATTTTTGGCTTATTTAGACTGGGACCAATCATAAAAGACCTATATATATGCATATCGACTTACCTGGATCAAAATTTCACTCTTTTGTATAGTCCTGGCACTCTAGATTCGACATCGAAAATTTTCAAAAAATTTTTATTTTATCAAAAAATGTCAAATTATGATCATTTTTGGCTTATTTAGACTGGGACCAATCATAAAAGACCTATATATATGCATATCGACTTACCTGGATCAAAATTTTACTCTTTTGAATAGTCCTGGCACTCTAGATTCGACATCGAAAATTTTCAAAAAATTTGTATTTTATCAAAAAATGTCAAATTATGATCATTTTTGGCTTATTTAGACTGGGACCAATCATAAAAGACCTATATATATGCATATCGACTTACCTGGATCAAAATTTCACTCTTTTGTATAGTCCTGGCACTCTAGATTCGACATCGAAAATTTTCAAAAAATTTGTATTTTATCAAAAAATGTCAAATTATGATCATTTTTGGCTTATTTAGACTGGGACCAATCATAAAAGACCTATATATATGCATATCGACTTACCTGGATCAAAATTTCACTCTTTTGTATAGTCCTGGCACTCTAGATTCGACATCGAAAATTTTCAAAAAATTTGTATTTTATCAAAAAATGTCAAATTATGATCATTTTTGGCTTATTTAGACTGTGACCAATCATAAAAGACCTTTATATATGCATATCGACTTACCTGGATCAAAATTTCACTCTTTTGTATAGTCCTGGCACTCTAGATTCGACATCGAAAATTTTCAAAAAATTTGTATTTTATCAAAAATGTCAAATTATGATCATTTTTGGCTTATTTAGACTGGGACCAATCATAAAAGACCTATATATATGCATATCGACTAACCTGGATCAAAATTTCACTCTTTTGTATAGTCCTGGCACTCTAGATTCGACATCGAAAATTTTCAAAAAATTTGTATTTTATTAAAAAAATGTCCAATTATGATCATTTTTGGCTTATTTAGACTGGGACCAATCATAAAAGACCTATATATATGCATATCGACTTACCTGGATCAAAATTTCACTCTTTTGTATAGTCCTGGCACTCTAGATTCGACATCGAAAATTTTCAAAAAATTTGTATTTTATCAAAAAATGTCAAATTATGATCATTTTTGGCTTATTTAGACTGGGACCAATCATAAAAGACCTATATATATGCATATCGACTTACCTGGATCAAAATTTCACTCTTTTGTATAGTCCTGGCACTCTAGATTCGACATCGAAAATTTTCAAAAAATTTGTATTTTATCAAAAAATGTCAAATTATGATCATTTTTGGCTTATTTAGACTGGGACCAATCATAAAAGACCTATATATATGCATATCGACTTACCTAGATCAAAATTTCACTCTTTTGTATAGTCCTGGCACTCTAGATTCGACATCGAAAATTTTCAAAAAATTTGTATTTTATCAAAAAATGTCAAATTATGATCATTTTTGGCTTATTTAGACTGGGACCAATCATAAAAGACCTATATATATGCATATCGACTTACCTGGATCAAAATTTCACTCTTTTGTATAGTCCTGGCACTCTAGATTCGACATCGAAAATTTTCAAAAAATTTGTATTTTATCAAAAAATGTCAAATTATGATCATTTTTGGCTTATTTAGACTGGGACCAATCATAAAAGACCTATATATATGCATATCGACTTACCTGGATCAAAATTTCACTCTTTTGTATAGTCCTGGCACTCTAGATTCGACATCGAAAATTTTCAAAAAATTTGTATTTTATCAAAAAATGTCCAATTATGATCATTTTTGGCTTATTTAGACTGGGACCAATCATAAAAGACCTATATATATGCATATCGACTTACCTGGATCAAAATTTCACTCTTTTGTATAGTCCTGGCACTCTAGATTCGACATCGAAAATTTTCAAAAAATTTGTATTTTATCAAAAAATGTCAAATTATGATCATTTTTGGCTTATTTAGACTGGGACCAATCATAAAAGACCTATATATATGCATATCGACTTACCTGGATCAAAATTTCACTCTTTTGTATAGTCCTGGCACTCTAGATTCGACATCGAAAATTTTCAAAAAATTTGTATTTTATCAAAAAATGTCAAATTATGATCATTTTTGGCTTATTTAGACTGGGACCAATCATAAAAGACCTATATATATGCATATCGACTTACCTGGATCAAAATTTTACTCTTTTGAATAGTCCTGGCACTCTAGATTCGACATCGAAAATTTTCAAAAAATTTGTATTTCATCAAAAAATGTCAAATTATGATCATTTTTGGCTTATTTAGACTGGGACCAATCATAAAAGACCTATATATATGCATATCGACTTACCTGGATCAAAATTTCACTCTTTTGTATAGTCCTGGCACTCTAGATTCGACATCGAAAATTTTCAAAAAATTTGTATTTTATCAAAAAATGTCAAATTATGATCATTTTTGGCTTATTTAGACTGGGACCAATCATAAAAGACCTATATATATGCATATCGACTTACCTGGATCAAAATTTCACTCTTTTGTATAGTCCTGGCACTCTAGATTCGACATCGAAAATTTTCAAAAAATTTGTATTTTATCAAAAAATGTCAAATTATGATCATTTTTGGCTTACTTAGACTGGGACTAATCATAAAATACCTATATATATGCATATCGACTTACCTGGATCAAAATTTTACTCTTTTGAATAGTCCTGGCACTCTAGATTCGACATCGAAAATTTTCAAAAAATTTGTATTTTATCAAAAAATGTCAAATTATGATCATTTTTGGCTTATTTAGACTGGGACCAATCATAAAAGACCTATATATATGCATATCGACTTACCTGGATCAAAATTTCACTCTTTTGTATAGTCCTGGCACTCTAGATTCGACATCGAAAATTTTCAAAAAATTTGTATTTTATCAAAAAATGTCAAATTATCATCATTTTTGGCTTATTTAGACTGGGACCAATCATAAAAGACCTATATATATGCATATCGACTTACCTGGATCAAAATTTCACTCTTTTGTATAGTCCTGGCACTCTAGATTCGACATCGAAAATTTTCAAAAAATTTGTATTTTATCAAAAAATGTCAAATTATGATCATTTTTGGCTTATTTAGACTGGGACCAATCATAAAAGACCTATATATATGCATATCGACTTACCTGGATCAAAATTTTACTCTTTTGAATAGTCCTGGCACTCTAGATTCGACATCGAAAATTTTCAAAAAATTTGTATTTTATCAAAAAATGTCCAATTATGATCATTTTTGGCTTATTTAGACTGGGACCAATCATAAAAGACCTATATATATGCATATCGACTTACCTGGATCAAAATTTCACTCGTTTGTATAGTCCTGGCACTCTAGATTCGACATCGAAAATTTTCAAAAAATTTGTATTTTATCAAAAAATGTCAAATTATGATCATTTTTGGCTTATTTAGACTGGGACCAATCATAAAAGACCTATATATATGCATATCGACTTACCTGGATCAAAATTTCACTCTTTTGTATAGTCCTGGCACTCTAGATTCGACATCGAAAATTTTCAAAAAATTTGTATTTTATCAAAAAATGTCAAATTATGATCATTTTTGGCTTATTTAGACTGGGACCAATCATAAAAGACCTATATATATGCATATCGACTTACCTGGATCAAAATTTCACTCTTTTGTATAGTCCTGGCACTCTAGATTCGACATCGAAAATTTTCAAAAAATTTTTATTTTATCAAAAAATGTCAAATTATGATCATTTTTGGCTTATTTAGACTGGGACCAATCATAAAAGACCTATATATATGCATATCGACTTACCTGGATCAAAATTTTACTCTTTTGAATAGTCCTGGCACTCTAGATTCGACATCGAAAATTTTCAAAAAATTTGTATTTTATCAAAAAATGTCAAATTATGATCATTTTTGGCTTATTTAGACTGGGACCAATCATAAAAGACCTATATATATGCATATCGACTTACCTGGATCAAAATTTCACTCTTTTGTATAGTCCTGGCACTCTAGATTCGACATCGAAAATTTTCAAAAAATTTGTATTTTATCAAAAAATGTCAAATTATGATCATTTTTGGCTTATTTAGACTGGGACCAATCATAAAAGACCTATATATATGCATATCGACTTACCTGGATCAAAATTTCACTCTTTTGTATAGTCCTGGCACTCTAGATTCGACATCGAAAATTTTCAAAAAATTTGTATTTTATCAAAAAATGTCAAATTATGATCATTTTTGGCTTATTTAGACTGGGACCAATCATAAAAGACCTTTATATATGCATATCGACTTACCTGGATCAAAATTTCACTCTTTTGTATAGTCCTGGCACTCTAGATTCGACATCGAAAATTTTCAAAAAATTTGTATTTTATCAAAAATGTCAAATTATGATCATTTTTGGCTTATTTAGACTGGGACCAATCATAAAAGACCTATATATATGCATATCGACTAACCTGGATCAAAATTTCACTCTTTTGTATAGTCCTGGCACTCTAGATTCGACATCGAAAATTTTCAAAAAATTTGTATTTTATTAAAAAAATGTCCAATTATGATCATTTTTGGCTTATTTAGACTGGGACCAATCATAAAAGACCTATATATATGCATATCGACTTACCTGGATCAAAATTTCACTCTTTTGTATAGTCCTGGCACTCTAGATTCGACATCGAAAATTTTCAAAAAATTTGTATTTTATCAAAAAATGTCAAATTATGATCATTTTTGGCTTATTTAGACTGGGACCAATCATAAAAGACCTATATATATGCATATCGACTTACCTGGATCAAAATTTCACTCTTTTGTATAGTCCTGGCACTCTAGATTCGACATCGAAAATTTTCAAAAAATTTGTATTTTATCAAAAAATGTCAAATTATGATCATTTTTGGCTTATTTAGACTGGGACCAATCATAAAAGACCTATATATATGCATATCGACTTACCTAGATCAAAATTTCACTCTTTTGTATAGTCCTGGCACTCTAGATTCGACATCGAAAATTTTCAAAAAATTTGTCTTTTATCAAAAAATGTCAAATTATGATCATTTTTGGCTTATTTAGACTGGGACCAATCATAAAAGACCTATATATATGCATATCGACTTACCTGGATCAAAATTTCACTCTTTTGTATAGTCCTGGCACTCTAGATTCGACATCGAAAATTTTCAAAAAATTTGTATTTTATCAAAAAATGTCAAATTATGATCATTTTTGGCTTATTTAGACTGGGACCAATCATAAAAGACCTATATATATGCATATCGACTTACCCGGATCAAAATTTTACTCTTTTGAATAGTCCTGGCACTCTAGATTCGACATCGAAAATTTTCAAAAAATTTGTATTTTATCAAAAAATGTCAAATTATGATCATTTTTGGCTTATTTAGACTGGGACCAATCATAAAAGACCTATATATATGCATATCGACTTACCTGGATCAAAATTTCACTCTTTTGTATAGTCCTGGCACTCTAGATTCGACATCGAAAATTTTCAAAAAATTTGTATTTTATCAAAAAATGTCAAATTATGATCATTTTTGGCTTATTTAGACTGGGACCAATCATAAAAGACCTATATATATGCATATCGACTTACCTGGATCAAAATTTCACTCTTTTGTATAGTCCTGGCACTCTAGATTCGACATCGAAAATTTTCAAAAAATTTGTATTTTATCAAAAAATGTCAAATTATGATCATTTTTGGCTTATTTAGACTGGGACCAATCATAAAAGACCTATATATATGCATATCGACTTACCTGGATCAAAATTTTACTCTTTTGAATAGTCCTGGCACTCTAGATTCGACATCGAAAATTTTCAAAAAATTTGTATTTTATCAAAAAATGTCAAATTATGATCATTTTTGGCTTATTTAGACTGGGACCAATCATAAAAGACCTATATATATGCATATCGACTTACCTGGATCAAAATTTTACTCTTTTGTATAGTCCTGGCACTCTAGATTCGACATCGAAAATTTTCAAAAAATTTGTATTTTATCAAAAAATGTCAAATTATGATCATTTTTGGCTTATTTAGACTGGGACCAATCATAAAAGACCTATATATATGCATATCGACTTACCTGGATCAAAATTTCACTCTTTTGTATAGTCCTGGCACTCTAGATTCGACATCGAAAATTTTCAAAAAATTTGTATTTTATCAAAAAATGTCAAATTATGATCATTTTTGGCTTACTTAGACTGGGACCAATCATAAAATACCTATATATATGCATATCGACTTACCTGGATCAAAATTTTACTCTTTTGAATAGTCCTGGCACTCTAGATTCGACATCGAAAATTTTCAAAAAATTTGTATTTTATCAAAAAATGTCAAATTATGATCATTTTTGGCTTATTTAGACTGGGACCAATCATAAAAGACCTATATATATGCATATCGACTTACCTGGATCAAAATTTCACTCTTTTGTATAGTCCTGGCACTCTAGATTCGACATCGAAAATTTTCAAAAAATTTGTATTTTATCAAAAAATGTCAAATTATGATCATTTTTGGCTTATTTAGACTGGGACCAATCATAAAAGACCTATATATATGCATATCGACTTACCTGGATCAAAATTTCACTCTTTTGTATAGTCCTGGCACTCTAGATTCGACATCGAAAATTTTCAAAAAATTTGTATTTTATCAAAAAATGTCAAATTATGATCATTTTTGGCTTATTTAGACTGGGACCAATCATAAAAGACCTATATATATGCATATCGACTTACCTGGATCAAAATTTCACTCTTTTGTATAGTCCTGGCACTCTAGATTCGACATCGAAAATTTTCAAAAAATTTGTATTTTATCAAAAAATGTCAAATTATGATCATTTTTGGCTTATTTAGACTGGGACCAATCATAAAAGACCTATATATATGCATATCGACTTACCTGGATCAAAATTTCACTCTTTTGTATAGTCCTGGCACTCTAGATTCGACATCGAAAATCTTCCAAAAATTTGTATTTTATCAAAAAATGTCAAATTATGATCATTTTTGGCTTATTTAGACTGGGACCAATCATAAAAGACCTATATATATGCATATCGACTTACCTGGATCAAAATTTCACTCTTTTGTATAGTCCTGGCACTCTAGATTCGACATCGAAAATTTTCAAAAAATTTGTATTTTATCAAAAAATGTCAAATTATGATCATTTTTGGCTTATTTAGACTGGGACCAATCATAAAAGACCTATATATATGCATATCGACTTACCTGGATCAAAATTTCACTCTTTTGTATAGTCCTGGCACTCTAGATTCGACTTCGAAAATTTTCAAAAAATTTGTATTTTATCAAAAAATGTCAAATTATGATCATTTTTGGCTTATTTAGACTGGGACCAATCATAAAAGACCTATATATATGCATATCGACTTACCTGGATCAAAATTTCACTCTTTTGTATAGTCCTGGCACTCTAGATTCGACATCGAAAATTTTCAAAAAATTTGTATTTTATCAGAAAATGTCAAATTATGATCATTTTTGGCTTATTTAGACTGGGACCAATCATAAAAGACCTATATATATGCATATCGACTTACCTGGATCAAAATTTCACTCTTTTGTATAGTCCTGGCACTCTAGATTCGACTTCGAAAATTTTCAAAAAATTTGTATTTTATCAAAAAATGTCAAATTATGATCATTTTTGGCTTATTTAGACTGGGACCAATCATAAAAGACCTATATATATGCATATCGACTTACCTGGATCAAAATTTCACTCTTTTGTATAGTCCTGGCACTCTAGATTCGACATCGAAAATTTTCAAAAAATTTGTATTTTATCAAAAAATGTCAAATTATGATCATTTTTGGCTTATTTAGACTGGTACCAATCATAAAAGACCTATATATATGCATATCGACTTACCTGGATCAAAATTTCACTCTTTTGTATAGTCCTGGCACTCTAGATTCGACATCGAAAATTTTCAAAAAATTTGTATTTTATCAAAAAATGTCAAATTATGATCATTTTTGGCTTATTTAGACTGGGACCAATCATAAAAGACCTATATATATGCATATTGACTTACCTGGATCAAAATTTCACTCTTTTGTATAGTCCTGGCACTCTAGATTCGACTTCGAAAATTTTCAAAAAATTTGTATTTTATCAAAAAATGTCAAATTATGATCATTTTTGGCTTATTTAGACTGGGACCAATCATAAAAGACCTATATATATGCATATCGACTTACCTGGATCAAAATTTCACTCTTTTGTATAGTCCTGGCACTCTAGATTCGACATCGAAAATTTTCAAAAAATTTGTATTTTATCAAAAAATGTCAAATTATGATCATTTTTGGCTTATTTAGACTGGGACCAATCATAAAAGACCTATATATATGCATATCGACTTACCTGGATCAAAATTTCACTCTTTTGTATAGTCCTGGCACTCTAGATTCGACTTCGAAAATTTTCAAAAAATTTGTATTTTATCAAAAAATGTCAAATTATGATCATTTTTGGCTTATTTAGACTGGGACCAATCATAAAAGACCTATATATATGCATATCGACTTACCTGGATCAAAATTTCACTCTTTTGTATAGTCCTGGCACTCTAGATTCGACTTCGAAAATTTTCAAAAAATTTGTATTTTATCAAAAAATGTCAAATTATGATCATTTTTGGCTTATTTAGACTAGGACCAATCATAAAAGACCTATATATATGCATATCGACTTACCTGGATCAAAATTTCACTCTTTTGTATAGTCCTGGCACTCTAGATTCGACATCGAAAATTTGCAAAAAATTTGTATTTTATCAAAAATGTCAAATTATGATCATTTTTGGCTTATTTAGACTGGGACCAATCATAAAAGACCTATATATATGCATATCGACTTACCTGGATCAAAATTTCACTCTTTTGTATAGTCCTGGCACTCTAGATTCGACATCGAAAATTTTCAAAAAATTTGTATTTTATCAAAAAATGTCAAATTATGATCATTTTTGGCTTATTTAGACTGGGACCAATCATAAAAGACCTATATATATGCATATCGACTTACCTGGAACAAAATTTCACTCTTTTGTATAGTCCTGGCACTCTAGATTCGACATCGAAAATTTTCAAAAAATTTGTATTTTATCAAAAAATGTCAAATTATGATCATTTTTGGCTTATTTAGACTGGGACCAATCATAAAAGACCTATATATATGCATATCGACTTACCTGGATCAAAATTTCACTCTTTTGTATAGTCCTGGCACTCTAGATTCGACATCGAAAATTTTCAAAAAATTTGTATTTTATTAAAAATGTCAAATTATGATCATTTTTGGCTTATTTAGACTGGGACCAATCATAAAAGACCTATATATATGCATATCGACTTACCTGGATCAAAATTTCACTCTTTTGTATAGTCCTGGCACTCTAGATTCGACATCGAAAATTTTCAAAAAATTTGTATTTTATCAAAAAATGTCAAATTATGATCATTTTTGGCTTATTTAGACTGGGACCAATCATAAAAGACCTATATATATGCATATCGACTTACCTGGATCAAAATTTCACTCTTTTGTATAGTCCTGGCACTCTAGATTCGACATCGAAAATTTTCAAAAAATTTGTATTTTATCAAAAAATGTCAAATTATGATCATTTTTGGCTTATTTAGACTGGGACCAATCATAAAAGACCTATATATATGCATATCGACTTACCTGGATCAAAATTTCACTCTTTTGTATAGTCCTGGCACTCTAGATTCGACATCGAAAATTTTCAAAAAATTTGTATTTTATCAAAAAATGTCAAATTATGATCATTTTTGGCTTATTTAGACTGGGACCAATCATAAAAGACCTATATATATGCATATCGACTTACCTGGATCAAAATTTCACTCTTTTGTATAGTCCTGGCACTCTAGATTCGATGTCGAAAATTTTCAAAAAATTTGTATTTTATCAAAAAATGTCAAATTATGATCATTTTTGGCTTATTTAGACTGGGACCAATCATAAAAGACCTATATATATGCATATCGACTTACTTGGATCAAAATTTCACTCTTTTGTATAGTCCTGGAACTCTAGATTCGACATCGAAAATTTTCAAAAAATTTGTATTTTATCAAAAAATGTCAAATTATGATCATTTTTGGCTTATTTAGACTGGGACCAATCATAAAAGACCTATATATATGCATATCGACTTACCTGGATCAAAATTTCACTCTTTTGTATAGTCCTGGCACTCTAGATTCGACTTCGAAAATTTTCAAAAAATTTGTATTTTATCAAAAAATGTCAAATTATGATCATTTTTGGCTTATTTAGACTGGGACCAATCATAAAAGACCTATATATATGCATATCGACTTACCTGGATCAAAATTTCACTCTTTTGTATAGTCCTGGCACTCTAGATTCGACATCGAAAATTTTCAAAAAATTTGTATTTTATCAAAAAATGTCAAATTATGATCATTTTTGGCTTATTTAGACTGGGACCAATCATAAAAGACCTATATATATGCATATCGACTTACCTGGATCAAAATTTCACTCTTTTGTATAGTCCTGGCACTCTAGATTCGACATCGAAAATTTTCAAAAAATTTGTATTTTATCAAAAAATGTCAAATTATGATCATTTTTGGCTTATTTAGACTGGGACCAATCATAAAAGACCTATATATATGCATATCGACTTACCTGGATCAAAATTTCACTCTTTTGTATAGTCCTGGCACTCTAGATTCGACATCGAAAATTTTCAAAAAATTTGTATTTTATCAAAAAATGTCAAATTATGATCATTTTTGGCTTATTTAGACTGGGACCAATCATAAAAGACCTATATATATGCATATCGACTTACCTGGATCAAAATTTCACTCTTTTGTATAGTCCTGGCACTCTAGATTCGACATCGAAAATTTTCAAAAAATTTGTATTTTATCAAAAAATGTCAAATTATGATCATTTTTGGCTTATTTAGACTGGGACCAATCATAAAAGACCTATATATATGCATATCGATTTACCTGGATAAAAATTTCACTCTTTTGTATAGTCCTGGCACTCTAGATTCGACTTCGAAAATTTTCAAAAAATTTGTATTTTATCAAAAAATGTCAAATTATGATCATTTTTGGCTTATTTAGACTGGGACCAATCATAAAAGACCTATATATATGCATATCGACTTACCTGGATCAAAATTTCACTCTTTTGTATAGTCCTGGCACTCTAGATTCGACATCGAAAATTTTCAAAAAATTTGTATTTTATCAAAAATGTCAAATTATGATCATTTTTGGCTTATTTAGACTGGGACCAATCATAAAAGACCTATATATATGCATATCGACTTACCTGGATCAAAATTTCACTCTTTTGTATAGTCCTGGCACTCTAGATTCGACATCGAAAATTTTCAAAAAATTTGTATTTTATCAAAAAATGTCAAATTATGATCATTTTTGGCTTATTTAGACTGGGACCAATCATAAAAGTCCTATATATATGCATATCGACTTACCTGGATCAAAATTTCACTCTTTTGTATAGTCCTGGCACTCTAGATTCGACATCAAAAATTTTCAAAAAATTTGTATTTTATCAAAAAATGTCCAATTATGATCATTTTTGGCTTATTTAGACTGGGACCAATCATAAAAGACCTATATATATGCATATCGACTTACCTGGATCAAAATTTCACTCTTTTGTATAGTCCTGGCACTCTAGAATCGACATCGAAAATTTTCAAAAAATTTGTATTTTATCAAAAAATGTCAAATTATGATCATTTTTGGCTTATTTAGACTGGGACCAATCATAAAAGACCTATATATATGCATATCGACTTACCTGGATCAAAATTTCACTCTTTTGTATAGTCCTGGCACTCTAGATTCGACTTCGAAAATTTTCAAAAAATTTGTATTTTATCAAAAAATGTCAAATTATGATCATTTTTGGCTTATTTAGACTGGGACCAATCATAAAAGACCTATATATATGCATATCGACTTACCTGGATCAAAATTTCACTCTTTTGTATAGTCCTGGCACTCTAGATTCGACATCGAAAATTTTCAAAAAATTTGTATTTTATCAAAAATGTCAAATTATGATCATTTTTGGCTTATTTAGACTGGGACCAATCATAAAAGACATGTATATATGCATATCGACTTACCTGGATCAAAATTTCACTCTTTTGTATAGTCCTGGCACTCTAGATTCGACATCGAAAATTTTCAAAAAATTTGTATTTTATCAAAAAATGTCAAATTATGATCATTTTTGGCTTATTTAGACTGGGACCAATCATAAAAGACCTATATATATGCATATCGACTTACCTGGATCAAAATTTCACTCTTTTGTATAGTCCTGGCACTCTAGATTCGACATCGAAAATTTTCAAAAAATTTGTATTTTATCAAAAAATGTCAAATTATGATCATTTTTGGCTTATTTAGACTGGGACCAATCATAAAAGACCTATATATATGCATATCGACTTACCTGGATCAAAATTTCACTCTTTTGTATAGTCCTGGCACTCTAGATTCGACTTCGAAAATTTTCAAAAAATTTGTATTTTATCAAAAATGTCAAATTATGATCATTTTTGGCTTATTTAGACTGGGACCAATCATAAAAGACCTATATATATGCATATCGACTTACCTGGATCAAAATTTCACTCTTTTGTATAGTCCTGGCACTCTAGATTCGACATCGAAAATTTTCAAAAAATTTGTATTTTATCAAAAAATGTCAAATTATGATCATTTTTGGCTTATTTAGACTGGGACCAATCATAAAAGACCTATATATATGCATATCGACTTACCTGGATCAAAATTTCACTCTTTTGTATAGTCCTGGCACTCTAGATTCGACATCGAAAATTTTCAAAAAATTTGTATTTTATCAAAAAATGTCAAATTATGATCATTTTTGGCTTATTTAGACTGGGACCAATCATAAAAGACCTATATATATGCATATCGACTTACCTGGATCAAAATTTCACTCTTTTGTATAGTCCTGGCACTCTAGATTCGACATCGAAAATTTTCAAAAAATTTGTATTTTATCAAAAAATGTCAAATTATGATCATTTTTGGCTTATTTAGACTGGGACCAATCATAAAAGACCTATATATATGCATATCGACTTACCTGGATCAAAATTTCACTCTTTTGTATAGTCCTGGCACTCTAGATTCGCCTTCGAAAATTTTCAAAAAATTTGTATTTTATCAAAAAATGTCAAATTATGATCATTTTTGGCTTATTTAGACTGGGACCAATCACAAAAGACCTATATATATGCATATCGACTTACCTGGATCAAAATTTCACTCTTTTGTATAGTCCTGGCACTCTAGATTCGACATCGAAAATTTTCAAAAAATTTGTATTTTATCAAAAAATGTCAAATTATGATCATTTTTGGCTTATTTAGACTGGGACCAATCATAAAAGACCTATATATATGCATATCGACTTACCTGGATCAAAATTTCACTCTTTTGTATAGTCCTGGCACTCTAGATTCGACTTCGAAAATTTTCAAAAAATTTGTATTTTATCAAAAAATGTCAAATTATGATCATTTTTGGCTTATTTAGACTGGGACCAATCATAAAAGACCTATATATATGCATATCGACTTACCTGGATCAAAATTTCACTCTTTTGTATAGTCCTGGCACTCTAGATTCGACATCGAAAATTTTCAAAAAATTTGTATTTTATCAAAAATGTCAAATTATGATCATTTTTGGCTTATTTAGACTGGGACCAATCATAAAAGACCTATATATATGCATATCGACTTACCTGGATCAAAATTTCACTCTTTTGTATAGTCCTGGCCCTCTAGATTCGACTTCGAAAATTTTCAAAAAATTTGTATTTTATCAAAAAATGTCAAATTATGATCATTTTTGGCTTATTTAGACTGGGACCAATCATAAAAGACCTATATATATGCATATCGACTTACCTGGATCAAAATTTCACTCTTTTGTATAGTCCTGGCACTCTGGATTCGACATCGAAAATTTTCAAAAAATTTGTATTTTATCAAAAAATGTCCAATTATGATCATTTTTGGCTTATTTAGACTGGTACCAATCATAAAAGACCTATATATATGCATATCGACTTACCTGGATCAAAATTTTACTCTTTTGAATAGTCCTGGCACTCTAGATTCGACATCGAAAATTTTCAAAAAATTTGTATTTTATCAAAAAATGTCAAATTATGATCATTTTTGGCTTATTTAGACTGGGACCAATCATAAAAGACCTATATATATGCATATCGACTTACCTGGATCAAAATTTCACTCTTTTGTATAGTCCTGGCACTCTAGATTCGACATCGAAAATTTTCAAAAAATTTGTATTTTATCAAAAAATGTCAAATTATGATCATTTTTGGCTTATTTAGACTGGGACCAATCATAAAAGACCTATATATATGCATATCGACTTACCTGGATCAAAATTTCACTCTTTTGTATAGTCCTGGCACTCTAGATTCGACATCGAAAATTTTCAAAAAATTTGTATTTTATCAAAAAATGTCAAATTATGATCATTTTTGGCTTATTTAGACTGGGACCAATCATAAAAGACCTATATATATGCATATCGACTTACCTGGATCAAAATTTCACTCTTTTGTATAGTCCTGGCACTCTAGATTCGACATCGAAAATTTTCAAAAAATTTGTATTTTATCAAAAAATGTCAAATTATGATCATTTTTGGCTTATTTAGACTGGGACCAATCATAAAAGACCTATATATATGCATATCGACTTACCTGGATCAAAATTTCACTCTTTTGTATAGTCCTGGCACTCTAGATTCGACATCGAAAATTTTCAAAAAATTTGTATTTTATCAAAAAATGTCAAATTATGATCATTTTTGGCTTATTTAGACTGGGACCAATCACAAAAGACCTATATATATGCATATCGACTTACCTGGATCAAAATTTCACTCTTTTGTAAAGTCCTGGCACTCTAGATTCCACATCGAAAATTTTCAAAAAATTTGTATTTTATCAAAAAATGTCCAATTATGATCATTTTTGGCTTATTTAGACTGGGACCAATCATAAAAGACCTATATATATGCATATCGACTTACCTGGATCAAAATTTTACTCTTTTGAATAGTCCTGGCACTCTAGATTCGACATCGAAAATTTTCAAAAAATTTGTATTTTATCAAAAAATGTCCAATTATGATCATTTTTGGCTTATTTAGACTGGGACCAATCATAAAAGACCTATATATATGCATATCGACTTACCTGGATCAAAATTTCACTCTTTTGTAAAGTCCTGGCACTCTAGATTCCACATCGAAAATTTTCAAAAAATTTGTATTTTATCAAAAAATGTCCAATTATGATCATTTTTGGCTTATTTAGACTGGGACCAATCATAAAAGACCTATATATATGCATATCGACTTACCTGGATCAAAATTTCACTCTTTTGTATAGTCCTGGCACTCTGGATTCGACATCGAAAATTTTCAAAAAATTTGTATTTTATCAAAAAATGTCCAATTATGATCATTTTTGGCTTATTTAGACTGGGACCAATCATAAAAGACCTATATATATGCATATCGACTTACCTGGATCAAAATTTTACTCTTTTGAATAGTCCTGGCACTCTAGATTCGACATCGAAAATTTTCAAAAAATTTGTATTTTATCAAAAAATGTCAAATTATGATCATTTTTGGCTTATTTAGACTGGGACCAATCATAAAAGACCTATATATATGCATATCGACTTACCTGGATCAAAATTTCACTCTTTTGTATAGTCCTGGCACTCTAGATTCGACATCGAAAATTTTCAAAAAATTTGTATTTTATCAAAAAATGTCAAATTATGATCATTTTTGGCTTATTTAGACTGGGACCAATCATAAAAGACCTATATATATGCATATCGACTTACCTGGATCAAAATTTCACTCTTTTGTATAGTCCTGGCACTCTAGATTCGACATCGAAAATTTTCAAAAAATTTGTATTTTATCAAAAAATGTCAAATTATGATCATTTTTGGCTTATTTAGACTGGGACCAATCATAAAAGACCTATATATATGCATATCGACTTACCTGGATCAAAATTTCACTCTTTTGTATAGTCCTGGCACTCTAGATTCGACATCGAAAATTTTCAAAAAATTTGTATTTTATCAAAAAATGTCAAATTATGATCATTTTTGGCTTATTTAGACTGGGACCAATCATAAAAGACCTATATATATGCATATCGACTTACCTGGATCAAAATTTCACTCTTTTGTATAGTCCTGGCACTCTAGATTCGACTTCGAAAATTTTCAAAAAATTTGTATTTTATCAAAAAATGTCAAATTATGATCATTTTTGGCTTATTTAGACTGGGACCAATCACAAAAGACCTATATATATGCATATCGACTTACCTGGATCAAACTTTCACTCTTTTGTAAAGTCCTGGCACTCTAGATTCCACATCGAAAATTTTCAAAAAATTTGTATTTTATCAAAAAATGTCCAATTATGATCATTTTTGGCTTATTTAGACTGGGACCAATCATAAAAGACCTATATATATGCATATCGACTTACCTGGATCAAAATTTTACTCTTTTGAATAGTCCTGGCACTCTAGATTCGACATCGAAAATTTTCAAAAAATTTGTATTTTATCAAAAAATGTCCAATTATGATCATTTTTGGCTTATTTAGACTGGGACCAATCATAAAAGACCTATATATATGCATATCGACTTACCTGGATCAAAATTTCACTCTTTTGTATAGTCCTGGCACTCTAGATTCGACATCGAAAATTTTCAAAAAATTTGTATTTTATCAAAAAATGTCAAATTATGATCATTTTTGGCTTATTTAGACTGAGACCAATCATAAAAGACCTATATATATGCATATCGACTTACTTGGATCAAAATTTCACTCTTTTGTATAGTCCTGGCACTCTAGATTCGACTTCGAAAATTTTCAAAAAATTTGTATTTTATCAAAAAATGTCCAATTATGATCATTTTTGGCTTATTTAGACTGGGACCAATCATAAAAGACCTTTATATATGCATATCGACTTACCTGGATCAAAATTTCACTCTTTTGTATAGTCCTGGCACTCTAGATTCGACATCGAAAATTTTCAAAAATTTGTATTTTATCAAAAAATGTCAAATTATGATCATTTTTGGCTTATTTAGACTGGGACCAATCATAAAAGACCTATATATATGCATATCGACTTACCTGGATCAAAATTTCACTCTTTTGTATAGTCCTGGCACTCTAGATTCGACATCGAAAATTTTCAAAAAATTTGTATTTTATCAAAAAATGTCAAATTATGATCATTTTTGGCTTATTTAGACTGGGACCAATCATAAAAGACCTATATATATGCATATCGACTTACCTGGATCAAAATTTCACTCTTTTGTATAGTCCTGGCACTCTAGATTCGACATCGAAAATTTTCAAAAAATTTGTATTTTATCAAAAAATGTCAAATTATGATCATTTTTGGCTTATTTAGACTGGGACCAATCATAAAAGACCTATATATATGCATATCGACTTACCTGGATCAAAATTTCACTCTTTTGTATAGTCCTGGCACTCTAGATTCGACATCGAAAATTTTCAAAAAATTTGTATTTTATCAAAAAATGTCAAATTATGATCATTTTTGGCTTATTTAGACTGGGACCAATCATAAAAGACCTATATATATGCATATCGACTTACCTGGATCAAAATTTCACTCTTTTGTATAGTCCTGGCACTCTAGATTCGACTTCGAAAATTTTCAAAAAATTTGTATTTTATCAAAAAATGTCAAATTATGATCATTTTTGGCTTATTTAGACTGGGACCAATCACAAAAGACCTATATATATGCATATCGACTTACCTGGATCAAACTTTCACTCTTTTGTAAAGTCCTGGCACTCTAGATTCCACATCGAAAATTTTCAAAAAATTTGTATTTTATCAAAAAATGTCCAATTATGATCATTTTTGGCTTATTTAGACTGGGACCAATCATAAAAGACCTATATATATGCATATCGACTTACCTGGATCAAAATTTCACTCTTTTGTATAGTCCTGGCACTCTAGATTCGACATCGAAAATTTTCAAAAAATTTGTATTTTATCAAAAATGTCAAATTATGATCATTTTTGGCTTATTTAGACTGGGACCAATCATAAAAGACCTATATATATGCATATCGATTTACCTGGATCAAAATTTCACTCTTTTGTATAGTCCTGGCACTCTAGATTCGACTTCGAAAATTTTCAAAAAATTTGTATTTTATCAAAAAATGTCAAATTATGATCATTTTTGGCTTATTTAGACTGGGACCAATCATAAAAGACCTATATATATGCATATCGACTTACCTGGATCAAAATTTCACTCTTTTGTATAGTCCTGGCACTCTGGATTCGACATCGAAAATTTTCAAAAAATTTGTATTTTATCAAAAAATGTCAAATTATGATCATTTTTGGCTTATTTAGACTGGGACCAATCATAAAAGTCCTATATATATGCATATCGACTTACCTGGATCAAAATTTCACTCTTTTGTATAGTCGTGGCACTCTAGATTCGACTTCGAAAATTTTCAAAAAATTTGTATTTTATCAAAAAATGTCAAATTATGATCATTTTTGGCTTATTTAGACTGGGACCAATCATAAAAGACCTATATATATGCATATCGACTTACCTGGATCAAAATTTCACTCTTTTGTATAGTCCTGGCACTCTAGATTCGACATCGAAAATTTTCAAAAAATTTGTATTTTATCAAAAAATGTCAAATTATGATCATTTTTGGCTTATTTAGACTGGGACCAATCATAAAAGACCTATATATATGCATATCGACTTACCTGGATCAAAATTTCACTCTTTTGTATAGTCCTGGCACTCTAGATTCGACATCGAAAATTTTCAAAAAATTTGTATTTTATCAAAAAATGTCAAATTATGATCATTTTTGGCTTATTTAGACTGGGACCAATCATAAAAGACCTATATATATGCATATCGACTTACCTGGATCAAAATTTCACTCTTTTGTATAGTCCTGGCACTCTAGATTCGACTTCGAAAATTTTCAAAAAATTTGTATTTTATCAAAAAATGTCAAATTATGATCATTTTTGGCTTATTTAGACTGGGACCAATCACAAAAGACCTATATATATGCATATCGACTTACCTGGATCAAAATTTCACTCTTTTGTAAAGTCCTGGCACTCTAGATTCCACATCGAAAATTTTCAAAAAATTTGTATTTTATCAAAAAATGTCCAATTATGATCATTTTTGGCTTATTTAGACTGGGACCAATCATAAAAGACCTATATATATGCATATCGACTTACCTGGATCAAAATTTTACTCTTTTGAATAGTCCTGGCACTCTAGATTCGACATCGAAAATTTTCAAAAAATTTGTATTTTATCAAAAAATGTCCAATTATGATCATTTTTGGCTTATTTAGACTGGGACCAATCATAAAAGACCTATATATATGCATATCGACTTACCTGGATCAAAATTTCACTCTTTTGTATAGTCCTGGCACTCTAGATTCGACATCGAAAATTTTCAAAAAATTTGTATTTTATCAAAAAATGTCAAATTATGATCATTTTTGGCTTATTTAGACTGGGACCAATCATAAAAGACCTATATATATGCATATCGACTTACCTGGATCAAAATTTCACTCTTTTGTATAGTCCTGGCACTCTAGATTCGACATCGAAAATTTTCAAAAAATTTGTATTTTATCAAAAAATGTCAAATTATGATCATTTTTGGCTTATTTAGACTGGGACCAATCATAAAAGACCTATATATATGCATATCGACTTACCTGGATCAAAATTTCACTCTTTTGTATAGTCCTGGCACTCTAGATTCGACATCGAAAATTTTCAAAAAATTTGTATTTTATCAAAAAATGTCAAATTATGATCATTTTTGGCTTATTTAGACTGGGACCAATCATAAAAGACCTATATATATGCATATCGACTTACCTGGATCAAAATTTCACTCTTTTGTATAGTCCTGGCACTCTAGATTCGACATCGAAAATTTTCAAAAAATTTGTATTTTATCAAAAAATGTCAAATTATGATCATTTTTGGCTTATTTAGACTGGGACCAATCATAAAAGACCTATATATATGCATATCGACTTACCTGGATCAAAATTTCACTCTTTTGTATAGTCCTGGCACTCTAGATTCGACTTCGAAAATTTTCAAAAAATTTGTATTTTATCAAAAAATGTCAAATTATGATCATTTTTGGCTTATTTAGACTGGGACCAATCACAAAAGACCTATATATATGCATATCGACTTACCTGGATCAAAATTTCACTCTTTTGTAAAGTCCTGGCACTCTAGATTCCACATCGAAAATTTTCAAAAAATTTGTATTTTATCAAAAAATGTCCAATTATGATCATTTTTGGCTTATTTAGACTGGGACCAATCATAAAAGACCTATATATATGCATATCGACTTACCTGGATCAAAATTTTACTCTTTTGAATAGTCCTGGCACTCTAGATTCGACATCGAAAATTTTCAAAAAATTTGTATTTTATCAAAAAATGTCCAATTATGATCATTTTTGGCTTATTTAGACTGGGACCAATCATAAAAGACCTATATATATGCATATCGACTTACCTGGATCAAAATTTCACTCTTTTGTATAGTCCTGGCACTCTAGATTCGACATCGAAAATTTTCAAAAAATTTGTATTTTATCAAAAAATGTCAAATTATGATCATTTTTGGCTTATTTAGACTGAGACCAATCATAAAAGACCTATATATATGCATATCGACTTACTTGGATCAAAATTTCACTCTTTTGTATAGTCCTGGCACTCTAGATTCGACTTCGAAAATTTTCAAAAAATTTGTATTTTATCAAAAAATGTCCAATTATGATCATTTTTGGCTTATTTAGACTGGGACCAATCATAAAAGACCTTTATATATGCATATCGACTTACCTGGATCAAAATTTCACTCTTTTGTATAGTCCTGGCACTCTAGATTCGACATCGAAAATTTTCAAAAATTTGTATTTTATCAAAAAATGTCAAATTATGATCATTTTTGGCTTATTTAGACTGGGACCAATCATAAAAGACCTATATATATGCATATCGACTTACCTGGATCAAAATTTCACTCTTTTGTATAGTCCTGGCACTCTAGATTCGACTTCGAAAATTTTCAAAAAATTTGTATTTTATCAAAAAATGTCAAATTATGATCATTTTTGGCTTATTTAGACTGGGACCAATCATAAAAGACCTATATATATGCATATCGACTTACCTGGATCAAAATTTCACTCTTTTGTATAGTCCTGGCACTCTAGATTCGACTTCGAAAATTTTCAAAAAATTTGTATTTTATCAAAAAATGTCAAATTATGATCATTTTTGGCTTATTTAGACTGGGACCAATCATAAAAGACCTATATATATGCATATCGACTTACCTGGATCAAAATTTCACTCTTTTGTATAGTCCTGGCACTCTGGATTCGACATCGAAAATTTTCAAAAAATTTGTATTTTATCAAAAAATGTCCAATTATGATCATTTTTGGCTTATTTAGACTGGGACCAATCATAAAAGACCTATATATATGCATATCGACTTACCTGGATCAAAATTTTACTCTTTTGAATAGTCCTGGCACTCTAGATTCGACATCGAAAATTTTCAAAAAATTTGTATTTTATCAAAAAATGTCAAATTATGATCATTTTTGGCTTATTTAGACTGGGACCAATCATAAAAGTCCTATATATATGCATATCGACTTACCTGGATCAAAATTTCACTCTTTTGTATAGTCGTGGCACTCTAGATTCGACTTCGAAAATTTTCAAAAAATTTGTATTTTATCAAAAAATGTCAAATTATGATCATTTTTGGCTTATTTAGACTGGGACCAATCATAAAAGACCTATATATATGCATATCGACTTACCTGGATCAAAATTTCACTCTTTTGTATAGTCCTGGCACTCTAGATTCGACATCGAAAATTTTCAAAAAATTTGTATTTTATCAAAAAATGTCAAATTATGATCATTTTTGGCTTATTTAGACTGGGACCAATCATAAAAGACCTATATATATGCATATCGACTTACCTGGATCAAAATTTCACTCTTTTGTATAGTCCTGGCACTCTAGATTCGACATCGAAAATTTTCAAAAAATTTGTATTTTATCAAAAAATGTCAAATTATGATCATTTTTGGCTTATTTAGACTGGGACCAATCATAAAAGACCTATATATATGCATATCGACTTACCTGGATCAAAATTTCACTCTTTTGTATAGTCCTGGCACTCTAGATTCGACTTCGAAAATTTTCAAAAAATTTGTATTTTATCAAAAAATGTCAAATTATGATCATTTTTGGCTTATTTAGACTGGGACCAATCACAAAAGACCTATATATATGCATATCGACTTACCTGGATCAAAATTTCACTCTTTTGTAAAGTCCTGGCACTCTAGATTCCACATCGAAAATTTTCAAAAAATTTGTATTTTATCAAAAAATGTCCAATTATGATCATTTTTGGCTTATTTAGACTGGGACCAATCATAAAAGACCTATATATATGCATATCGACTTACCTGGATTAAAATTTTACTCTTTTGAATAGTCCTGGCACTCTAGATTCGACATCGAAAATTTTCAAAAAATTTGTATTTTATCAAAAAATGTCCAATTATGATCATTTTTGGCTTATTTAGACTGGGACCAATCATAAAAGACCTATATATATGCATATCGACTTACCTGGATCAAAATTTCACTCTTTTGTATAGTCCTGGCACTCTAGATTCGACATCGAAAATTTTCAAAAAATTTGTATTTTATCAAAAAATGTCAAATTATGATCATTTTTGGCTTATTTAGACTGAGACCAATCATAAAAGACCTATATATATGCATATCGACTTACCTGGACCAAAATTTCACTCTTTTGTATAGTCCTGGCACTTTAGATTCGACTTCGAAAATTTTCAAAAAATTTGTATTTTATCAAAAAATGTCAAATTATGATCATTTTTGGCTTATTTAGACTGGGACCAATCATAAAAGACCTATATATATGCATATCGACTTACCTGGATCAAAATTTCACTCTTTTGTATAGTCCTGGCACTCTAGATTCGAATCATAAAAGACCTATATATATGCATATCGACTTACCTGGATCAAAATTTCACTCTTTTGTATAGTCCTGGCACTCTAGATTCGACATCGAAAATTTTCAAAAAATTTGTATTTTATCAAAAAATGTCCAATTATGATCATTTTTGGCTTATTTAGACTGGGACCAATCATAAAAGACCTATATATATGCATATCGACTTACCTGGATCAAAATTTCACTCTTTTGTATAGTCCTGGCACTCTAGATTCGACATCGTAAATTTTCAAAAAATTTGTATTTTATCAAAAAATGTCAAATTATGATCATTTTTGGCTTGTTTAGACTGGGACCAATCATAAAAGACCTATATATATGCATATCGACTTACCTGGATCAAAATTTCACTCTTTTGTATAGTCCTGGCACTCTAGATTCGACATCGAAAATTTTCAAAAAATTTGTATTTTATCAAAAAATGTCAAATTATGATCATTTTTGGCTTATTTAGACTGGGACCAATCATAAAAGACCTGAATATATGCATATCGACTTACCTGGATCAAAATTTCACTCTTTTGTATAGTCCTGGCACTCTAGATTCGACATCGAAAATTTTCAAAAAATTTGTATTTTATCAAAAAATGTCAAATTATAATCATTTTTGGCTTATTTAGACTGGGACCAATCATAAAAGACTTATATATATGCATATCGACTTACCTGGATCAAAATTTCACTCTTTTGTATAGTCCTGGCACTCTAGATTCGACATCGAAAATTTTCAAAAAATTTGTATTTTATCAAAAAATTTCCAATTATGATCATTTTTGGCTTATTTAGACTGGGACCAATCATAAAAAACCTATATATATGCATATCGACTTACCTGGATCAAAATTTCACTCTTTTGTATAGTCCTGGCACTCTAGATTCGACATCGAAAATTTTCAAAAAATTTGTATTTTATCAAAAAATGTCAAATTATGATCATTTTTGGCTTATTTAGACTGGGACCAATCATAAAAGACCTATATATATGCATATCGACTTACCTGGATCAAAATTTCACTCTTTTGTATAGTCCTGGCACTCTAGATTCGACATCGAAAATTTTCAAAAAATTTGTATTTTATCAAAAAATGTCAAATTATGATCATTTTTGGCTTATTTAGACTGGGACCAATCATAAAAGACCTATATATATGCATATCGACTTACCTGGATCAAAATTTCACTCTTTTGTATAGTCCTGGCACTCTAGATTCGACATCGAAAATTTTCAAAAAATTTGTATTTTATCAAAAAATGTCCAATTATGATCATTTTTGGCTTATTTAGACTGGGACCAATCATAAAAAACCTATATATATGCATATCGACTTACCTGGATCAAAATTTCACTCTTTTGTATAGTCCTGACACTCTAGACTCGACATCGAAAATTTTCAAAAAATTTGTATTTTATCAAAAAATGTCAAATTATGATCATTTTTGGCTTATTTAGACTGGGACCAATCATAAAAGACCTATATATATGCATATCGACTTACTTGGATCAAAATTTCACTCTTTTGTATAGTCCTGGCACTCTAGATTCGACATCGAAAATTTTCAAAAAATTTGTATTTTATCAAAAAATGTCAAATTATGATCATTTTTGGCTTATTTAGACTGGGACCAATCATAAAAGACCTATATATATGCATATCGACTTACCTGGATCAAAATTTCACTCTTTTGTATAGTCCTGGCACTCTAGATTCGACATCGAAAATTTTCAAAAAATTTGTATTTTATCAAAAAATGTCAAATTATGATCATTTTTGGCTTATTTAGACTGGGACCAATCATAAAAGACCTATATATATGCATATCGACTTACCTGGATCAAAATTTCACTCTTTTGTATAGTCCTGGCACTCTAGATTCGACATCGAAAATTTTCAAAAAATTTGTATTTTATCAAAAAATGTCAAATTATGATCATTTTTTTCTTATTTAGACTGGGACCAATCATAAAAGACCTATATATATGCATATCGACTTACCTGGATCAAAATTTCACTCTTTTGTATAGTCCTGGCACTCTAGATTCGACATCGAAAATTTTCAAAAAATTTGTATTTTATCAAAAAATGTCAAATTATGATCATTTTTGGCTTATTTAGACTGGGACCAATCATAAAAGACCTATATATATGCATATCGACTTACCTGGATCAAAATTTCACTCTTTTGTATAGTCCTGGCACTCTAGATTCGACATCGAAAATTTTCAAAAAATTTGTATTTTATCAAAAAATGTCAAATTATGATTATTTTTGGCTTATTTAGACTGGGACCAATCATAAAAGACCTATATATATGCATATTGACTTACCTGGATCAAAATTTCACTCTTTTGTATAGTCCTGGCACTCTAGATTCGACATCGAAAATTTTCAAAAAATTTGTATTTTGTCAAAAAATGTCCAATTATGATCATTTTTGGCTTATTTAGACTGGGACCAATCATAAAAGACCTATATATATGCATATCGACTTACCTGGATCAAAATTTCACTCTTTTGTATAGTCCTGGCACTCTAGATTCGACATCGAAAATTTTCAAAAAATTTGTATTTTATCAAAAAATGTCAAATTATGATCATTTTTGGCTTATTTAGACTGGGACCAATCATAAAAGACCTATATATATGCATATCGACTTACCTGGATCAAAATTTCACTCTTTTGTATAGTCCTGGCACTCTAGATTCGACTTCGAAAATTTTCAAAAAATTTGTATTTTATCAAAAAATGTCAAATTATGATCATTTTTGGCTTATTTAGACTGGGACCAATCATAAAAGACCTATATATATGCATATCGACTTACCTGGATCAAAATTTCACTCTTTTGTATAGTCCTGGCACTCTAGATTCGACATCGAAAATTTTCAAAAAATTTGTATTTTATAAAAAAATGTCAAATTATGATCATTTTTGGCTTATTTAGACTGGGACCAATCATAAAAGACCTATATATATGCATATCGACTTACCTGGATCAAAATTTCACTCTTTTGTATAGTCCTGGCACTCTAGATTCGACATCGAAAATTTTCAAAAAATTTGTATTTTATCAAAAAATGTCAAATTATGATCATTTTTGGCTTATTTAGACTGAGACCAATCATAAAAGACCTATATATATGCATATCGACTTACCTGGATCAAAATTTCACTCTTTTGTATAGTCCTGGCACTCTAGATTCGACATCGAAAATTTTCAAAAAATTTGTATTTTATCAAAAAATGTCCAATTATGATCATTTTTGGCTTATTTAGACTGGGACCAATCATAAAAGACCTATATATATGCATATCGACTTACCTGGATCAAAATTTCACTCTTTTGTATAGTCCTGGCACTCTAGATTCGACATCGAAAATTTTCAAAAAATTTGTATTTTATCAAAAAATGTCAAATTATGATCATTTTTGGCTTATTTAGACTGGGACCAATCATAAAAGACCTATATATATGCATATCGACTTACCTGGATCAAAATTTCACTCTTTTGTATAGTCCTGGCACTCTAGATTCGACATCGAAAATTTTCAAAAAATTTGTATTTTATCAAAAAATGTCAAATTATGATCATTTTTGGCTTATTTAGACTGGGACCAATCATAAAAGACCTATATATATGCATATCGACTTACCTGGATCAAAATTTCACTCTTTTGTATAGTCCTGGCACTCTAGATTCGACATCGAAAATTTTCAAAAAATTTGTATTTTATCAAAAAATGTCAAATTATGATCATTTTTGGCTTATTTAGACTGGGACCAATCATAAAAGACCTATATATATGCATATCGACTTACCTGGATCAAAATTTCACTCTTTTGTATAGTCCTGGCACTCTAGGTTCGACATCGAAAATTTTCAAAAAATTTGTATTTTATCAAAAAATGTCCAATTATGATCATTTTTGGCTTATTTAGACTGGGACCAATCATAAAAGACCTATATATATGCATATCGACTTACCTGGATCAAAATTTCACTCTTTTGTATAGTCCTGGCACTCTAGATTCGACATCGAAAATTTTCAAAAAATTTGTATTTTATCAAAAAATGTCAAATTATGATCATTTTTGGCTTATTTAGACTGAGACCAATCATAAAAGACCTATATATATGCATATCGACTTACCTGGATCAAAATTTCACTCTTTTGTATAGTCCTGGCACTCTAGATTCGACATCGAAAATTTTCAAAAAATTTGTATTTTATCAAAAAATGTCAAATTATGATTATTTTTGGCTTATTTAGACTGGGACCAATCATAAAAGACCTATATATATGCATATTGACTTACCTGGATCAAAATTTCACTCTTTTGTATAGTCCTGGCACTCTAGATTCGACATCGAAAATTTTCAAAAAATTTGTATTTTATCAAAAAATGTCAAATTATGATCATTTTTGGCTTATTTAGACTGGGACCAATCATAAAAGACCTATATATATGCATATCGACTTACCTGGATCAAAATTTCACTCTTTTGTATAGTCCTGGCACTCTAGATTCGACATCGAAAATTTTCAAAAAATTTGTATTTTATCAAAAAATGTCAAATTATGATCATTTTTGGCTTATTTAGACTGGAACCAATCATAAAAGACCTATATATATGCATATCGACTTACCTGGATCAAAATTTCACTCTTTTGTATAGTCCTGGCACTCTAGATTCGACATCGAAAATTTTCAAAAAATTTGTATTTTGTCAAAAAATGTCCAATTATGATCATTTTTGGCTTATTTAGACTGGGACCAATCATAAAAGACCTATATATATGCATATCGACTTACCTGGATCAAAATTTCACTCTTTTGTATAGTCCTGGCACTCTAGATTCGACATCGAAAATTTTCAAAAAATTTGTATTTTATCAAAAAATGTCAAATTATGATCATTTTTGGCTTATTTAGACTGGGACCAATCATAAAAGACCTATATATATGCATATCGACTTACCTGGATCAAAATTTCACTCTTTTGTATAGTCCTGGCACTCTAGATTCGACTTCGAAAATTTTCAAAAAATTTGTATTTTATCAAAAAATGTCAAATTATGATCATTTTTGGCTTATTTAGACTGGGACCAATCATAAAAGACCTATATATATGCATATCGACTTACCTGGATCAAAATTTCACTCTTTTGTATAGTCCTGGCACTCTAGATTCGACATCGAAAATTTTCAAAAAATTTGTATTTTATAAAAAAATGTCAAATTATGATCATTTTTGGCTTATTTAGACTGGGACCAATCATAAAAGACCTATATATATGCATATCGACTTACCTGGATCAAAATTTCACTCTTTTGTATAGTCCTGGCACTCTAGATTCGACATCGAAAATTTTCAAAAAATTTGTATTTTATCAAAAAATGTCAAATTATGATCATTTTTGGCTTATTTAGACTGGGACCAATCATAAAAGACCTATATATATGCATATCGACTTACCTGGATCAAAATTTCACTCTTTTGTATAGTCCTGGCACTCTAGGTTCGACATCGAAAATTTTCAAAAACTTTGTATTTTATCAAAAAATGTCCAATTATGATCATTTTTGGCTTATTTAGACTGGGACCAATCATAAAAGACCTATATATATGCATATCGACTTACCTGGATCAAAATTTCACTCTTTTGTATAGTCCTGGCACTCTAGATTCGACATCGAAAATTTTCAAAAAATTTGTATTTTATCAAAAAATGTCAAATTATGATCATTTTTGGCTTATTTAGACTGGGACCAATCATAAAAGACCTATATATATGCATATCGACTTACCTGGATCAAAATTTCACTCTTTTGTATAGTCCTGGCACTCTAGATTCGACATCGAAAATTTTCAAAAAATTTGTATTTTATCAAAAAATGTCAAATTATGATTATTTTTGGCTTATTTAGACTGGGACCAATCATAAAAGACCTATATATATGCATATTGACTTACCTGGATCAAAATTTCACTCTTTTGTATAGTCCTGGCACTCTAGGTTCGACATCGAAAATTTTCAAAAAATTTGTATTTTATCAAAAAATGTCAAATTATGATCATTTTTGGCTTATTTAGACTGGGACCAATCATAAAAGACCTATATATATGCATATCGACTTACCTGGATCAAAATTTCACTCTTTTGTATAGTCCTGGCACTCTAGATTCGACATCGAAAATTTTCAAAAAATTTGTATTTTATCAAAAAATGTCAAATTATGATCATTTTTGGCTTATTTAGACTGGGACCAATCATAAAAGACCTATATATATGCATATCGACTTACCTGGATCAAAATTTCACTCTTTTGTATAGTCCTGGCACTCTAGATTCGACATCGAAAATTTTCAAAAAATTTGTATTTTATCAAAAAATGTCAAATTATGATCATTTTTGGCTTATTTAGACTGGGACCAATCATAAAAGACCTATATATATGCATATCGACTTACCTGGATCAAAATTTCACTCTTTTGTATAGTCCTGGCACTCTAGGTTCGACATCGAAAATTTTCAAAAAATTTGTATTTTATCAAAAAATGTCCAATTATGATCATTTTTGGCTTATTTAGACTGGGACCAATCATAAAAGACCTATATATATGCATATCGACTTACCTGGATCAAAATTTCACTCTTTTGTATAGTCCTGGCACTCTAGATTCGACATCGAAAATTTTCAAAAAATTTGTATTTTATCAAAAAATGTCAAATTATGATCATTTTTGGCTTATTTAGACTGGGACCAATCATAAAAGACCTATATATATGCATATCGACTTACCTGGATCAAAATTTCACTCTTTTGTATAGTCCTGGCACTCTAGATTCGACATCGAAAATTTTCAAAAAATTTGTATTTTATCAAAAAATGTCAAATTATGATCATTTTTGGCTTATTTAGACTGGGACCAATCATAAAAGACCTATATATATGCATATCGACTTACCTGGATCAAAATTTCACTCTTTTGTATAGTCCTGGCACTCTAGATTCGACATCGAAAATTTTCAAAAAATTTGTATTTTATCAAAAAATGTCAAATTATGATCATTTTTGGCTTATTTAGACTGAGACCAATCATAAAAGACCTATATATATGCATATCGACTTACCTGGATCAAAATTTCACTCTTTTGTATAGTCCTGGCACTCTAGATTCGACATCGAAAATTTTCAAAAAATTTGTATTTTATCAAAAAATGTCCAATTATGATCATTTTTGGCTTATTTAGACTGGGACCAATCATAAAAGACCTATATATATGCATATCGACTTACCTGGATCAAAATTTCACTCTTTTGTATAGTCCTGGCACTCTAGATTCGACATCGAAAATTTTCAAAAAATTTGTATTTTATCAAAAAATGTCAAATTATGATCATTTTTGGCTTATTTAGACTGGGACCAATCATAAAAGACCTATATATATGCATATCGACTTACCTGGATCAAAATTTCACTCTTTTGTATAGTCCTGGCACTCTAGATTCGACATCGAAAATTTTCAAAAAATTTGTATTTTATCAAAAAATGTCAAATTATGATCATTTTTGGCTTATTTAGACTGGGACCAATCATAAAAGACCTATATATATGCATATCGACTTACCTGGATCAAAATTTCACTCTTTTGTATAGTCCTGGCACTCTAGATTCGACATCGAAAATTTTCAAAAAATTTGTATTTTATCAAAAAATGTCAAATTATGATCATTTTTGGCTTATTTAGACTGGGACCAATCATAAAAGACCTATATATATGCATATCGACTTACCTGGATCAAAATTTCACTCTTTTGTATAGTCCTGGCACTCTAGGTTCGACATCGAAAATTTTCAAAAAATTTGTATTTTATCAAAAAATGTCCAATTATGATCATTTTTGGCTTATTTAGACTGGGACCAATCATAAAAGACCTATATATATGCATATCGACTTACCTGGATCAAAATTTCACTCTTTTGTATAGTCCTGGCACTCTAGATTCGACATCGAAAATTTTCAAAAAATTTGTATTTTATCAAAAAATGTCAAATTATGATCATTTTTGGCTTATTTAGACTGGGACCAATCATAAAAGACCTATATATATGCATATCGACTTACCTGGATCAAAATTTCACTCTTTTGTATAGTCCTGGCACTCTAGATTCGACATCGAAAATTTTCAAAAAATTTGTATTTTATCAAAAAATGTCAAATTATGATTATTTTTGGCTTATTTAGACTGGGACCAATCATAAAAGACCTATATATATGCATATTGACTTACCTGGATCAAAATTTCACTCTTTTGTATAGTCCTGGCACTCTAGATTCGACATCGAAAATTTTCAAAAAATTTGTATTTTATCAAAAAATGTCAAATTATGATCATTTTTGGCTTATTTAGACTGGGACCAATCATAAAAGACCTATATATATGCATATCGACTTACCTGGATCAAAATTTCACTCTTTTGTATAGTCCTGGCACTCTAGATTCGACATCGAAAATTTTCAAAAAATTTGTATTTTATCAAAAAATGTCAAATTATGATCATTTTTGGCTTATTTAGACTGGAACCAATCATAAAAGACCTATATATATGCATATCGACTTACCTGGATCAAAATTTCACTCTTTTGTATAGTCCTGGCACTCTAGATTCGACATCGAAAATTTTCAAAAAATTTGTATTTTGTCAAAAAATGTCCAATTATGATCATTTTTGGCTTATTTAGACTGGGACCAATCATAAAAGACCTATATATATGCATATCGACTTACCTGGATCAAAATTTCACTCTTTTGTATAGTCCTGGCACTCTAGATTCGACATCGAAAATTTTCAAAAAATTTGTATTTTATCAAAAAATGTCAAATTATGATCATTTTTATCTTATTTAGACTGGGACCAATCATAAAAGACCTATATATATGCATATCGACTTACCTGGATCAAAATTTCACTCTTTTGTATAGTCCTGGCACTCTAGATTCGACTTCGAAAATTTTCAAAAAATTTGTATTTTATCAAAAAATGTCAAATTATGATCATTTTTGGCTTATTTAGACTGGGACCAATCATAAAAGACCTATATATATGCATATCGACTTACCTGGATCAAAATTTCACTCTTTTGTATAGTCCTGGCACTCTAGATTCGACATCGAAAATTTTCAAAAAATTTGTATTTTATAAAAAAATGTCAAATTATGATCATTTTTGGCTTATTTAGACTGGGACCAATCATAAAAGACCTATATATATGCATATCGACTTACCTGGATCAAAATTTCACTCTTTTGTATAGTCCTGGCACTCTAGATTCGACATCGAAAATTTTCAAAAAATTTGTATTTTATCAAAAAATGTCAAATTATGATCATTTTTGGCTTATTTAGACTGGGACCAATCATAAAAGACCTATATATATGCATATCGACTTACCTGGATCAAAATTTCACTCTTTTGTATAGTCCTGGCACTCTAGGTTCGACATCGAAAATTTTCAAAAAATTTGTATTTTATCAAAAAATGTCCAATTATGATCATTTTTGGCTTATTTAGACTGGGACCAATCATAAAAGACCTATATATATGCATATCGACTTACCTGGATCAAAATTTCACTCTTTTGTATAGTCCTGGCACTCTAGATTCGACATCGAAAATTTTCAAAAAATTTGTATTTTATCAAAAAATGTCAAATTATGATCATTTTTGGCTTATTTAGACTGGGACCACTCATAAAAGACCTATATATATGCATATCGACTTACCTGGATCAAAATTTCACTCTTTTGTATAGTCCTGGCACTCTAGATTCGACATCGAAAATTTTCAAAAAATTTGTATTTTATCAAAAAATGTCAAATTATGATTATTTTTGGCTTATTTAGACTGGGACCAATCATAAAAGACCTATATATATGCATATTGACTTACCTGGATCAAAATTTCACTCTTTTGTATAGTCCTGGCACTCTAGGTTCGACATCGAAAATTTTCAAAAAATTTGTATTTTATCAAAAAATGTCAAATTATGATCATTTTTGGCTTATTTAGACTGGGACCAATCATAAAAGACCTATATATATGCATATCGACTTACCTGGATCAAAATTTCACTCTTTTGTATAGTCCTGGCACTCTAGATTCGACATCGAAAATTTTCAAAAAATTTGTATTTTATCAAAAAATGTCAAATTATGATCATTTTTGGCTTATTTAGACTGGGACCAATCATAAAAGACCTATATATATGCATATCGACTTACTTGGATCAAAATTTCACTCTTTTGTATAGTCCTGGCACTCTAGATTCGACATCGAAAATTTTCAAAAAATTTGTATTTTATCAAAAAATGTCAAAATATGATCATTTTTGGCTTATTTAGACTGGGACCAATCATAAAAGACCTATATATATGCATATCGACTTACCTGGATCAAAATTTCACTCTTTTGTATAGTCCTGGCACTCTAGATTCGACATCGAAAATTTTCAAAAAATTTGTATTTTATCAAAAAATGTCAAATTATGATCATTTTTGGCTTATTTAGACTGGGACCAATCATAAAAGACCTATATATATGCATATCGACTTACCTGGATCAAACTTTCACTCTTTTGTATAGTCCTGGCACTCTAGATTCGACATCGAAAATTTTCAAAAAATTTGTATTTAATCAAAAAATGTCAAATTATGATCATTTTTGGCTTATTTAGACTGGGACCAATCATAAAAGACCTATATATATGCATATCGACTTACCTGGATCAAAATTTCACTCTTTTGTATAGTCCTGGCACTCTAGATTCGACATCGAAAATTTTCAAAAAATTTGTATTTTATCAAAAAATGTCAAATTATGATCATTTTTGGCTTATTTAGACTGGGACCAATCATAAAAGACCTATATATATGCATATCGACTTACCTGGATCAAAATTTCACTCTTTTGTATAGTCCTGGCACTCTAGATTCGACTTCGAAAATTTTCAAAAAATTTGTATTTTATCAAAAAATGTCAAATTATGATCATTTTTGGCTTATTTAGACTGGGACCAATCATAAAAGACCTATATATATGCATATCGACTTACCTGGATCAAAATTTCACTCTTTTGAATAGTCCTGGCACTCTAGATTCGACATCGAAAATTTTCAAAAAATTTGTATTTTATCAAAAAATGTCAAATTATGATCATTTTTGGCTTATTTAGACTGGGACCAATCATAAAAGACCTATATATATGCATATCGACTTACCTGGATCAAAATTTCACTCTTTTGTATAGTCCTGGCACTCTAGATTCGACATCGAAAATTTTCAAAAAATTTGTATTTTATCAAAAAATGTCAAATTATGATCATTTTTGGCTTATTTAGACTGGGACCAATCATAAAAGACCTATATATATGCATATCGACTTACCTGGATCAAAATTTTACTCTTTTGTATAGTCCTGGCACTCTAGATTCGACTTCGAAAATTTTCAAAAAATTTGTATTTTATCAAAAAATGTCAAATTATGATCATTTTTGGCTTATTTAGACTGGGACCAATCATAAAAGACCTATATATATGCATATCGACTTACCTGGATCAAAATTTCACTCTTTTGTATAGTCCTGGCACTCTAGATTCGACATCGAAAATTTTCAAAAAATTTGTATTTTATCAAAAAATGTCAAATTATGATCATTTTTGGCTTATTTAGACTGGGACCAATCATAAAAGACCTATATATATGCATATCGACTTACCTGGATCAAAATTTCACTCTTTTGTATAGTCCTGGCACTCTAGATTCGACATCGAAAATTTTCAAAAAATTTGTATTTTATCAAAAAATGTCAAATTATGATCATTTTTGGCTTATTTAGACTGGGACCAATCATAAAAGACCTATATATATGCATATCGACTTACCTGGATCAAAATTTCACTCTTTTGTATAGTCCTGGCACTCTAGATTCGACATCGAAAATTTTCAAAAAATTTGTATTTTATCAAAAAATGTCAAATTATGATCATTTTTGGCTTATTTAGACTGGGACCAATCATAAAAGACCTATATATATGCATATCGACTTACCTGGATCAAAATTTCACTCTTTTGTATAGTCCTGGCACTCTAGATTCGACTTCGAAAATTTTCAAAAAATTTGTATTTTATCAAAAAATGTCAAATTATGATCATTTTTGGCTTATTTAGACTGGGACCAATCATAAAAGACCTATATATATGCATATCGACTTACCTGGATCAAAATTTCACTCTTTTGTATAGTCCTGGCACTCTAGATTCGACATCGAAAATTTTCAAAAAATTTGTATTTTATCAAAAAATGTCAAATTATGATCATTTTTGGCTTATTTAGACTGGGACCAATCATAAAAGACCTATATATATGCATATCGACTTACCTGGATCAAAATTTCACTCTTTTGTATAGTCCTGGCACTCTAGATTCGACATCGAAAATTTTCAAAAAATTTGTATTTAATCAAAAAATGTCAAATTATGATCATTTTTGGCTTATTTAGACTGGGACCAATCATAAAAGACCTATATATATGCATATCGACTTACCTGGATCAAAATTTCACTCTTTTGTATAGTCCTGGCACTCTAGATTCGACATCGAAAATTTTCAAAAAATTTGTATTTTATCAAAAAATGTCAAATTATGATCATTTTTGGCTTATTTAGACTGGGACCAATCATAAAAGACCTATATATATGCATATCGACTTACCTGGATCAAAATTTCACTCTTTTGTATAGTCCTGGCACTCTAGATTCGACTTCGAAAATTTTCAAAAAATTTGTATTTTATCAAAAAATGTCAAATTATGATCATTTTTGGCTTATTTAGACTGGGACCAATCATAAAAGACCTATATATATGCATATCGACTTACCTGGATCAAAATTTCACTCTTTTGAATAGTCCTGGCACTCTAGATTCGACATCGAAAATTTTCAAAAAATTTGTATTTTATCAAAAAATGTCAAATTATGATCATTTTTGGCTTATTTAGACTGGGACCAATCATAAAAGACCTATATATATGCATATCGACTTACCTGGATCAAAATTTCACTCTTTTGTATAGTCCTGGCACTCTAGATTCGACATCGAAAATTTTCAAAAAATTTGTATTTTATCAAAAAATGTCAAATTATGATCATTTTTGGCTTATTTAGACTGGGACCAATCATAAAAGACCTATATATATGCATATCGACTTACCTGGATCAAAATTTTACTCTTTTGTATAGTCCTGGCACTCTAGATTCGACTTCGAAAATTTTCAAAAAATTTGTATTTTATCAAAAAATGTCAAATTATGATCATTTTTGGCTTATTTAGACTGGGACCAATCATAAAAGACCTATATATATGCATATCTACTTACCTGGATCAAAATTTCACTCTTTTGTATAGTCCTGGCACTCTAGATTCGACATCGAAAATTTTCAAAAAATTTGTATTTTATCAAAAAATGTCAAATTATGATCATTTTTGGCTTATTTAGACTGGGACCAATCATAAAAGACCTATATATATGCATATCGACTTACCTGGATCAAAATTTCACTCTTTTGTATAGTCCTGGCACTCTAGATTCGACATCGAAAATTTTCAAAAAATTTGTATTTTATCAAAAAATGTCAAATTATGATCATTTTTGGCTTATTTAGACTGGGACCAATCATAAAAGACCTATATATATGCATATCGACTTACCTGGATCAAAATTTCACTCTTTTGTATAGTCCTGGCACTCTAGATTCGACATCGAAAATTTTCAAAAAATTTGTATTTTATCAAAAAATGTCAAATTATGATCATTTTTGGCTTATTTAGACTGGGACCAATCATAAAAGACCTATATATATGCATATCGACTTACCTGGATCAAAATTTCACTCTTTTGTATAGTCCTGGCACTCTAGATTCGACTTCGAAAATTTTCAAAAAATTTGTATTTTATCAAAAAATGTCAAATTATGATCATTTTTGGCTTATTTAGACTGGGACCAATCATAAAAGACCTATATATATGCATATCGACTTACCTGGATCAAAATTTCACTCTTTAGTATAGTCCTAGCACTCTAGATTCGACATCGAAAATTTTCAAAAAATTTGTATTTTATCAAAAAATGTCCAATTATGATCATTTTTGGCTTATTTAGACTGGGACCAATCATAAAAGACCTATATATATGCATATCGACTTACCTGGATCAAAATTTCACTCTTTTGTATAGTCCTGGCACTCTAGATTCGACATCGAAAATTTTCAAAAAATTTGTATTTTATCAAAAAATGTCCAATTATGATCATTTTTGGCTTATTTAGACTGGGACCAATCATAAAAGACCTATATATATGCATATCGACTTACCTGGATCAAAATTTCACTCTTTTGTATAGTCCTGGCACTCTAGATTCGACATCGAAAATTTTCAAAAAATTTGTATTTTATCAAAAAATGTCAAATTATGATCATTTTTGGCTTATTTAGACTGGGATAAATCATAAAAGACCTATATATATGCATATCGACTTACCTGGATCAAAATTTCACTCTTTTGTATAGTCCTGGCACTCTAGATTCGACATCGAAAATTTTCAAAAAATTTGTATTTTATCAAAAAATGTCAAATTATGATCATTTTTGGCTTATTTAGACTGGGACCAATCATAAACGACCTATATATATGCATATCGACTTACCTGGATCAAAATTTCACTCTTTTGTTTAGTCCTGGCACTCTAGATTCGACTTCGAAATTTTTCAAAAAATTTGTATTTTATCAAAAAATGTCAAATTATGATCATTTTTGGCTTATTTAGACTGGGACCAATCATAAAAGACCTATATATATGCATATCGACTTACCTGGATCAAAATTTCACTCTTTTGTATAGTCCTGGCACTCTAGATTCGACATCGAAAATTTTCAAAAAATTTGTATTTTATCAAAAAATGTCAAATTATGATCATTTTTGGCTTATTTAGACTGAGACCAATCATAAAAGACCTATATATATGCATATCGACTTACCTGGATCAAAATTTCACTCTTTTGTATAGTCCTGGCACTCTAGATTCGACATCGAAAATTTTCAAAAAATTTGTATTTTATCAAAAAATGTCAAATTATGATCATTTTTGGCTTATTTAGACTGGGACCAATCATAAAAGACCTATATATATGCATATCGACTTACCTGGATCAAAATTTCACTCTTTTGTATGGTCCTGGCACTCTAGATTCGACTTCGAAAATTTTCAAAAAATTTGTATTTTATCAAAAAATGTCAAATTATGATCATTTTTGGCTTATTTAGACTGGGACCAATCATAAAAGACCTATATATATGCATATCGACTTACCTGGATCAAAATTTCACTCTTTTGTATAGTCCTGGCACTCTAGATTCGACTTCGAAAATTTTCAAAAAATTTGTATTTTATCAAAAAATGTCAAATTATGATCATTTTTGGCTTATTTAGACTGGGACCAATCATAAAAGACCTATATATATGCATATCGACTTACCTGGATCAAAATTTCACTCTTTTGTATAGTCCTGGCACTCTAGATTCGACATCGAAAATTTTCAAAAAATTTGTATTTTATCAAAAAATGTCAAATTATGATCATTTTTGGCTTATTTAGACTGGGACCAATCATAAAAGACCTATATTTATGCATATCGACTTACCTGGATCAAAATTTCACTCTTTTGTATAGTCCTGGCACTCTAGATTCGACATCGAAAATTTTCAAAAAATTTGTATTTTATCAAAAAATGTCCAATTATGATCATTTTTGGCTTATTTAGACTGGGACCAATCATAAAAGACCTATATATATGCATATCGACTTACCTGGATCAAAATTTCACTCTTTTGTATAGTCCTGGCACTCTAGATTCGACATCGAAAATTTTCAAAAAATTTGTATTTTATCAAAAAATGTCAAATTATGATCATTTTTGGCTTATTTAGACTGGGACCAATCAAAAAAGACCTATATATATGCATATCGACTTACCTGGATCAAAATTTCACTCTTTTGTATAGTCCTGGCACTCTAGATTCGACATCGAAAATTTTCAAAAAATTTGTATTTTATCAAAAAATGTCAAATTATGATCATTTTTGGCTTATTTAGACTGGGACCAATCATAAAAGACCTATATATATGCATATCGACTTACCTGGATCAAAATTTCACTCTTTTGTATAGTCCTGGCACTCTAGATTCGACATCGAAAATTTTCAAAAAATTTTTATTTTATCAAAAAATGTCAAATCATGATCATTTTTGGCTTATTTAGACTGGGACCAATCATAAAAGACCTATATATATGCATATCGACTTACCTGGATCAAAATTTCACTCTTTTGTATAGTCCTGGCACTCTAGATTCGACATCGAAAATTTTCAAAAAATTTGTATTTTATCAAAAAATGTCAAATTATGATCATTTTTGGCTTATTTAGACTGGGACCAATCATAAAAGACCTATATATATGCATATCGACTTACCTGGATCAAAATTTCACTCTTTTGTATAGTCCTGGCACTCTAGATTCGACATCGAAAATTTTCAAAAAATTTGTATTTTATCAAAAAATGTCAAATTATGATCATTTTTGGCTTATTTAGACTGGGACCAATCATAAAAGACCTATATATATGCATATCGACTTACCTGGATCAAAATTTCACTCTTTTGTATAGTCCTGGCACTCTAGATTCGACATCGAAAATTTTCAAAAAATTTGTATTTTATCAAAAAATGTCAAATTATGATCTTTTTTGGCTTATTTAGACTGGGACCAATCATAAAAGACCTATATATATGCATATCGACTTACCTGGATCAAAATTTCACTCTTTTGTATAGTCCTGGCACTCTAGATTCGACTTCGAAAATTTTCAAAAAATTTGTATTTTATCAAAAAATGTCAAATTATGATCATTTTTGGCTTATTTAGACTGGGACCAATCATAAAAGACCTATATATATGCATATCGACTTACCTGGATCAAAATTTCACTCTTTTGTATAGTCCTAGCACTCTAGATTCGACATCGAAAATTTTCAAAAAATTTGTATTTTATCAAAAAATGTCCAATTATGATCATTTTTGGCTTATTTAGACTGGGACCAATCATAAAAGACCTATATATATGCATATCGACTTACCTGGATCAAAATTTCACTCTTTTGTATAGTCCTGGCACTCTAGATTCGACATCGAAAATTTTCAAAAAATTTGTATTTTATCAAAAAATGTCCAATTATGATCATTTTTGGCTTATTTAGACTGGGACCAATCATAAAAGACCTATATATATGCATATCGACTTACCTGGATCAAAATTTCACTCTTTTGTATAGTCCTGGCACTCTAGATTCGACATCGAAAATTTTCAAAAAATTTGTATTTTATCAAAAAATGTCAAATTATGATCATTTTTGGCTTATTTAGACTGGGATAAATCATAAAAGACCTATATATATGCATATCGACTTACCTGGATAAAAATTTCACTCTTTTGTATAGTCCTGGCACTCTAGATTCGACATCGAAAATTTTCAAAAAATTTGTATTTTATCAAAAAATGTCAAATTATGATCATTTTTGGCTTATTTAGACTGGGACCAATCATAAACGACCTATATATATGCATATCGACTTACCTGGATCAAAATTTCACTCTTTTGTTTAGTCCTGGCACTCTAGATTCGACTTCGAAATTTTTCAAAAAATTTCTATTTTATCAAAAAATGTCAAATTATGATCATTTTTGGCTTATTTAGACTGGGACCAATCATAAAAGACCTATATATATGCATATCGACTTACCTGGATCAAAATTTCACTCTTTTGTATAGTCCTAGCACTCTAGATTCGACATCGAAAATTTTCAAAAAATTTGTATTTTATCAAAAAATGTCCAATTATGATCATTTTTGGCTTATTTAGACTGGGACCAATCATAAAAGACCTATATATATGCATATCGACTTACCTGGATCAAAATTTCACTCTTTTGTATAGTCCTGGCACTCTAGATTCGACATCGAAAATTTTCAAAAAATTTGTATTTTATCAAAAAATGTCCAATTATGATCATTTTTGGCTTATTTAGACTGGGACCAATCATAAAAGACCTATATATATGCATATCGACTTACCTGGATCAAAATTTCACTCTTTTGTATAGTCCTGGCACTCTAGATTCGACATCGAAAATTTTCAAAAAATTTGTATTTTATCAAAAAATGTCAAATTATGATCATTTTTGGCTTATTTAGACTGGGATAAATCATAAAAGACCTATATATATGCATATCGACTTACCTGGATCAAAATTTCACTCTTTTGTATAGTCCTGGCACTCTAGATTCGACATCGAAAATTTTCAAAAAATTTGTATTTTATCAAAAAATGTCAAATTATGATCATTTTTGGCTTATTTAGACTGGGACCAATCATAAACGACCTATATATATGCATATCGACTTACCTGGATCAAAATTTCACTCTTTTGTTTAGTCCTGGCACTCTAGATTCGACTTCGAAATTTTTCAAAAAATTTGTATTTTATCAAAAAATGTCAAATTATGATCATTTTTGGCTTATTCAGACTGGGACCAATCATAAAAGACCTATATATATGCATATCGACTTACCTGGATCAAAATTTCACTCTTTTGTATAGTCCTGGCACTCTAGATTCGACATCGAAAATTTTCAAAAAATTTGTATTTTATCAAAAAATGTCAAATTATGATCATTTTTGGCTTATTTAGACTGAGACCAATCATAAAAGACCTATATATATGCATATCGACTTACCTGGATCAAAATTTCACTCTTTTGTATAGTCCTGGCACTCTAGATTCGACATCGAAAATTTTCAAAAAATTTGTATTTTATCAAAAAATGTCAAATTATGATCATTTTTGGCTTATTTAGACTGGGACCAATCATAAAAGACCTATATATATGCATATCGACTTACCTGGATCAAAATTTCACTCTTTTGTATGGTCCTGGCACTCTAGATTCGACTTCGAAAATTTTCAAAAAATTTGTATTTTATCAAAAAATGTCAAATTATGATCATTTTTGGCTTATTTAGACTGGGACCAATCATAAAAGACCTATATATATGCATATCGACTTACCTGGATCAAAATTTCACTCTTTTGTATAGTCCTGGCACTCTAGATTCGACTTCGAAAATTTTCAAAAAATTTGTATTTTATCAAAAAATGTCAAATTATGATCATTTTTGGCTTATTTAGACTGGGACCAATCATAAAAGACCTATATATATGCATATCGACTTACCTGGATCAAAATTTCACTCTTTTGTATAGTCCTGGCACTCTAGATTCGACATCGAAAATTTTCAAAAAATTTGTATTTTATCAAAAAATGTCCAATTATGATCATTTTTGGCTTATTTAGACTGGGACCAATCATAAAAGACCTATATATATGCATATCGACTTACCTGGATCAAAATTTCACTCTTTTGTATAGTCCTGGCACTCTAGATTCGACATCGAAAATTTTCAAAAAATTTGTATTTTATCAAAAAATGTCAAATTATGATCATTTTTGGCTTATTTAGACTGGGACCAATCAAAAAAGACCTATATATATGCATATCGACTTACCTGGATCAAAATTTCACTCTTTTGTATAGTCCTGGCACTCTAGATTCGACATCGAAAATTTTCAAAAAATTTGTATTTTATCAAAAAATGTCAAATTATGATCATTTTTGGCTTATTTAGACTGGGACCAATCATAAAAGACCTATATATATGCATATCGACTTACCTGGATCAAAATTTCACTCTTTTGTATAGTCCTGGCACTCTAGATTCGACATCGAAAATTTTCAAAAAATTTTTATTTTATCAAAAAATGTCAAATCATGATCATTTTTGGCTTATTTAGACTGGGACCAATCATAAAAGACCTATATATATGCATATCGACTTACCTGGATCAAAATTTCACTCTTTTGTATAGTCCTGGCACTCTAGATTCGACATCGAAAATTTTCAAAAAATTTGTATTTTATCAAAAAATGTCAAATTATGATCATTTTTGGCTTATTTAGACTGGGACCAATCATAAAAGACCTATATATATGCATATCGACTTACCTGGATCAAAATTTCACTCTTTTGTATAGTCCTGGCACTCTAGATTCGACATCGAAAATTTTCAAAAAATTTGTATTTTATCAAAAAATGTCAAATTATGATCATTTTTGGCTTATTTAGACTGGGACCAATCATAAAAGACCTATATATATGCATATCGACTTACCTGGATCAAAATTTCACTCTTTTGTATAGTCCTGGCACTCTAGATTCGACATCGAAAATTTTCAAAAAATTTGTATTTTATCAAAAAATGTCCAATTATGATCATTTTTGGCTTATTTAGACTGGGACCAATCATAAAAGACCTATATATATGCATATCGACTTACCTGGATCAAAATTTCACTCTTTTGTATAGTCCTGGCACTCTAGATTCGACATCGAAAATTTTCAAAAAATTTGTATTTTATCAAAAAATGTCAAATTATGATCATTTTTGGCTTATTTAGACTGGGATAAATCATAAAAGACCTATATATATGCATATCGACTTACCTGGATCAAAATTTCACTCTTTTGCATAGTCCTGGCACTCTAGATTCGACATCGAAAATTTTCAAAAAATTTGTATTTTATCAAAAAATGTCAAATTATGATCATTTTTGGCTTATTTAGACTGGGACCAATCATAAACGACCTATATATATGCATATCGACTTACCTGGATCAAAATTTCACTCTTTTGTTTAGTCCTGGCACTCTAGATTCGACTTCGAAATTTTTCAAAAAATTTGTATTTTATCAAAAAATGTCAAATTATGATCATTTTTGGCTTATTTAGACTGGGACCAATCATAAAAGACCTATATATATGCATATCGACTTACCTGGATCAAAATTTCACTCTTTTGTATAGTCCTGGCACTCTAGATTCGACATCGAAAATTTTCAAAAAATTTGTATTTTATCAAAAAATGTCAAATTATGATCATTTTTGGCTTATTTAGACTGGGACCAATCATAAAAGACCTATATATATGCATATCGACTTACCTGGAACAAAATTTCACTCTTTTGTATAGTCCTGGCACTCTAGATTCGACTTCGAAAATTTTCAAAAAATTTGTATTTTATCAAAAAATGTCAAATTATGATCATTTTTGGCTTATTTAGACTGGGACCAATCATAAAAGACCTATATATATGCATATCGACTTACCTGGATCAAAATTTCACTCTTTTGTATAGTCCTGGCACTCTAGATTCGACATCGAAAATTTTCAAAAAATTTGTATTTTATCAAAAAATGTCAAATTATGATCATTTTTGGCTTATTTAGACTGGGACCAATCATAAAAGACCTATATATATATGCATATCGACTTACCTGGATCAAAATTTCACTCTTTTGTATGGTCCTGGCACTCTAGATTCGACTTCGAAAATTTTCAAAAAATTTGTATTTTATCAAAAAATGTCAAATTATGATCATTTTTGGCTTATTTAGACTGGGACCAATCATAAAAGACCTATATATATGCATATCGACTTACCTGGATCAAAATTTCACTCTTTTGTATAGTCCTGGCACTCTAGATTCGACATCGAAAATTTTCAAAAAATTTGTATTTTATCAAAAAATGTCAAATTATGATCATTTTTGGCTTATTTAGACTGGGACCAATCATAAAAGACCTATATATATGCATATCGACTTACCTGGATCAAAATTTCACTCTTTTGTATAGTCCTGGCACTCTAGATTCGACATCGAAAATTTTCAAAAAATTTTTATTTTATCAAAAAATGTCAAATCATGATCATTTTTGGCTTATTTAGACTGGGACCAATCATAAAAAACCTATATATATGCATATCGACTTACCTGGATCAAAATTTCACTCTTTTGTATAGTCCTGGCACTCTAGATTCGACATCGAAAATTTTCAAAAAATTTGTATTTTATCAAAAAATGTCAAATTATGATCATTTTTGGCTTATTTAGACTGGAACCAATCATAAAAGACCTATATATATGCATATCGACTTACCTGGATCAAAATTTCACTCTTTTGTATAGTCCTGGCACTCTAGATTCGACATCGAAAATTTTCAAAAAATTTGTATTTTATCAAAAAATGTCAAATTATGATCATTTTTGGCTTATTTAGACTGGGACCAATCATAAAAGACCTATATATATGCATATCGACTTACCTGGATCAAAATTTCACTCTTTTGTATAGTCCTGGCACTCTAGATTCGACATCGAAAATTTTCAAAAAATTTGTATTTTATCAAAAAATGTCAAATTATGATCATTTTTGGCTTATTTAGACTGGGACCAATCATAAAAGACCTATATATATGCATATCGACTTACCTGGATCAAAATTTCACTCTTTTGTATAGTCCTGGCACTCTAGATTCGACATCGAAAATTTTCAAAAAATTTGTATTTTATCAAAAATGTCAAATTATGATCATTTTTGGCTTATTTAGACTGGGACCAATCATAAAAGACCTATATATATGCATATCGACTTACCTGGATCAAAATTTCACTCTTTTGTATAGTCCTGGCACTCTAGATTCGACATCGAAAATTTTCAAAAAATTTGTATTTTATCAAAAAATGTCAAATTATGATCATTTTTGGCTTATTTAGACTGGGACCAATCATAAAAGACCTATATATATGCATATCGACTTACCTGGATCAAAATTTCACTCTTTTGTATAGTCCTGGCACTCTAGATTCGACATCGAAAATTTTCAAAAAATTTGTATTTTATCAAAAAATGTCAAATTATGATCATTTTTGGCTTATTTAGACTGGGACCAATCATAAAAGACCTATATATATGCATATCGACTTACCTGGATCAAAATTTCACTCTTTTGTATAGTCCTGGCACTCTAGATTCGACTTCGAAAATTTTCAAAAAATTTGTATTTTTTCAAAAAATGTCAAATTATGATCATTTTTGGCTTATTTAGACTGGGACCAATCATAAAAGACCTATATATATGCATATCGACTTACCTGGATCAAAATTTCACTCTTTTGTATAGTCCTGGCACTCTAGATTCGACATCGAAAATTTTCAAAAAATTTGTATTTTATCAAAAAATGTCAAATTATGATCATTTTTGGCTTATTTAGACTGGGACCAATCATAAAAGACCTATATATATGCATATCGACTTACCTGGATCAAAATTTCACTCTTTTGTATAGTCCTGGCACTCTAGATTCGACATCGAAAATTTTCAAAAAATTTGTATTTTATCAAAAAATGTCAAATTATGATCATTTTTGGCTTATTTAGACTGGGGCCAATCATAAAAGACCTATATATATGCATATCGACTTACCTGGATCAAAATTTCACTCTTTTGTATAGTCCTGGCACTCTAGATTCGACATCGAAAATTTTCAAAAAATTTGTATTTTATCAAAAAATGTCAAATTATGATCATTTTTGGCTTATTTAGACTGGGACCAATCATAAAAGACCTATATATATGCATATCGACTTACCTGGATCAAAATTTCACTCTTTTGTATAGTCCTGGCACTCTAGATTCGACATCGAAAATTTTCAAAAAATTTGTATTTTATCAAAAAATGTCAAATTATGATCATTTTTTGCTTATTTAGACTGGGACCAATCATAAAAGACCTATATATATGCATATCGACTTACCTGGATCAAAATTTCACTCTTTTGTATAGTCCTGGCACTCTAGATTCGACATCGAAAATTTTCAAAAAATTTGTATTTTATCAAAAAATGTCCAATTATGATCATTTTTGGCTTATTTAGACTGGGACCAATCATAAAAGACCTATATATATGCATATCGACTTACCTGGATCAAAATTTCACTCTTTTGTATAGTCCTGGCACTCTAGATTCGACATCGAAAATTTTCAAAAAATTTGTATTTTATCAAAAAATGTCAAATTATGATCATTTTTGGCTTATTTAGACTGGGACCAATCATAAAAGACCTATATATATGCATATCGACTTACCTGGATCAAAATTTCACTCTTTTGTATAGTCCTGGCACTCTAGATTCGACATCGAAAATTTTCAAAAAATTTGTATTTTATCAAAAAATGTCAAATTATGATCATTTTTTGCTTATTTAGACTGGGACCAATCATAAAAGACCTATATATATGCATATCGACTTACCTGGATCAAAATTTCACTCTTTTGTATAGTCCTGGCACTCTAGATTCGACATCGAAAATTTTCAAAAAATTTGTATTTTATCAAAAAATGTCCAATTATGATCATTTTTGGCTTATTTAGACTGGGACCAATCATAAAAGACCTATATATATGCATATCGACTTACCTGGATCAAAATTTCACTCTTTTGTATAGTCCTGGCACTCTAGATTCGACATCGAAAATTTTCAAAAAATTTGTATTTTATCAAAAAATGTCAAATTATGATCATTTTTGGCTTATTTAGACTGGGACCAATCATAAAAGACCTATATATATGCATATCGACTTACCTGGATCAAAATTTCACTCTTTTGTATAGTCCTGGCACTCTAGATTCGACTTCGAAAATTTTCAAAAAATTTGTATTTTATCAAAAAATGTCAAATTATGATCATTTTTGGCTTATTTAGACTGGGACCAATCATAAAAGACCTATATATATGCATATCGACTTACCTGGATCAAAATTTCACTCTTTTGTATAGTCCTGGCACTCTAGATTCGACATCGAAAATTTTCAAAAAATTTGTATTTTATCAAAAAATGTCAAATTATGATCATTTTTGGCTTATTTAGACTGGGACCAATCATAAAAGACCTATATATATGCATATCGACTTACCTGGATCAAAATTTCACTCTTTTGTATAGTCCTGGCACTCTAGATTCGACTTCGAAAATTTTCAAAAAATTTGTATTTTTTCAAAAAATGTCAAATTATGATCATTTTTGGCTTATTTAGACTGGGACCAATCATAAAAGACCTATATATATGCATATCGACTTACCTGGATCAAAATTTCACTCTTTTGTATAGTCCTGGCACTCTAGATTCGACATCGAAAATTTTCAAAAAATTTGTATTTTATCAAAAAATGTCAAATTATGATCATTTTTGGCTTATTTAGACTGGGACCAATCATAAAAGACCTATATATATGCATATCGACTTACCTGGATCAAAATTTCACTCTTTTGTATAGTCCTGGCACTCTAGATTCGACATCGAAAATTTGCAAAAAATTTGTATTTTATCAAAAAATGTCAAATTATGATCATTTTTGGCTTATTTAGACTGGGGCCAATCATAAAAGACCTATATATATGCATATCGACTTACCTGGATCAAAATTTCACTCTTTTGTATAGTCCTGGCACTCTAGATTCGACATCGAAAATTTTCAAAAAATTTGTATTTTATCAAAAAATGTCAAATTATGATCATTTTTGGCTTATTTAGACTGGGACCAATCATAAAAGACCTATATATATGCATATCGACTTACCTGGATCAAAATTTCACTCTTTTGTATAGTCCTGGCACTCTAGATTCGACATCGAAAATTTTCAAAAAATTTGTATTTTATCAAAAAATGTCAAATTATGATCATTTTTGGCTTATTTAGACTGGGACCAATCATAAAAGACCTATATATATGCATATCGACTTACCTGGATCAAAATTTCACTCTTTTGTATAGTCCTGGCACTCTAGATTCGACATCGAAAATTTTCAAAAAATTTGTATTTTATCAAAAAATGTCAAATTATGATCATTTTTGGCTTATTTAGACTGGGACCAATCATAAAAGACCTATATATATGCATATCGACTTACCTGGATCAAAATTTCACTCTTTTGTATAGTCCTGGCACTCTAGATTCGACATCGAAAATTTTCAAAAAATTTGTATTTTATCAAAAAATGTCAAATTATGATCATTTTTGGCTTATTTAGACTGGGACCAATCATAAAAGACCTATATATATGCATATCGACTTACCTGGATCAAAATTTCACTCTTTTGTATAGTCCTGGCACTCTAGATTCGACATCGAAAATTTTCAAAAAATTTGTATTTTATCAAAAAATGTCAAATTATGATCATTTTTGGCTTATTTAGACTGGGACCAATCATAAAAGACCTATATATATGCATATCGACTTACCTGGATCAAAATTTCACTCTTTTTTATAGTCCTGGCACTCTAGATTCGACTTCGAAAATTTTCAAAAAATTTGTATTTTATCAAAAAATGTCAAATTATGATCATTTTTGGCTTATTTAGACTGGGACCAATCATAAAAGACCTATATATATGCATATCGACTTACCTGGATCAAAATTTCACTCTTTTGTATAGTCCTGGCACTCTAGATTCGACATCGAAAATTTTCAAAAAATTTGAATTTTATCAAAAAATGTCAAATTATGATCATTTTTGGCTTATTTAGACTGGGACCAATCATAAAAGACCTATATATATGCATATCGACTTACCTGGATCAAAATTTCACTCTTTTGTATAGTCCTGGCACTCTAGATTCGACTTCGAAAATTTTCAAAAAATTTGTATTTTATCAAAAAATGTCAAATTATGATCATTTTTGGCTTATTTAGACTGGGACCAATCATAAAAGACCTATATATATGCATATTGACTTACCTGGATCAAAATTTCACTCTTTTGTATAGTCCTGGCACTCTAGATTCGACATCGAAAATTTTCAAAAAATTTGTATTTTATCAAAAAATGTCCAATTATGATCATTTTTGGCTTATTTAGACTGGGACCAATCATAAAAGACCTATATATATGCATATCGACTTACCTGGATCAAAATTTCACTCTTTTGTATAGTCCTGGCACTCTAGATTCGACTTCGAAAATTTTCAAAAAATTTGTATTTTATCAAAAAATGTCAAATTATGATCATTTTTGGCTTATTTAGACTGGGACCAATCATAAAAGACCTATATATATGCATATCGACTTACCTGGATCAAAATTTCACTCTTTTGTATAGTCCTGGCACTCTAGATTCGACATCGAAAATTTTCAAAAAATTTGTATTTTATCAAAAAATGTCAAATTATGATCATTTTTGGCTTATTTAGACTGGGACCAATCATAAAAGACCTATATATATGCATATCGACTTACCTGGATCAAAATTTCACTCTTTTGTATAGTCCTGGCACTCTAGATTCGACATCGAAAATTTTCAAAAAATTTGTATTTTATCAAAAAATGTCAAATTATGATCATTTTTGGCTTATTTAGACTGGGACCAATCATAAAAGACCTATATAAATGCATATCGACTTACCTGGATCGAAATTTCACTCTTTTGTATAGTCCTGGCACTCTAGATTCGACTTCGAAAATTTTCAAAAAATTTGTATTTTATCAAAAAATGTCAAATTATGATCATTTTTGGCTTATTTAGACTGGGACCAATCATAAAAGACCTATATATATGCATATCGACTTACCTGGATCAAAATTTCACTCTTTTGTATAGTCCTGGCACTCTAGATCCGACATGGAAAATTTTCGAAAAATTTTAATTTTACCAAAAAATGAAAAATTATGATCATTTTTGGCTTATATAGACTTGATCCAATCATAAAAGACCTATATATAAGCATCGGCTTCCCACCCAACCTAACCTAACCCAACCCAACCCAACCCAACCCAACCCAACCCAACCCAACCCAACCTAACCTAACCCAACCATTGGTCTTACTTTTTTTTTACCAAAAAAAGTCAAATTATGATCATTGTTGGCTTATTTAGACTTGATCAAATCATAAAAGACCTATATATATGCATATCGACTTACTTGGATCAAAATTTCACTCTTTTGTATAGTCCTGGCACACTAGATCCGACATGGAAAATATTCAAAAATTTTAATTTTACCAAAAAATGAAAAATTATGAGCATTTTTGGCTTATTTAGACTTGATCAAATCATAAAAGACCTATATATTTGCATATCGCCTTACTTGGATCAAATTTTCACTCTTTTGTGTAGTCCAGGCACTCTAGATTCGACATCAAAAATTTTCAAAAAAATTTTTTTATCAAAAAATGTCAAATTTCATCATGTTTTGGCCTATTTATACTTAAGTCATATCATATGACTTAAGTCATTTGAAATGACTTAAGTCATATGAAATGACTAAAGTCATATGAAATGACTTAAGTCATATGAAATGACTTAAGTCATATGATATGACTTACCTATATTACCTATATATATGCATCGGCTTCCAACCCAACCTAACCTAACCCAACCCAACCCAACCCAACCCGACCCAACCCAACCCAACCCAACCCAACCCAACCTAACCTAACCCAACCATTGGTCTTACTTTTTTTTTACCAAAAAAAGTCAAATTATGATCATTGTTGGCTTATTTAGACTTGATCAAATCATAAAAGACCTATATATATGCATATCGACTTACTTGGATCAAAATTTCACTCTTTTGTATAGTCCTGGCACACTAGATCCGACATGGAAAATTTTCAAAAATTTTAATTTTACCAAAAAATGAAAAATTATGAGCATTTTTGGCTTATTTAGACTTGATCAAATCATAAAAGACCTATATATTTGCATATCGCCTTACTTGGATCAAATTTTCACTCTTTTGTGTAGTCCAGGCACTCTAGATTCGACATCAAAAATTTTCAAAAAAATTTTTTTATCAAAAAATGTCAAATTTCATCATGTTTTGGCCTATTTATACTTAAGTCATATCATATGACTTAAGTCATTTGAAATGACTTAAGTCATATGAAATGACTTAAGTCATATGAAATGACTTAAGTCATATGAAATGACTTAAGTCATATGAAATGACTTAAGTCATATGATATGACTTAAGTATAAATAAGGCAAAATATGGTGAAATTTGACATTTTTTGATAAAAAAATTTTTTTTAAATTATCGATTTCACATCAAGAGTGCTATGACTTAAAAAAAAATTGAAATTTTATCAAAGTAAGTTGCTATGCACTTAAGTCATATCATATGACTTAAGTAATGACTTAAGTAATGACTTAAGTAATTACTTAAGTCATTTCATATGACTTAAGTCATATGATATGACTTAAGTATAAATAAGCCAAAATATGATGAAATTTGACATTTTTTGATAAAAAAATTTATTTTTAAATTTTCGATTTCACATCAAGAGTGCTATGAAATTTTTTTTTATCAAAAAATGTCAAATTTCATCATGTTTTGGCTTATTCATACTTTAGTCATATTGATCATTTTTTGCTTATTAAGACTTGATCAAATCATAGAAGACCTATATATATGCATATCGACTTACTTGGATCAAAATTTCACTCTTTTGTATAGTCCTGGCACTCTAGATCCGACATGGAAAATTTTCGAAAAATTTTAATTTTACAAAAAAATGTAAAATAATGATCATTTTTGGCTTATTTAGACTTGATCAAATCATAAAAGACCTATATATATGCATATCGACTTACTTGGATCAAAATTTCACTCTTTTGTATAGTCCTGGCACTCTAGATCCGACATGGAAAATTTTCGAAAAATTTTAATTTTACCAAAAAATGTAAAATTTTGATCATTTTTGGCTTATTTAGACTTGATCAAATCATAAAAGACCTATATATATGCATATCGACTTACTTGGATCAAAATTTCACTCTTTTGTATAGTCCTGGCACACTAGATCCGACATGGAAAATTTTCAAAAATTTTAATTTTAACAAAAAATGTCAATTTATGATCATTTTTGGCTTATTTAGACTTGATCAAATCATAAAAGACCTATATATATGCATATCGTCTTACTTGGATCAAAATTTGACTCTTTTGTATAGTCCTGGCACTCTAGATCCGACATGGAAAATTTTCGAAAAATTTTAATTTTACCAAAAAATGAAAAATTATGAGCATTTTTGGCTTATTTAGACTTGATCAAATCATAAAAGACCTATATATATGCATATCGACTTACTTGGATCAAAATTTCACTCTTTTGTATAGTCCTGGCACACTAGATCCGACATGGAAAATTTTCAAAAATTTTAATTTTACCAAAAAATGAAAAATTATGAGCATTTTTGGCTTATTTAGACTTGATCAAATCATAAAAGACCTATATATATGCATATCGACTTACTTGGATCAAAATTTCACTCTTTTGTATAGTCCTGGCACACTAGATCCGACATGGAAAATTTTCAAAAATTTTAATTTTACCAAAAAATGAAAAATTATGAGCATTTTTGGCTTATTTAGACTTGATCAAATCATAAAAGACCTATATATTTGCATATCGCCTTACTTGGATCAAATTTTCACTCTTTTGTGTAGTCCAGGCACTCTAGATTCGACATCAAAAATTTTCAAAAAAATTTTTTTATCAAAAAATGTCAAATTTCATCATGTTTTGGCCTATTTATACTTAAGTCATATCATATGACTTAAGTCATTTGAAATGACTTAAGTCATATGAAATGACTTAAGTCATATGAAATGACTTAAGTCATATGAAATGACTTAAGTCATATGATATGACTTAAGTATAAATAAGCCAAAATATGGTGAAATTTGACATTTTTTGATAAAAAAAATTTTTTTTAAATTATCGATTTCACATCAAGAGTGCTATGACTTAAAAAAAATTGAAATTTTATCAAAGTAAGTTGCTATGCACTTAAGTCATATCATATGACTTAAGTAATGACTTAAGTAATTACTTAAGTCATTTCATATGACTTAAGTCATATGATATGACTTAAGTATAAATAAGCCAAAATATGATGAAATTTGACATTTTTTATAAAAAAAATTTTTTTTTAATTTTCGATTTCACATCAAGAGTGCCATGACTTAAGCAAAATTGAATTTTTATCCAAGTAAGTTGATATGCACAAAGTCATATGACTTAAGTCATTACTGTAATCATATTAACTTACTTGGATAAAATTTCAATTTTGCTACGTGTCATGGCACTCTTGATGTGAAATCGAAAAAAAAAAAAAACTTTTTTTTTCTTTTTTTCAAAAAATGTCAAATTTCATAATAATAATAATCATCATAATCATAATAATAATAATAATCATAATAACTAAACATGATGAAATTTGACATTTTTTGATAAAAAAATTTATTTTTAAATTTTCGATTTCACATCAAGAGTGCTATGAAATTTTTTTTTATCAAAAAATGTCAAATTTCATCATGTTTTGGCTTATTCATACTTTAGTCATATTGATCATTTTTTGCTTATTAAGACTTGATCAAATCATAAAAGACCTATATATTGCATATCGACTTACTTGGATCAAAATTTGACTCTTTTGTATAGTCCTGGCACTCTAGATCCGACATGGAAAAATTATGATCATTTTTGGCTTATATAGACTTGATCCAATCATAAAAGACCTATATATATGCATCGGCTTCCAACCCAACCTAACCTAACCCAACCCAACCCAACCCAACCCAACCCAACCCAACCCAACCCAACCCAACCCAACCTAACCTAATCCAACCATTGGTCTTACTTTTTTTTTACCAAAAAAAGTCAAATTATGATCATTGTTGGCTTATTTAGACTTGATCAAATCATAAAAGACCTATATATATGCATATCGACTTACTTGGATCAAAATTTCACTCTTTTGTATAGTCCTGGCACTCTAGATCCGACATGGAAAATTTTCGAAAAATTTTAATTTTACCAAAAAATGTAAAATTTTGATCATTTTTGGCTTATTTAGACTTGATCAAATCATAAAAGACCTATATATATGCATATCGACTTACTTGGATCAAAATTTCACTCTTTTGTATAGTCCTGGCACACTAGATCCGACATGGAAAATTTTCAAAAATTTTAATTTTAACAAAAAATGTCAATTTATGATCATTTTTGGCTTATTTAGACTTGATCAAATCATAAAAGACCTATATATATGCATATCGTCTTACTTGGATCAAAATTTGACTCTTTTGTATAGTCCTGGCACTCTAGATCCGACATGGAAAATTTTCGAAAAATTTTAATTTTACCAAAAAATGAAAAATTATGAGCAGTTTTGGCTTATTTAGACTTGATCAAATCATAAAAGACCTATATATATGCATATCGACTTACTTGGATCAAAATTTCACTCTTTTGTATAGTCCTGGCACACTAGATCCGACATGGAAAATTTTCAAAAATTTTAATTTTACCAAAAAATGAAAAATTATGAGCATTTTTGGCTTATTTAGACTTGATCAAATCATAAAAGACCTATATATATGCATATCGACTTACTTGGATCAAAATTTCACTCTTTTGTATAGTCCTGGCACACTAGATCCGACATGGAAAATTTTCAAAAATTTTAATTTTACCAAAAAATGAAAAATTATGAGCATTTTTGGCTTATTTAGACTTGATCAAATCATAAAAGACCTATATATTTGCATATCGCCTTACTTGGATCAAATTTTCACTCTTTTGTGTAGTCCAGGCACTCTAGATTCGACATCAAAAATTTTCAAAAAAATTTTTTTATCAAAAAATGTCAAATTTCATCATGTTTTGGCCTATTTATACTTAAGTCATATCATATGACTTAAGTCATTTGAAATGACTTAAGTCATATGAAATGACTTAAGTCATATGAAATGACTTAAGTCATATGAAATGACTTAAGTCATATGATATGACTTAAGTATAAATAAGCCAAAATATGGTGAAATTTGACATTTTTTGATAAAAAAAATTTTTTTTAAATTATCGATTTCACATCAAGAGTGCTATGACTTAAAAAAAATTGAAATTTTATCAAAGTAAGTTGCTATGCACTTAAGTCATATCATATGACTTAAGTAATGACTTAAGTAATTACTTAAGTCATTTCATATGACTTAAGTCATATGATATGACTTAAGTATAAATAAGCCAAAATATGATGAAATTTGACATTTTTTATAAAAAAAATTTTTTTTTAATTTTCGATTTCACATCAAGAGTGCCATGACTTAAGCAAAATTGAATTTTTATCCAAGTAAGTTGATATGCACAAAGTCATATGACTTAAGTCATTACTGTAATCATATTAACTTACTTGGATAAAATTTCAATTTTGCTACGTGTCATGGCACTCTTGATGTGAAATCGAAAAAAAAAAAAAACTTTTTTTTTCTTTTTTTCAAAAAATGTCAAATTTCATAATAATAATAATCATCATAATCATAATAATAATAATAATCATAATAACTAAACATGATGAAATTTGACATTTTTTGATAAAAAAATTTATTTTTAAATTTTCGATTTCACATCAAGAGTGCTATGAAATTTTTTTTTATCAAAAAATGTCAAATTTCATCATGTTTTGGCTTATTCATACTTTAGTCATATTGATCATTTTTTGCTTATTAAGACTTGATCAAATCATAAAAGACCTATATATTGCATATCGACTTACTTGGATCAAAATTTGACTCTTTTGTATAGTCCTGGCACTCTAGATCCGACATGGAAAAATTATGATCATTTTTGGCTTATATAGACTTGATCCAATCATAAAAGACCTATATATATGCATCGGCTTCCAACCCAACCTAACCTAACCCAACCCAACCCAACCCAACCCAACCCAACCCAACCCAACCCAACCCAACCCAACCTAACCTAATCCAACCATTGGTCTTACTTTTTTTTTACCAAAAAAAGTCAAATTATGATCATTGTTGGCTTATTTAGACTTGATCAAATCATAAAAGACCTATATATATGCATATCGACTTACTTGGATCAAAATTTCACTCTTTTGTATAGTCCTGGCACTCTAGATCCGACATGGAAAATTTTCGAAAAATTTTAATTTTACCAAAAAATGTAAAATTTTGATCATTTTTGGCTTATTTAGACTTGATCAAATCATAAAAGACCTATATATATGCATATCGACTTACTTGGATCAAAATTTCACTCTTTTGTATAGTCCTGGCACACTAGATCCGACATGGAAAATTTTCAAAAATTTTAATTTTAACAAAAAATGTCAATTTATGATCATTTTTGGCTTATTTAGACTTGATCAAATCATAAAAGACCTATATATATGCATATCGTCTTACTTGGATCAAAATTTGACTCTTTTGTATAGTCCTGGCACTCTAGATCCGACATGGAAAATTTTCGAAAAATTTTAATTTTACCAAAAAATGAAAAATTATGAGCAGTTTTGGCTTATTTAGACTTGATCAAATCATAAAAGACCTATATATATGCATATCGACTTACTTGGATCAAAATTTCACTCTTTTGTATAGTCCTGGCACACTAGATCCGACATGGAAAATTTTCAAAAATTTTAATTTTACCAAAAAATGAAAAATTATGAGCATTTTTGGCTTATTTAGACTTGATCAAATCATAAAAGACCTATATATATGCATATCGACTTACTTGGATCAAAATTTCACTCTTTTGTATAGTCCTGGCACACTAGATCCGACATGGAAAATTTTCAAAAATTTTAATTTTACCAAAAAATGAAAAATTATGAGCATTTTTGGCTTATTTAGACTTGATCAAATCATAAAAGACCTATATATTTGCATATCGCCTTACTTGGATCAAATTTTCACTCTTTTGTGTAGTCCAGGCACTCTAGATTCGACATCAAAAATTTTCAAAAAAATTTTTTTATCAAAAAATGTCAAATTTCATCATGTTTTGGCCTATTTATACTTAAGTCATATCATATGACTTAAGTCATTTGAAATGACTTAAGTCATATGAAATGACTTAAGTCATATGAAATGACTTAAGTCATATGAAATGACTTAAGTCATATGATATGACTTAAGTATAAATAAGCCAAAATATGGTGAAATTTGACATTTTTTGATAAAAAAAATTTTTTTTAAATTATCGATTTCACATCAAGAGTGCTATGACTTAAAAAAAATTGAAATTTTATCAAAGTAAGTTGCTATGCACTTAAGTCATATCATATGACTTAAGTAATGACTTAAGTAATTACTTAAGTCATTTCATATGACTTAAGTCATATGATATGACTTAAGTATAAATAAGCCAAAATATGATGAAATTTGACATTTTTTATAAAAAAAAATTTTTTTTTAATTTTCGATTTCACATCAAGAGTGCCATGACTTAAGCAAAATTGAATTTTTATCCAAGTAAGTTGATATGCACAAAGTCATATGACTTAAGTCATTACTGTAATCATATTAACTTACTTGGATAAAATTTCAATTTTGCTACGTGTCATGGCACTCTTGATGTGAAATCGAAAATTAAAAAAAAACTTTTTTTTTCTTTTTTTCAAAAAATGTCAAATTTCATAATAATAATAATCATCATAATCATAATAATAATAATAATCATAATAACTAAACATGATGAAATTTGACATTTTTTGATAAAAAAATTTATTTTTAAATTTTCGATTTCACATCAAGAGTGCTATGAAATTTTTTTTTATCAAAAAATGTCAAATTTCATCATGTTTTGGCTTATTCATACTTTAGTCATATTGATCATTTTTTGCTTATTAAGACTTGATCAAATCATAAAAGACCTATATATTGCATATCGACTTACTTGGATCAAAATTTGACTCTTTTGTATAGTCCTGGCACTCTAGATCCGACATGGAAAAATTATGATCATTTTTGGCTTATATAGACTTGATCCAATCATAAAAGACCTATATATATGCATCGGCTTCCAACCCAACCTAACCTAACCCAACCCAACCCAACCCAACCCAACCCAACCCAACCCAACCCAACCCAACCCAACCCAACCCAACCCAACCTAACCTAATCCAACCATTGGTCTTACTTTTTTTTTACCAAAAAAAGTCAAATTATGATTATTGTTGGCTTATTTAGACTTGATCAAATCATAAAAGACCTATATATATGCATATCGACTTACTTGGATCAAAATTTCACTCTTTTGTATAGTCCTGGCACACTAGATCCGACATGAAAATTTTCAAAAATTTTAATTTTACCAAAAAATGAAAAATTATGAGCATTTTTGGCTTATTTAGACTTGATCAAATCATAAAAGACCTATATATTTGCATATCGCCTTACTTGGATCAAATTTTCACTCTTTTGTGTAGTCCAGGCACTCTAGATTCGACATCAAAAATTTTCAAAAAAATTTTTTTATCAAAAAATGTCAAATTTCATCATGTTTTGGCCTATTTATACTTAAGTCATATCATATGACTTAAGTCATTTGAAATGACTTAAGTCATATGAAATGACTTAAGTCATATGAAATGACTTAAGTCATATGATATGACTTAAGTATAAATAAGGCAAAATATGGTGAAATTTGACATTTTTGGATAAAAAAATTTTTTTTAAATTATCGATTTCACATCAAGAGTGCTATGACTTAAAAAAAAAAATTGAAATTTTATCAAAGTAAGTTGCTATGCACTTAAGTCATATCATATGACTTAAGTAATGACTTAAGTAATTACTTAAGTCATTTCATATGACTTAAGTCATATGATATGACTTAAGCATAATTAAGCCAAAATATGATGAAATTTGACATTTTTTGATAAAAAAATTTATTTTTAAATTTTCGATTTCACATCAAGAGTGCTATGAAATTTTTTTTTATCAAAAAATGTCAAATTTCATCATGTTTTGGCTTATTCATACTTTAGTCATATTGATCATTTTTTGCTTATTAAGACTTGATCAAATCATAAAAGACCTATATATATGCATATCGACTTACTTGGATCAAAATTTCACTCTTTTGTATAGTCCTGGCACACTAGATCCGACATGGAAAATTTTCAAAAATTTTAATTTTACCAAAAAATGAAAAATTATGAGCATTTTTGGCTTATTTAGACTTGATCAAATCATAAAAGACCTATATATTTGCATATCGCCTTACTTGGATCAAATTTTCACTCTTTTGTGTAGTCCAGGCACTCTAGATTCGACATCAAAAATTTTCAAAAAAATTTTTTTATCAAAAAATGTCAAATTTCATCATGTTTTGGCCTATTTATACTTAAGTCATATCATATGACTTAAGTCATTTGAAATGACTTAAGTCATATGAAATGACTTAAGTCATATGAAATGACTTAAGTCATATGAAATGACTTAAGTCATATGATATGACTTAAGTATAAATAAGCCAAAATATGGTGAAATTTGACATTTTTTGATAAAAAAAATTTTTTTTAAATTATCGATTTCACATCAAGAGTGCTATGACTTAAAAAAAATTGAAATTTTATCAAAGTAAGTTGCTATGCACTTAAGTCATATCATATGACTTAAGTAATGACTTAAGTAATTACTTAAGTCATTTCATATGACTTAAGTCATATGATATGACTTAAGTATAAATAAGCCAAAATATGATGAAATTTGACATTTTTTATAAAAAAAATTTTTTTTTAATTTTCGATTTCACATCAAGAGTGCCATGACTTAAGCAAAATTGAATTTTTATCCAAGTAAGTTGATATGCACAAAGTCATATGACTTAAGTCATTACTGTAATCATATTAACTTACTTGGATAAAATTTCAATTTTGCTACGTGTCATGGCACTCTTGATGTGAAATCGAAAAAAAAAAAAAACTTTTTTTTTCTTTTTTTCAAAAAATGTCAAATTTCATAATAATAATAATCATCATAATCATAATAATAATAATAATCATAATAACTAAACATGATGAAATTTGACATTTTTTGATAAAAAAATTTATTTTTAAATTTTCGATTTCACATCAAGAGTGCTATGAAATTTTTTTTTATCAAAAAATGTCAAATTTCATCATGTTTTGGCTTATTCATACTTTAGTCATATTGATCATTTTTTGCTTATTAAGACTTGATCAAATCATAAAAGACCTATATATTGCATATCGACTTACTTGGATCAAAATTTGACTCTTTTGTATAGTCCTGGCACTCTAGATCCGACATGGAAAAATTATGATCATTTTTGGCTTATATAGACTTGATCCAATCATAAAAGACCTATATATATGCATCGGCTTCCAACCCAACCTAACCTAACCCAACCCAACCCAACCCAACCCAACCCAACCCAACCCAACCCAACCCAACCCAACCTAACCTAATCCAACCATTGGTCTTACTTTTTTTTTACCAAAAAAAGTCAAATTATGATCATTGTTGGCTTATTTAGACTTGATCAAATCATAAAAGACCTATATATATGCATATCGACTTACTTGGATCAAAATTTCACTCTTTTGTATAGTCCTGGCACTCTAGATCCGACATGGAAAATTTTCGAAAAATTTTAATTTTACCAAAAAATGTAAAATTTTGATCATTTTTGGCTTATTTAGACTTGATCAAATCATAAAAGACCTATATATATGCATATCGACTTACTTGGATCAAAATTTCACTCTTTTGTATAGTCCTGGCACACTAGATCCGACATGGAAAATTTTCAAAAATTTTAATTTTAACAAAAAATGTCAATTTATGATCATTTTTGGCTTATTTAGACTTGATCAAATCATAAAAGACCTATATATATGCATATCGTCTTACTTGGATCAAAATTTGACTCTTTTGTATAGTCCTGGCACTCTAGATCCGACATGGAAAATTTTCGAAAAATTTTAATTTTACCAAAAAATGAAAAATTATGAGCAGTTTTGGCTTATTTAGACTTGATCAAATCATAAAAGACCTATATATATGCATATCGACTTACTTGGATCAAAATTTCACTCTTTTGTATAGTCCTGGCACACTAGATCCGACATGGAAAATTTTCAAAAATTTTAATTTTACCAAAAAATGAAAAATTATGAGCATTTTTGGCTTATTTAGACTTGATCAAATCATAAAAGACCTATATATATGCATATCGACTTACTTGGATCAAAATTTCACTCTTTTGTATAGTCCTGGCACACTAGATCCGACATGGAAAATTTTCAAAAATTTTAATTTTACCAAAAAATGAAAAATTATGAGCATTTTTGGCTTATTTAGACTTGATCAAATCATAAAAGACCTATATATTTGCATATCGCCTTACTTGGATCAAATTTTCACTCTTTTGTGTAGTCCAGGCACTCTAGATTCGACATCAAAAATTTTCAAAAAAATTTTTTTATCAAAAAATGTCAAATTTCATCATGTTTTGGCCTATTTATACTTAAGTCATATCATATGACTTAAGTCATTTGAAATGACTTAAGTCATATGAAATGACTTAAGTCATATGAAATGACTTAAGTCATATGAAATGACTTAAGTCATATGATATGACTTAAGTATAAATAAGCCAAAATATGGTGAAATTTGACATTTTTTGATAAAAAAAATTTTTTTTAAATTATCGATTTCACATCAAGAGTGCTATGACTTAAAAAAAATTGAAATTTTATCAAAGTAAGTTGCTATGCACTTAAGTCATATCATATGACTTAAGTAATGACTTAAGTAATTACTTAAGTCATTTCATATGACTTAAGTCATATGATATGACTTAAGTATAAATAAGCCAAAATATGATGAAATTTGACATTTTTTATAAAAAAAATTTTTTTTTAATTTTCGATTTCACATCAAGAGTGCCATGACTTAAGCAAAATTGAATTTTTATCCAAGTAAGTTGATATGCACAAAGTCATATGACTTAAGTCATTACTGTAATCATATTAACTTACTTGGATAAAATTTCAATTTTGCTACGTGTCATGGCACTCTTGATGTGAAATCGAAAAAAAAAAAAAAACTTTTTTTTTCTTTTTTTCAAAAAATGTCAAATTTCATAATAATAATAATCATCATAATCATAATAATAATAATAATCATAATAACTAAACATGATGAAATTTGACATTTTTTGATAAAAAAATTTATTTTTAAATTTTCGATTTCACATCAAGAGTGCTATGAAATTTTTTTTTATCAAAAAATGTCAAATTTCATCATGTTTTGGCTTATTCATACTTTAGTCATATTGATCATTTTTTGCTTATTAAGACTTGATCAAATCATAAAAGACCTATATATTGCATATCGACTTACTTGGATCAAAATTTGACTCTTTTGTATAGTCCTGGCACTCTAGATCCGACATGGAAAAATTATGATCATTTTTGGCTTATATAGACTTGATCCAATCATAAAAGACCTATATATATGCATCGGCTTCCAACCCAACCTAACCTAACCCAACCCAACCCAACCCAACCCAACCCAACCCAACCCAACCCAACCCAACCCAACCTAACCTAATCCAACCATTGGTCTTACTTTTTTTTTACCAAAAAAAGTCAAATTATGATCATTGTTGGCTTATTTAGACTTGATCAAATCATAAAAGACCTATATATATGCATATCGACTTACTTGGATCAAAATTTCACTCTTTTGTATAGTCCTGGCACTCTAGATCCGACATGGAAAATTTTCGAAAAATTTTAATTTTACCAAAAAATGTAAAATTTTGATCATTTTTGGCTTATTTAGACTTGATCAAATCATAAAAGACCTATATATATGCATATCGACTTACTTGGATCAAAATTTCACTCTTTTGTATAGTCCTGGCACACTAGATCCGACATGGAAAATTTTCAAAAATTTTAATTTTAACAAAAAATGTCAATTTATGATCATTTTTGGCTTATTTAGACTTGATCAAATCATAAAAGACCTATATATATGCATATCGTCTTACTTGGATCAAAATTTGACTCTTTTGTATAGTCCTGGCACTCTAGATCCGACATGGAAAATTTTCGAAAAATTTTAATTTTACCAAAAAATGAAAAATTATGAGCAGTTTTGGCTTATTTAGACTTGATCAAATCATAAAAGACCTATATATATGCATATCGACTTACTTGGATCAAAATTTCACTCTTTTGTATAGTCCTGGCACACTAGATCCGACATGGAAAATTTTCAAAAATTTTAATTTTACCAAAAAATGAAAAATTATGAGCATTTTTGGCTTATTTAGACTTGATCAAATCATAAAAGACCTATATATATGCATATCGACTTACTTGGATCAAAATTTCACTCTTTTGTATAGTCCTGGCACACTAGATCCGACATGGAAAATTTTCAAAAATTTTAATTTTACCAAAAAATGAAAAATTATGAGCATTTTTGGCTTATTTAGACTTGATCAAATCATAAAAGACCTATATATTTGCATATCGCCTTACTTGGATCAAATTTTCACTCTTTTGTGTAGTCCAGGCACTCTAGATTCGACATCAAAAATTTTCAAAAAAATTTTTTTATCAAAAAATGTCAAATTTCATCATGTTTTGGCCTATTTATACTTAAGTCATATCATATGACTTAAGTCATTTGAAATGACTTAAGTCATATGAAATGACTTAAGTCATATGAAATGACTTAAGTCATATGAAATGACTTAAGTCATATGATATGACTTAAGTATAAATAAGCCAAAATATGGTGAAATTTGACATTTTTTGATAAAAAAAATTTTTTTTAAATTATCGATTTCACATCAAGAGTGCTATGACTTAAAAAAAATTGAAATTTTATCAAAGTAAGTTGCTATGCACTTAAGTCATATCATATGACTTAAGTAATGACTTAAGTAATTACTTAAGTCATTTCATATGACTTAAGTCATATGATATGACTTAAGTATAAATAAGCCAAAATATGATGAAATTTGACATTTTTTATAAAAAAAAATTTTTTTTTAATTTTCGATTTCACATCAAGAGTGCCATGACTTAAGCAAAATTGAATTTTTATCCAAGTAAGTTGATATGCACAAAGTCATATGACTTAAGTCATTACTGTAATCATATTAACTTACTTGGATAAAATTTCAATTTTGCTACGTGTCATGGCACTCTTGATGTGAAATCGAAAATTAAAAAAAAACTTTTTTTTTCTTTTTTTCAAAAAATGTCAAATTTCATAATAATAATAATCATCATAATCATAATAATAATAATAATCATAATAACTAAACATGATGAAATTTGACATTTTTTGATAAAAAAATTTATTTTTAAATTTTCGATTTCACATCAAGAGTGCTATGAAATTTTTTTTTATCAAAAAATGTCAAATTTCATCATGTTTTGGCTTATTCATACTTTAGTCATATTGATCATTTTTTGCTTATTAAGACTTGATCAAATCATAAAAGACCTATATATTGCATATCGACTTACTTGGATCAAAATTTGACTCTTTTGTATAGTCCTGGCACTCTAGATCCGACATGGAAAAATTATGATCATTTTTGGCTTATATAGACTTGATCCAATCATAAAAGACCTATATATATGCATCGGCTTCCAACCCAACCTAACCTAACCCAACCCAACCCAACCCAACCCAACCCAACCCAACCCAACCCAACCCAACCCAACCCAACCCAACCCAACCTAACCTAATCCAACCATTGGTCTTACTTTTTTTTTACCAAAAAAAGTCAAATTATGATTATTGTTGGCTTATTTAGACTTGATCAAATCATAAAAGACCTATATATATGCATATCGACTTACTTGGATCAAAATTTCACTCTTTTGTATAGTCCTGGCACACTAGATCCGACATGAAAATTTTCAAAAATTTTAATTTTACCAAAAAATGAAAAATTATGAGCATTTTTGGCTTATTTAGACTTGATCAAATCATAAAAGACCTATATATTTGCATATCGCCTTACTTGGATCAAATTTTCACTCTTTTGTGTAGTCCAGGCACTCTAGATTCGACATCAAAAATTTTCAAAAAAATTTTTTTATCAAAAAATGTCAAATTTCATCATGTTTTGGCCTATTTATACTTAAGTCATATCATATGACTTAAGTCATTTGAAATGACTTAAGTCATATGAAATGACTTAAGTCATATGAAATGACTTAAGTCATATGATATGACTTAAGTATAAATAAGGCAAAATATGGTGAAATTTGACATTTTTGGATAAAAAAATTTTTTTTAAATTATCGATTTCACATCAAGAGTGCTATGACTTAAAAAAAAAAATTGAAATTTTATCAAAGTAAGTTGCTATGCACTTAAGTCATATCATATGACTTAAGTAATGACTTAAGTAATTACTTAAGTCATTTCATATGACTTAAGTCATATGATATGACTTAAGCATAATTAAGCCAAAATATGATGAAATTTGACATTTTTTGATAAAAAAATTTATTTTTAAATTTTCGATTTCACATCAAGAGTGCTATGAAATTTTTTTTTATCAAAAAATGTCAAATTTCATCATGTTTTGGCTTATTCATACTTTAGTCATATTGATCATTTTTTGCTTATTAAGACTTGATCAAATCATAAAAGACCTATATATTGCATATCGACTTACTTGGATCAAAATTTGACTCTTTTGTATAGTCCTGGCACTCTAGATCCGACATGGAAAATTTTCGAAAAATTTCAATTTTACCAAAAAATGAAAAATTATGATCATTTTTGGCTTATATAGACTTGATCCAATCATAAAAGACCTATATATATGCATCGGCTTCCAACCCAACCTAACCTAACCCAACCCAACCCAACCCAACCCAACCCAACCCAACCCAACCCAACCTAACCTAATCCAACCATTGGTCTTACTTTTTTTTTACCAAAAAAAGTCAAATTATGATCATTGTTGGCTTATTTAGACTTGATCAAATCATAAAAGACCTATATATATGCATATCGACTTACTTGGATCAAAATTTGACTCTTTTGTATAGTCCTGGCACTCTAGATCCGACATGGAAAATTTTCGAAAAATTTTAATTTTACCAAAAAATGAAAAATTATGAGCATTTTTGGCTTATTTAGACTTGATCAAATCATAAAAGACCTATATATATGCATATCGACTTACTTGGATCAAAATTTGACTCTTTTGTATAGTCCTGGCACTCTAGATCCGACATGGAAAATTTTCGAAAAATTTTAATTTTACCAAAAAATGTCAAATTATGATCATTTTTGGCTTATTTAGACTTGATCAAATCATAAAAGACCTATATATATGCATATCGACTTACTTGGATCAAAATTTGACTCTTTTGTATAGTCCTGGCACTCTAGATCCGACATGGAAAATTTTCGAAAAATTTTAATTTTACCAAAAAATGAAAAATTATGAGCATTTTTGGCTTATATAGACTTGATCCAATCATAAAAGACCTATATATATGCATCGGCTTCCAACCCAACCTAACCTAACCCAACCCAACCCAACCCAACCCAACCCAACCCAACCTAACCTAATCCAACCATTGGTCTTACTTTTTTTTTACCAAAAAAAGTCAAATTATGATCATTGTTGGCTTATTTAGACTTGATCAAATCATAAAAGACCTATATATATGCATATCGACTTACTTGGATCAAAATTTGACTCTTTTGTATAGTCCTGGCACTCTAGATCCGACATGGAAAATTTTCGAAAAATTTTAATTTTACCAAAAAATGAAAAATTATGAGCATTTTTGGCTTATTTAGACTTGATCAAATCATAAAAGACCTATATATATGCATATCGACTTACTTGGATCAAAATTTCACTCTTTTGTATAGTCCTGGCACACTAGATCCGACATGGAAAATTTTCAAAAATTTTAATTTTACCAAAAAATGTCAAATTATGATCATTTTTGGCTTATTTAGACTTGATCAAATCATAAAAGACCTATATATATGCATATCGTCTTACTTGGATCAAAATTTGACTCTTTTGTATAGTCCTGGCACTCTAGATCCGACATGGAAAATTTTCGAAAAATTTTAATTTTACCAAAAAATGAAAAATTATGAGCATTTTTGGCTTATTTAGACTTGATCAAATCATAAAAGACCTATATATATGCATATCGACTTACTTGGATCAAAATTTCACTCTTTTGTATAGTCCTGGCACACTAGATCCGACATGGAAAATTTTCAAAAATTTTAATTTTACCAAAAAATGAAAAATTATGAGCTCAAATTTCATCATGTTTTGGCCTATTTATACTTAAGTCATATCATATGACTTAAGTCATTTCATATGACTTAAGTCATATGAAATGACTTAAGTCATATGAAATGACTTAAGTCATATGATATGACTTAAGTATAAATAAGCCAAAATATGGTGAAATTTGACATTTTTTGATAAAAAAAATTTTTTTTAAATTATCGATTTCACATCAAGAGTGCTATGACTTAAAAAAAATTGAAATTTTATCAAAGTAAGTTGCTATGCACTTAAGTCATATCATATGACTTAAGTAATGACTTAAGTAATTACTTAAGTCATTTCATATGACTTAAGTCATATGATATGACTTAAGTATAAATAAGCCAAAATATGATGAAATTTGACATTTTTTATAAAAAAAATTTTTTTTTTAATTTTCGATTTCACATCAAGAGTGCCATGACTTAAGCAAAATTGAATTTTTATCCAAGTAAGTTGATATGCACAAAGTCATATGACTTAAGTCATTACTGTAGTCACTTACTTGGATAAAATTTCAATTTTGCTACGTGTCATGGCACTCTTGATGTGAAATCGAAAATTAAAAAAAAACTTTTTTTTTCAAAAAATGTCAAATTTCATAATAATAATAATCATCATAATCATAAGAATAATAATAATCATAATAACTAAACATGATGAAATTTGACATTTTTTGATAAAAAAATTTATTTTTAAATTTTCGATTTCACATCAAGAGTGCTATGAAATTTTTTTTTATCAAAAAATGTCAAATTTCATCATGTTTTGGCTTATTCATACTTTAGTCATATTGATCATTTTTTGCTTATTAAGACTTGATCAAATCATAAAAAACCTATATATTGCATATCGACTTACTTGGATCAAAATTTGACTCTTTTGTATAGTCCTGGCACTCTAGATCCGACATGGAAAATTTTCGAAAAATTTTAATTTTACCAAAAAATGAAAAATTATGATCATTTTTGGCTTATATAGACTTGATCCAATCATAAAAGACCTATATATATGCATCGGCTTCCAACCCAACCTAACCTAACCCAACCCAACCCAACCCAACCCAACCCAACCCAACCCAACCTAACCTAATCCAACCATTGGTCTTACTTTTTTTTTACCAAAAAAAGTCAAATTATGATCATTGTTGGCTTATTTAGACTTGATCAAATCATAAAAGATCTATATATATGCATATCGACTTACTTGGATCAAAATTTGACTCTTTTGTATAGTCCTGGCACTCTAGATCCGACATGGAAAATTTTCGAAAAATTTTAATTTTACCAAAAAATGAAAAATTATGAGCATTTTTGGCTTATTTAGACTTGATCAAATCATAAAAGACCTATATATATGCATATCGACTTACTTGGATCAAAATTTGACTCTTTTGTATAGTCCTGGCACTCTAGATCCGACATGGAAAATTTTCGAAAAATTTTAATTTTACCAAAAAATGTCAAATTATGATCATTTTTGGCTTATTTAGACTTGATCAAATCATAAAAGACCTATATATATGCATATCGACTTACTTGGATCAAAATTTGACTCTTTTGTATAGTCCTGGCACTCTAGATCCGACATGGAAAATTTTCGAAAAATTTTAATTTTACCAAAAAATGAAAAATTATGAGCATTTTTGGCTTATATAGACTTGATCCAATCATAAAAGACCTATATATATGCATCGGCTTCCAACCCAACCTAACCTAACCCAACCCAACCCAACCCAACCCAACCCAACCCAACCCAACCTAACCTAATCCAACCATTGGTCTTACTTTTTTTTTACCAAAAAAAGTCAAATTATGATCATTGTTGGCTTATTTAGACTTGATCAAATCATAAAAGACCTATATATATGCATATCGACTTACTTGGATCAAAATTTGACTCTTTTGTATAGTCCTGGCACTCTAGATCCGACATGGAAAATTTTCGAAAAATTTTAATTTTACCAAAAAATGAAAAATTATGAGCATTTTTGGCTTATTTAGACTTGATCAAATCATAAAAGACCTATATATATGCATATCGACTTACTTGGATCAAAATTTCACTCTTTTGTATAGTCCTGGCACACTAGATCCGACATGGAAAATTTTCAAAAATTTTAATTTTACCAAAAAATGTCAAATTATGATCATTTTTGGCTTATTTAGACTTGATCAAATCATAAAAGACCTATATATATGCATATCGTCTTACTTGGATCAAAATTTGACTCTTTTGTATAGTCCTGGCACTCTAGATCCGACATGGAAAATTTTCGAAAAATTTTAATTTTACCAAAAAATGAAAAATTATGAGCATTTTTGGCTTATTTAGACTTGATCAAATCATAAAAGACCTATATATATGCATATCGACTTACTTGGATCAAAATTTCACTCTTTTGTATAGTCCTGGCACACTAGATCCGACATGGAAAATTTTCAAAAATTTTAATTTTACCAAAAAATGAAAAATTATGAGCATTTTTGGCTTATTTAGACTTGATCAAATCATAAAAGACCTATATATATGCATATCGACATACTTGGATCAAAATTTCACTCTTTTGTATAGTCCTGGCACACTAGATCCGACATGGAAAATTTTCAAAAATTTTAATTTTACCAAAAAATGAAAAATTATGAGCATTTTTGGCTTATTTAGACTTGATCAAATCATAAAAGACCTATATATTTGCATATCGCCTTACTTGGATCAAATTTTCACTCTTTTGTGTAGTCCAGGCACTCTAGATTCGACATCAAAAATTTTCAAAAAAATTTTTTTATCAAAAAATGTCAAATTTCATCATGTTTTGGCCTATTTATACTTAAGTCATATCATATGACTTAAGTATAAATAAGCCAAAATATGGTGAAATTTGACATTTTTTGATAAAAAAAATTTTTTTTAAATTATCGATTTCACATCAAGAGTGCTATGACTTAAAAAAAATTGAAATTTTATCAAAGTAAGTTGCTATGCACTTAAGTCATATCATATGACTTAAGTAATGACTTAAGTAATTACTTAAGTCATTTCATATGACTTAAGTCATATGATATGACTTAAGTATAAATAAGCCAAAATATGATGAAATTTGACATTTTTTATAAAAAAAATTTTTTTTTTAATTTTCGATTTCACATCAAGAGTGCCATGACTTAAGCAAAATTGAATTTTTATCCAAGTAAGTTGATATGCACAAAGTCATATGACTTAAGTCATTACTGTAGTCATATTAACTTACTTGGATAAAATTTCAATTTTGCTACGTGTCATGGCACTCTTGATGTGAAATCGAAAATTAAAAAAAAACTTTTTTTTTCAAAAAATGTCAAATTTCATAATAATAATAATCATCATAATCATAATAATAATAATAATCATAATAACTAAACATGATGAAATTTGACATTTTTTGATAAAAAAATTTATTTTTAAATTTTCGATTTCACATCAAGAGTGCTATGAAATTTTTTTTTATCAAAAAATGTCAAATTTCATCATGTTTTGGCTTATTCATACTTTAGTCATATTGATCATTTTTTGCTTATTAAGACTTGATCAAATCATAAAAAACCTATATATTGCATATCGACTTACTTGGATCAAAATTTGACTCTTTTGTATAGTCCTGGCACTCTAGATCCGACATGGAAAATTTTCGAAAAATTTTAATTTTACCAAAAAATGAAAAATTATGATCATTTTTGGCTTATATAGACTTGATCCAATCATAAAAGACCTATATATATGCATCGGCTTCCAACCCAACCTAACCTAACCCAACCCAACCCAACCCAACCCAACCCAACCCAACCCAACCCAACCTAACCTAATCCAACCATTGGTCTTACTTTTTTTTTACCAAAAAAAGTCAAATTATGATCATTGTTGGCTTATTTAGACTTGATCAAATCATAAAAGACCTATATATATGCATATCGACTTACTTGGATCAAAATTTCACTCTTTTGTATAGTCCTGGCTCACTAGATCCGACATGGAAAATTTTCAAAAATTTTAATTTTACCAAAAAATGAAAAATTATGAGCATTTTTGGCTTATTTAGACTTGATCAAATCATAAAAGAATTATATATTTGCATATCGCCTTACTTGGATCAAATTTTCACTCTTTTGTGTAGTCCAGGCACTCTAGATTCGACATCAAAAATTTTCAAAAAAATTTTTTTATCAAAAAATGTCAAATTTCATCATGTTTTGGCCTATTTATACTTAAGTCATATCATATGACTTAAGTCATTTGAAATGACTTAAGTCATATGAAATGACTTAAGTCATATGAAATGACTTAAGTCATATGATATGACTTAAGTCATATGAAATGACTTAAGTCATATGAAATGACTTAAGTCATATGAAATGACTTAAGTCATATGATATGACTTAAGTATAAATAAGGCAAAATATGGTGAAATTTGACATTTTTGGATAAAAAAATTTTTTTTAAATTATCGATTTCACATCAAGAGTGCTATGACTTAAAAAAAAAAATTGAAATTTTATCAAAGTAAGTTGCTATGCACTTAAGTCATATCATATGACTTAAGTAATGACTTAAGTAATTACTTAAGTCATTTCATATGACTTAAGTCATATGATATGACTTAAGTATAAATAAGCCAAAATATGATGAAATTTGACATTTTTTGATAAAAAAGTTTATTTTTAAATTTTCGATTTCACATCAAGAGTGCTATGAAATTTTTTTTTATCAAAAAATGTCAAATTTCATCATGTTTTGGCTTATTCATACTTTAGTCATATTGATCATTTTTTGCTTATTAAGACTTGATCAAATCATAAAAGACCTATATATTGCATATCGACTTACTTGGATCAAAATTTGACTCTTTTGTATAGTCCTGGCACTCTAGATCCGACATGGAAAATTTTCGAAAAATTTTAATTTTACCAAAAAATGAAAAATTATGATCATTTTTGGCTTATATAGACTTGATCCAATCATAAAAGACCTATATATATGCATCGGCTTCCAACCCAACCTAACCTAACCCAACCCAACCCAACCCAACCCAACCCAACCCAACCCAACCCAACCCAACCTAACCTAATCCAACCATTGGTCTTACTTTTTTTTTACCAAAAAAAGTCAAATTATGATCATTGTTGGCTTATTTAGACTTGATCAAATCATAAAAGACCTATATATATGCATATCGACTTACTTGGATCAAAATTTGACTCTTTTGTATAGTCCTGGCACTCTAGATCCGACATGGAAAATTTTCGAAAAATTTTAATTTTACCAAAAAATGAAAAATTATGAGCATTTTTGGCTTATTTAGACTTGATCAAATCATAAAAGACCTATATATATGCATATCGACTTACTTGGATCAAAATTTGACTCTTTTGTATAGTCCTGGCACTCTAGATCCGACATGGAAAATTTTCGAAAAATTTTAATTTTACCAAAAAATGTCAAATTATGATCATTTTTGGCTTATTTAGACTTGATCAAATCATAAAAGACCTATATATATGCATATCGACTTACTTGGATCAAAATTTGACTCTTTTGTATAGTCCTGGCACTCTAGATCCGACATGGAAAATTTTCGAAAAATTTTAATTTTACCAAAAAATGAAAAATTATGAGCATTTTTGGCTTATTTAGACTTGATCAAATCATAAAAGACCTATATATATGCATATCGACTTACTTGGATCAAAATTTGACTCTTTTGTATAGTCCTGGCACTCTAGATCCGACATGGAAAATTTTCAAAAATTTTAATTTTACCAAAAAATGAAAAATTATGAGCATTTTTGGCTTATATAGACTTGATCCAATCATAAAAGACCTATATATATGCATCGGCTTCCAACCCAACCTAACCTAACCCAACCCAACCCAACCCAACCCAACCCAACCCAACCTAACCTAATCCAACTATTGGTCTTACTTTTTTTTTACCAAAAAAAGTCAAATTATGATCATTGTTGGCTTATTTAGACTTGATCAAATCATAAAAGACCTATATATATGCATATCGACTTACTTGGATCAAAATTTGACTCTTTTGTATAGTCCTGGCACTCTAGATCCGACATGGAAAATTTTCGAAAAATTTTAATTTTACCAAAAAATGAAAAATTATGAGCATTTTTGGCTTATTTAGACTTGATCAAATCATAAAAGACCTATATATATGCATATCGACTTACTTGGATCAAAATTTCACTCTTTTGTATAGTCCTGGCACACTAGATCCGACATGGAAAATTTTCAAAAATTTTAATTTTACCAAAAAATGTCAAATTATGATCATTTTTGGCTTATTTAGACTTGATCAAATCATAAAAGACCTATATATATGCATATCGTCTTACTTGGATCAAAATTTGACTCTTTTGTATAGTCCTGGCACTCTAGATCCGACATGGAAAATTTTCGAAAAATTTTAATTTTACCAAAAAATGAAAAATTATGAGCATTTTTGACTTATTTAGACTTGATCAAATCATAAAAGACCTATATATATGCATATCGACTTACTTGGATCAAAATTTCACTCTTTTGTATAGTCCTGGCACACTAGATCCGACATGGAAAATTTTCAAAAATTTTAATTTTACCAAAAAATGAAAAATTATGAGCATTTTTGGCTTATTTAGACTTGATCAAATCATAAAAGACCTATATATTTGCATATCGCCTTACTTGGATCAAATTTTCACTCTTTTGTGTAGTCCAGGCACTCTAGATTCGACATCAAAAATTTTCAAAAAAATTTTTTTATCAAAAAATGTCAAATTTCATCATGTTTTGGCCTATTTATACTTAAGTCATATCATATGACTTAAGTCATTTGAAATGACTTAAGTCATATGAAATGACTTAAGTCATATGAAATGACTTAAGTCATATGAAATGACTTAAGTCATATGATATGACTTAAGTATAAATAAGGCAAAATATGGTGAAATTTGACATTTTTTGATAAAAAAATTTTTTTTAAATTATCGATTTCACATCAAGAGTGCTATGACTTAAAAAAAAATTGAAATTTTATCAAAGTAAGTTGCTATGCACTTAAGTCATATCATATGACTTAAGTAATGACTTAAGTAATTACTTAAGTCATTTCATATGACTTAAGTCATATGATATGACTTAAGTATAAATAAGCCAAAATATGATGAAATTTGACATTTTTTGAAAAAAAAATTTATTTTTAAATTTTCGATTTCACATCAAGAGTGCTATGAAATTTTTTTTTATCAAAAAATTGTAAGATCGAGCGAGCCCGCCGAAGGCGGGTGAAGCTCGATCATAATTATATTGATAGTTTCGTTCGAAGAGATCACTGTGTAGTACCGCCTTTGTGCGCTTATTCATTACCACATAGTTCAACCATAAAATAAAATTAAGTAAGTGTATCCATAACAACTGGTTTATTTACCCTTCATACAGTTCAGAAGTGCTTTAGTTTAGGTAGAAGAGATCACTGGGAGGGTGATATAATGGGGGGGAGTGATCTCTTCGAACGAAACTATCAATATAATTATGATCGAGCTTCACCCGCCTTCGGCGGGCTCGCTCGATCTTACAATTATATTTCAAGTTTCGTTCTCGAGATCACTGTGTAGATGTTCAGAGCTGTGTTAATCATATTTAATAAATTAAAATTTGATTAGTTAACAGTATCAATTAAATGGGAGACCTTTTAATTACATCTTTATTAATATTAATTTTTTTTTTTTTTTTTTTTAAACAAAATATTAGTAATTAGCAATTAAACATAAATAATACGAACATATGCAAAATAATTTAAGTGAACAAAAACAAAGTTTAAATAAATAATATTAACATTATCAGGATAATATTGACTCAGCAAAAGATTTTTTATCATTAACAATTGGTCTGTTATAAAATTTTTCGAATACCTTTGATTTATCTGACCATCCTGCCAGACTTTTGATAATATTTACGTCAACTCCTTTCTTGAAGGCAGTTGAAGTCGAAGCGTGTCTGAAACTATGAGAAGCATAGTTATCGCCAACCTTACACTCCAATAAAAAGGATCGGAGCCATCTACTAATAGTATCTTTCGATGCTTTTTTATATGGTTTCCGAGTTGTAACAAATAAGTACTCAATGTTATCGGCTAAATTTGATGTAACCTGTAAGTATTGTTCTAAGGTAGATGCCACACAAAGATTTGAATTTTTATTAAATTTTTTTTTAATATTAATAGGGGTTGAAACGCGCCCCGCCTGGAAGTTTTAATTTTTTCTGGGATTTCGATTTCATAGTCTACATCCTTTTTAATAATATTCTTTCTCTTAATTAAAGAAATTGTTTGGACACGATGTGCAGAAACTAATGCTATCAACACGACTAATTTTGTTGTTAACTGTTGTAGATTAAGTATATTTACCGGATTTAGTCGCTCTAAATTTTCAATTAAAGGATCTAAACTATAAATTCTATCATACTTGGGTTTAGCAGGTTTAATATTATAAACACCCCTGAGAAAGCGTGATAACAAAGGATTTTTTCAAATCTCCTTGTCACAAATAAGGGATATTGCGGCACGAGTAGTATTTAAAATACCGTGCACCTTCCTTGAATTTTTTTGTGAAATATTCAATCAACATTTCTTCTTTGGGATTAAACATATCAATTTTTTTTTTTTTTGTGAGCAAAAAGAAAACCAGTCTTTTATTGGCTTGGAGTACTGTTTCAGGGTTGAAGTAGAGACGGACTTGATAATGATGTCAATGGCTTCATCATTTAAACCCCTTTTTTTAAATGCCTGGTGGATAATCGGGCAGCCATCAGAGACAGTTTTTGAGCCAACGGATGTTGAACTTGTCTACAAGGAGAGAGAGGTAAATTAACATCTGGTTGAAAAATGATAGGTTCTGAGTCTAGCAGCGAAAGCCATACAGGATACCATGGCTGACCGCGCCAGTTTGGAACTACTACAATTCCACAAGCCTGATCGATTTGGATTTTCTTAAGTGATTTTAAGATTAATGAGAAAGGAGGGAAAGCAAAAAAATTTAAATGTTTCCAATTGATTGTAAATGCATCAATAGTGACTGCAGCAGGATCACGATGCCAGGAACAGTACCTTTTGCATTTTTTATTTGAAGATGATGCGAAAAGATCAATGTCTGGCCTGCCCAGCTGAGAAACTATCTTATCGAACGCACCAGAAGACAGTTCCCACTCAATGTCTATATTTTCTATTCTAGAAGCTCTGTCCGCATCAACGTTATCCTTAGAAGGAATGTATGAAGCGAATATCCATATATTCCTGCATTCACACCAGGACCAAATGTCATAGGATAAAACGCTCAGGTGTTTAAACTTGGTACCGCCCATTTTTAGCAATTGCAGTCGAGTTATCAATTCTTAGGAGAATTTTACAATTAGCAAAATCAGATGCAAATGATTTTAAACCGTTAAAAGCTGCTAAAAGTTCTAGATGGTTAATATGAAACGATCTTTCCATGGGGCTCCAGCGCCCATAAGCCACCTGTCCATCATACGACGCTCCCCATCCTGTAGTTGAAGCATCTGAATATATAGTGAAAGGGAAAGTTGAATTTCTAATAGGATTTTTAGAATTTATAATATTAATCGACCACCAGTTAAATTCATTTAATAAAGAAGGAGATATACTCATAACATGATCGTATTCATTATTAGATTTTAGTAAGGCCAAATAACGTTCTTGCTCAAACGCCTTAGAGTGAAACCAGCCATAATTAATTGCTGGGCAGGCTGCTGTGATATTTCCCACAAATTGGGAAAATTCTCTGATAGTACAATGAGTGGAATCCCTAAATTTCAATACTAAATTGTGTATATGAGACCTTTTTTCTTCTGTAAGTTCAATTGTCATTTGAACTGAATCAAATAAAAAACCCAGAAATTTGCATGATGTTGAAGGGTTAAGATTACTCTTACTCTCATTTAAAATAAAACCTAAAGATTCTATTAACTCACGAGAAATTCTTATGTTTTCTGAACACAGGGCAGTAGAATCGGCTGCCAACCACCAATCATCAAGATATACTACTGATATCAAACCTAGCCCTCTCAGGTGGCAAATAATAGGTTTACAAATTTTAGTAAAGACCCATGGGGCCGTGCAGAGGCCAAAAGGTAAGCAAATAAATTCATAAAGGAAATTATTTCAGGTAAATCTTAGGTATTTCCAGAAATTTTTATGAATTGGAATCATAAAATATGCATCTTTCAGGTCAAAATTAGCCATCAAACATTCTCTTGATATTAATTTTAAAATTGTTCTATAATCCTCCATTTTAAAATGAACAGTTTCTATGAAATTATTTAAATGCTTTAAATTAAGGATAAATCTCATTTTACCATTTTTTTTGGGTACAAGAAAAATTCTTGATAAAAACTGGCCCTCCTCCTCAGCACACTGCTGGATAGCGCCCGTTGATAAAAGGTCATTCACAGCCTTCTGTACCTCAAGTTTATTTTCAGATAAATGATTATTGGAGGGCTTTGAAGATTGAGTTGGTGTAGAGATAAATGGAATTTTGTATCCGGAGATCGTCTCAAGGATAAAAGGATCGGAGGTGATTTTGGCCCAAGCATGTACGAAATACTTTAACCTACCCGCAGTAGGACTCACCTTTATTTCTTCTGTGTCTGAGCATTTTGAGCTGGAGGGAGTTGGTTCCCTGATCGGGATCGAGTTGTGATTTGATTGTGATTGTTTGCAGCTGATGATTTGTTGAAGTGACGTCTGTAGCCCGTCTGACTGGGGCTGATCCTTGAAGCAGACGGGCTTCTCCAGTTTAAAGAGTTTTTAGGTCGATTTGAATCTCTTCGTGGAGTTTGATTTTTTAAAGACAAGCTTGTTTTTTCAACAGCTAAGGCATTCTTAATTCTTTTAGCAAGGTCGATGCCAAAAAGAAATTCATCTGTGGGTGAATCTTCAAGAACAGACTTCCTTTTTCCATCAACACATGAGTACAATTGTGCACGTCTGGATTTGGACAACTGGAAAAACAGGTCACACATCATGCTGCTGGAGTCACAAAGAAGCTTTAAAAGCTGTTCCTTATCTACCGGTTCCTCTTCATCATTCAAAATATTGCAGATGGCTGTACCAATAGCCACTAAACTACGGCCACACACATCCTGATGATTAGCAAAAAATTTATCACGAGATTTAGCCGTTTTATGTAAAAGAGGGAGTAATTCCGGATTGAGAGTTGGTGCAATTAGAGGACAGTTTCCTTTGTTAGGATAAGTTTCAATCATTTTAGACTTATCTTCTTTGTTCATGCCTGAAGCTAATAAATCTTTCCAGCATGACGCTAGTTCAGGGTGCAAAACAAAGCATTTATCCTTTAAAAGTCTCTTTTCCGAGCCCAGGATTTGGAGCACCGATTCACTGAGGGTGGGAACTTCAGAACCCTTCGTCTCCTGCAACTCCACTGACGCCTTCAAGTTTTTATCTGAGGCATTTTCCATTTCAATATCAGATTTACTACTCTGATCTTGGTCGTCAACATCTGAGTCTGCAAGAGCAAAAGATCTAGGTCAAAACAAGCTATCATTTTCCTGACGCAATTTTTTTTTTTTTTTTAATGTTTGCCCAGTCAAAGGTACAACAACTTATTAACATAAGATTTGTTGCCCAAGGTACAACAAAAAATGTTGCCCAATAACAATCAAAAATTGATTAGTTAAGTATTTTAGTATTTACCCTCAGATGAACAGTTAACAACAGAGTCAATGACTAAATTAGATGACATTTCCAGATCATTTAATTAAATGCTGGTATATATATTTTTTTAATTATTTAGGTATTTTAATATTTTAATATTTACCCTCAGATGAAGAATTATCAACAGAATCGTCGACTAAATTTGATGACATTTCCTGATCAATTAAATGCTGATATTTTTTTAATTTTTTTTGGAGTACCTCCAAATGAGAATTGTTTTCCAATTTACGTTTATTCATTTTTATCAATGAACAAGCAACAAATTAGTGTTTTACTTCTGATATCTGATAGATTATAATATTTGATTTTTTTTTTTTTTAAGAGAAATCAAAAAACGATGTTACTTGAAACGCACAAAAAACGTAATGAAGGGTAAATAAACCAGTTGTTATGGATACACTTACTTAATTTTATTTTATGGTTGAACTATGTGGTAATGAATAAGCGCACAAAGGCGGTACTACACAGTGATCTCGAGAACGAAACTTGAAATATAATGTCAAATTTCATCATGTTTTGGCTTATTCATACTTTAGTCATATTGATCATTTTTTGCTTATTAAGACTTGATCAAATCATAAAAGACCTATATATTGCATATCGACTTACTTGGATCAAAATTTGACTCTTTTGTATAGTCCTGGCACTCTAGATCCGACATGGAAAAATTATGATCATTTTTGGCTTATATAGACTTGATCCAATCATAAAAGACCTATATATATGCATCGGCTTCCAACCCAACCTAACCTAACCCAACCCAACCCAACCCAACCCAACCCAACCCAACCCAACCTAACCTAATCCAACCATTGGTCTTACTTTTTTTTTACCAAAAAAAGTCAAATTATGATCATTGTTGGCTTATTTAGACTTGATCAAATCATAAAAGACCTATATATATGCATATCGACTTACTTGGATCAAAATTTCACTCTTTTGTATAGTCCTGGCACACTAGATCCGACATGGAAAATTTTCAAAAATTTTAATTTTACCAAAAAATGTCAATTTATGATCATTTTTGGCTTATTTAGACTTGATCAAATCATAAAAGACCTATATATATGCATATCGTCTTACTTGGATCAAAATTTGACTCTTTTGTATAGTCCTGGCACTCTAGATCCGACATGGAAAATTTTCGAAAAATTTTAATTTTACCAAAAAATGAAAAATTATGAGCATTTTTGGCTTATTTAGACTTGATCAAATCATAAAAGACCTATATATATGCATATCGACTTACTTGGATCAAAATTTCACTCTTTTGTATAGTCCTGGCACACTAGATCCGACATGGAAAATTTTCAAAAATTTTAATTTTACCAAAAAATGAAAAATTATGAGCATTTTTGGCTTATTTAGACTTGATCAAATCATAAAAGACCTATATATATGCAAAGCGACTTACTTGGATCAAAATTTCACTCTTTTGTATAGTCCTGGCACACTAGATCCGACATGGAAAATTTTCAAAAATTTTAATTTTACCAAAAAATGAAAAATTATGAGCATTTTTGGCTTATTTAGACTTGATCAAATCATAAAAGACCTATATATTTGCATATCGCCTTACTTGGATCAAATTTTCACTCTTTTGTGTAGTCCAGGCACTCTAGATTCGACATCAAAAATTTTCAAAAAAATTTTTTTATCAAAAAATGTCAAATTTCATCATGTTTTGGCCTATTTATACTTAAGTCATATCATATGACTTAAGTCATTTGAAATGACTTAAGTCATATGAAATGACTTAAGTCATATGATATGACTTAAGTATAAATAAGCCAAAATATGGTGAAATTTGACATTTTTTGATAAAAAAAATTTTTTTTAAATTATCGATTTCACATCAAGAGTGCTATGACTTAAAAAAAATTGAAATTTTATCAAAGTAAGTTGCTATGCACTTAAGTCATATCATATGACTTAAGTAATGACTTAAGTAATTACTTAAGTCATTTCATATGACTTAAGTCATTTCATATGACTTAAGTCATATGATATGACTTAAGTATAAATAAGCCAAAATATGATGAAATTTGACATTTTTTATAAAAAAAGTTTTTTTTTAATTTTCGATTTCACATCAAGAGTGCCATGACTTAAGCAAAATTGAATTTTTATCCAAGTAAGTTGATATGCACAAAGTCATATGACTTAAGTCATTACTGTAGTCATATTAACTTACTTGGATAAAATTTCAATTTTGCTACGTGTCATGGCACTCTTGATGTGAAATCGAAAATTAAAAAAAAACTTTTTTTTTCAAAAAATGTCAAATTTCATAATAATAATAATCATCATAATCATAATAATAATAATAATCATAATAACTAAACATGATGAAATTTGACATTTTTTGATAAAAAATTTATTTTTAAATTTTCGATTTCACATCAAGAGTGCTATGAAATTTTTTTTTATCAAAAAATGTCAAATTTCATCATGTTTTGGCTTATTCATACTTTAGTCATATTGATCATTTTTTGCTTATTAAGACTTGATCAAATCATAAAAGACCTATATATGCATATCGACTTACTTGGATCAAAATTTCACTCTTTTGTATAGTCCTGGCACACTAGATCCGACATGGAAAATTTTCAAAAATTTTAATTTTACCAAAAAATGAAAAATTATGAGCATTTTTGGCTTATTTAGACTTGATCAAATCATAAAAGACCTATATATTTGCATATCGCCTTACTTGGATCAAATTTTCACTCTTTTGTGTAGTCCAGGCACTCTAGATTCGACATCAAAAATTTTCAAAAAAATTTTTTTATCAAAAAATGTCAAATTTCATCATGTTTTGGCCTATTTATACTTAAGTCATATCATATGACTTAAGTCATTTGAAATGACTTAAGTCATATGAAATGACTTAAGTCATATGAAATGACTTAAGTCATATGATATGACTTAAGTATAAATAAGGCAAAATATGGTGAAATTTGACATTTTTTGATAAAAAAATTTTTTTTAAATTATCGATTTCACATCAAGAGTGCTATGACTTAAAAAAAAATTGAAATTTTATCAAAGTAAGTTGCTATGCACTTAAGTCATATCATATGACTTAAGTAATGACTTAAGTAATTACTTAAGTCATTTCATATGACTTAAGTCATATGATATGACTTAAGTATAAATAAGCCAAAATATGATGAAATTTGACATTTTTTGATAAAAAATTTATTTTTAAATTTTCGATTTCACATCAAGAGTGCTATGAAATTTTTTTTTATCAAAAAATGTCAAATTTCATCATGTTTTGGCTTATTCATACTTTAGTCATATTGATCATTTTTTGCTTATTAAGACTTGATCAAATCATAAAAGACCTATATATTGCATATCGACTTACTTGGATCAAAATTTGACTCTTTTGTATAGTCCTGGCACTCTAGATCCGACATGGAAAATTTTCGAAAAATTTTAATTTTACCAAAAAATGAAAAATTATGATCATTTTTGGCTTATATAGACTTGATCCAATCATAAAAGACCTATATATATGCATCGGCTTCCAACCCAACCTAACCTAACCCAACCCAACCCAACCCAACCCAACCCAACCCAACCCAACCCAACCCAACCTAACCTAATCCAACCATTGGTCTTACTTTTTTTTTACCAAAAAAAGTCAAATTATGATCATTGTTGGCTTATTTAGACTTGATCAAATCATAAAAGACCTATATATATGCATATCGACTTACTTGGATCAAAATTTGACTCTTTTGTATAGTCCTGGCACTCTAGATCCGACATGGAAAATTTTCGAAAAATTTTAATTTTACCAAAAAATGAAAAATTATGAGCATTTTTGGCTTATTTAGACTTGATCAAATCATAAAAGACCTATATATATGCATATCGACTTACTTGGATCAAAATTTGACTCTTTTGTATAGTCCTGGCACTCTAGATCCGACATGGAAAATTTTCGAAAAATTTTAATTTTACCAAAAAATGTCAAATTATGATCATTTTTGGCTTATTTAGACTTGATCAAATCATAAAAGACCTATATATATGCATATCGACTTACTTGGATCAAAATTTGACTCTTTTGTATAGTCCTGGCACTCTAGATCCGACATGGAAAATTTTCGAAAAATTTTAATTTTACCAAAAAATGAAAAATTATGAGCATTTTTGGCTTATATAGACTTGATCCAATCATAAAAGACCTATATATATGCATCGGTTCCAACCCAACCTAACCTAACCCAACCCAACCCAACCCAACCCAACCCAACCCAACCCAACCTAACCTAATCCAACCATTGGTCTTACTTTTTTTTTACCAAAAAAAGTCAAATTATGATCATTGTTGGCTTATTTAGACTTGATCAAATCATAAAAGACCTATATATATGCATATCGACTTACTTGGATCAAAATTTGACTCTTTTGTATAGTCCTGGCACTCTAGATCCGACATGGAAAATTTTCGAAAAATTTTAATTTTACCAAAAAATGTCAAATTATGATCATTTTTGGCTTATTTAGACTTGATCAAATCATAAAAGACCTATATATATGCATATCGACTTACTTGGATCAAAATTTGACTCTTTTGTATAGTCCTGGCACTCTAGATCCGACATGGAAAATTTTCGAAAAATTTTAATTTTACCAAAAAATGAAAAATTATGAGCATTTTTGGCTTATATAGACTTGATCCAATCATAAAAGACCTATATATATGCATCGGCTTCCAACCCAACCTAACCTAACCCAACCCAACCCAACCCAACCCAACCCAACCCAACCCAACCCAACCTAACCTAATCCAACCATTGGTCTTACTTTTTTTTTACCAAAAAAAGTCAAATTATGATCATTGTTGGCTTATTTAGACTTGATCAAATCATAAAAGACCTATATATATGCATATCGACTTACTTGGATCAAAATTTGACTCTTTTGTATAGTCCTGGCACTCTAGATCCGACATGGAAAATTTTCGAAAAATTTTAATTTTACCAAAAAATGAAAAATTATGAGCATTTTTGGCTTATTTAGACTTGATCAAATCATAAAAGACCTATATATATGCATATCGACTTACTTGGATCAAAATTTCACTCTTTTGTATAGTCCTGGCACACTAGATCCGACATGGAAAATTTTCAAAAATTTTAATTTTACCAAAAAATGTCAAATTATGATCATTTTTGGCTTATTTAGACTTGATCAAATCATAAAAGACCTATATATATGCATATCGTCTTACTTGGATCAAAATTTGACTCTTTTGTATAGTCCTGGCACTCTAGATCCGACATGGAAAATTTTCGAAAAATTTTAATTTTACCAAAAAATGAAAAATTATGAGCATTTTTGGCTTATTTAGACTTGATCAAATCATAAAAGACCTATATATATGCATATCGACTTACTTGGATCAAAATTTGACTCTTTTGTATAGTCCTGGCACTCTAGATCCGACATGGAAAATTTTCGAAAAATTTTAATTTTACCAAAAAATGTCAAATTATGATCATTTTTGGCTTATTTAGACTTGATCAAATCATAAAAGACCTATATATATGCATATCGACTTACTTGGATCAAAATTTGACTCTTTTGTATAGTCCTGGCACTCTAGATCCGACATGGAAAATTTTCGAAAAATTTTAATTTTACCAAAAAATGAAAAATTATGAGCATTTTTGGCTTATATAGACTTGATCCAATCATAAAAGACCTATATATATGCATCGGCTTCCAACCCAACCTAACCTAACCCAACCCAACCCAACCCAACCCAACCCAACCCAACCTAACCTAATCCAACCATTGGTCTTACTTTTTTTTTACCAAAAAAAGTCAAATTATGATCATTGTTGGCTTATTTAGACTTGATCAAATCATAAAAGACCTATATATATGCATATCGACTTACTTGGATCAAAATTTGACTCTTTTGTATAGTCCTGGCACTCTAGATCCGACATGGAAAATTTTCGAAAAATTTTAATTTTACCAAAAAATGTCAAATTATGATCATTTTTGGCTTATTTAGACTTGATCAAATCATAAAAGACCTATATATATGCATATCGACTTACTTGGATCAAAATTTGACTCTTTTGTATAGTCCTGGCACTCTAGATCCGACATGGAAAATTTTCGAAAAATTTTAATTTTACCAAAAAATGAAAAATTATGATCATTTTTGGCTTATATAGACTTGATCCAATCATAAAAGACCTATATATATGCATCGGCTTCCAACCCAACCTAACCTAACCCAACCCAACCCAACCCAACCCAACCCAACCCAACCTAACCTAATCCAACCATTGGTCTTACTTTTTTTTTACCAAAAAAAGTCAAATTATGATCATTGTTGGCTTATTTAGACTTGATCAAATCATAAAAGACCTATATATATGCATATCGACTTACTTGGATCAAAATTTGACTCTTTTGTATAGTCCTGGCACTCTAGATCCGACATGGAAAATTTTCGAAAAATTTTAATTTTACCAAAAAATGAAAAATTATGAGCATTTTTGGCTTATTTAGACTTGATCAAATCATAAAAGACCTATATATATGCATATCGACTTACTTGGATCAAAATTTCACTCTTTTGTATAGTCCTGGCACACTAGATCCGACATGGAAAATTTTCAAAAATTTTAATTTTACCAAAAAATGTCAAATTATGATCATTTTTGGCTTATTTAGACTTGATCAAATCATAAAAGACCTATATATATGCATATCGTCTTACTTGGATCAAAATTTGACTCTTTTGTATAGTCCTGGCACTCTAGATCCGACATGGAAAATTTTCGAAAAATTTTAATTTTACCAAAAAATGAAAAATTATGAGCATTTTTGGCTTATTTAGACTTGATCAAATCATAAAAGACCTATATATATGCATATCGACTTACTTGGATCAAAATTTCACTCTTTTGTATAGTCCTGGCACACTAGATCCGACATGGAAAATTTTCAAAAATTTTAATTTTACCAAAAAATGAAAAATTATGAGCATTTTTGGCTTATTTAGACTTGATCAAATCATAAAAGACCTATATATATGCATATCGACTTACTTGGATCAAAATTTGACTCTTTTGTATAGTCCTGGCACTCTAGATCCGACATGGAAAATTTTCGAAAAATTTTAATTTTACCAAAAAATGAAAAATTATGAGCATTTTTGGCTTATTTAGACTTGATCAAATCATAAAAGACCTATATATATGCATATCGACTTACTTGGATCAAAATTTCACTCTTTTGTATAGTCCTGGCACACTAGATCCGACATGGAAAATTTTCAAAAATTTTAATTTTACCAAAAAATGTCAAATTATGATCATTTTTGGCTTATTTAGACTTGATCAAATCATAAAAGACCTATATATATGCATATCGACTTACTTGGATCAAAATTTCACTCTTTTGTATAGTCCTGGCACACTAGATCCGACATGGAAAATTTTCAAAAATTTTAATTTTACCAAAAAATGAAAAATTATGAGCATTTTTGGCTTATTTAGACTTGATCAAATCATAAAAGACCTATATATATGCATATCGACATACTTGGATCAAAATTTCACTCTTTTGTATAGTCCTGGCACACTAGATCCGACATGGAAAATTTTCAAAAATTTTAATTTTACCAAAAAATGAAAAATTATGAGCATTTTTGGCTTATTTAGACTTGATCAAATCATAAAAGACCTATATATTTGCATATCGCCTTACTTGGATCAAATTTTCACTCTTTTGTGTAGTCCAGGCACTCTAGATTCGACATCAAAAATTTTCAAAAAAATTTTTTTATCAAAAAATGTCAAATTTCATCATGTTTTGGCCTATTTATACTTAAGTCATATCATATGACTTAAGTCATTTCATATGACTTAAGTCATATGAAATGACTTAAGTATAAATAAGCCAAAATATGGTGAAATTTGACATTTTTTGATAAAAAAAATTTTTTTTAAATTATCGATTTCACATCAAGAGTGCTATGACTTAAAAAAAATTGAAATTTTATCAAAGTAAGTTGCTATGCACTTAAGTCATATCATATGACTTAAGTAATGACTTAAGTAATTACTTAAGTCATTTCATATGACTTAAGTCATATGATATGACTTAAGTATAAATAAGCCAAAATATGATGAAATTTGACATTTTTTATAAAAAAAATTTTTTTTTTAATTTTCGATTTCACATCAAGAGTGCCATGACTTAAGCAAAATTGAATTTTTATCCAAGTAAGTTGATATGCACAAAGTCATATGACTTAAGTCATTACTGTAGTCATATTAACTTACTTGGATAAAATTTCAATTTTGCTACGTGTCATGGCACTCTTGATGTGAAATCGAAAATTAAAAAAAAACTTTTTTTTTCAAAAAATGTCAAATTTCATAATAATAATAATCATCATAATCATAATAATAATAATAATCATAATAACTAAACATGATGAAATTTGACATTTTTTGATAAAAAAATTTATTTTTAAATTTTCGATTTCACATCAAGAGTGCTATGAAATTTTTTTTTATCAAAAAATGTCAAATTTCATCATGTTTTGGCTTATTCATACTTTAGTCATATTGATCATTTTTTGCTTATTAAGACTTGATCAAATCATAAAAAACCTATATATTGCATATCGACTTACTTGGATCAAAATTTGACTCTTTTGTATAGTCCTGGCACTCTAGATCCGACATGGAAAATTTTCGAAAAATTTTAATTTTACCAAAAAATGAAAAATTATGATCATTTTTGGCTTATATAGACTTGATCCAATCATAAAAGACCTATATATATGCATCGGCTTCCAACCCAACCTAACCTAACCCAACCCAACCCAACCCAACCCAACCCAACCCAACCCAACCCAACCCAACCTAACCTAATCCAACCATTGGTCTTACTTTTTTTTTACCAAAAAAAGTCAAATTATGATCATTGTTGGCTTATTTAGACTTGATCAAATCATAAAAGACCTATATATATGCATATCGACTTACTTGGATCAAAATTTGACTCTTTTGTATAGTCCTGGCACTCTAGATCCGACATGGAAAATTTTCGAAAAATTTTAATTTTACCAAAAAATGAAAAATTATGAGCATTTTTGGCTTATTTAGACTTGATCAAATCATAAAAGACCTATATATATGCATATCGACTTACTTGGATCAAAATTTGACTCTTTTGTATAGTCCTGGCACTCTAGATCCGACATGGAAAATTTTCGAAAAATTTTAATTTTACCAAAAAATGAAAAATTATGAGCATTTTTGGCTTATTTAGACTTGATCAAATCATAAAAGACCTATATATATGCATATCGACTTACTTGGATCAAAATTTGACTCTTTTGTATAGTCCTGGCACTCTAGATCCGACATGGAAAATTTTCAAAAATTTTAATTTTACCAAAAAATGAAAAATTATGAGCATTTTTGGCTTATATAGACTTGATCCAATCATAAAAGACCTATATATATGCATCGGCTTCCAACCCAACCTAACCTAACCCAACCCAACCCAACCCAACCCAACCCAACCCAACCTAACCTAATCCAACCATTGGTCTTACTTTTTTTTTACCAAAAAAAGTCAAATTATGATCATTGTTGGCTTATTTAGACTTGATCAAATCATAAAAGACCTATATATATGCATATCGACTTACTTGGATCAAAATTTGACTCTTTTGTATAGTCCTGGCACTCTAGATCCGACATGGAAAATTTTCGAAAAATTTTAATTTTACCAAAAAATGAAAAATTATGAGCATTTTTGGCTTATTTAGACTTGATCAAATCATAAAAGACCTATATATATGCATATCGACTTACTTGGATCAAAATTTCACTCTTTTGTATAGTCCTGGCACACTAGATCCGACATGGAAAATTTTCAAAAATTTTAATTTTACCAAAAAATGTCAAATTATGATCATTTTTGGCTTATTTAGACTTGATCAAATCATAAAAGACCTATATATATGCATATCGTCTTACTTGGATCAAAATTTGACTCTTTTGTATAGTCCTGGCACTCTAGATCCGACATGGAAAATTTTCGAAAAATTTTAATTTTACCAAAAAATGAAAAATTATGAGCATTTTTGGCTTATTTAGACTTGATCAAATCATAAAAGACCTATATATATGCATATCGACTTACTTGGATCAAAATTTCACTCTTTTGTATAGTCCTGGCACACTAGATCCGACATGGAAAATTTTCAAAAATTTTAATTTTACCAAAAAATGAAAAATTATGAGCATTTTTGGCTTATTTAGACTTGATCAAATCATAAAAGACCTATATATTTGCATATCGCCTTACTTGGATCAAATTTTCACTCTTTTGTGTAGTCCAGGCACTCTAGATTCGACATCAAAAATTTTCAAAAAAATTTTTTTATCAAAAAATGTCAAATTTCATCATATTTTGGCTTATTTATACTTAAGTCATATCATATGACTTAAGTCATTTGAAATGACTTAAGTCATATGAAATGACTTAAGTCATATGAAATGACTTAAGTCATATGAAATGACTTAAGTCATATGATATGACTTAAGTATAAATAAGGCAAAATATGGTGAAATTTGACATTTTTTGATAAAAAAATTTTTTTTAAATTATCGATTTCACATCAAGAGTGCTATGACTTAAAAAAAAATTGAAATTTTATCAAAGTAAGTTGCTATGCACTTAAGTCATATCATATGACTTAAGTAATGACTTAAGTAATTACTTAAGTCATTTCATATGACTTAAGTCATATGATATGACTTAAGTATAAATAAGCCAAAATATGATGAAATTTGACATTTTTTGAAAAAAAAATTTATTTTTAAATTTTCGATTTCACATCAAGAGTGCTATGAAATTTTTTTTTATCAAAAAATTGTAAGATCGAGCGAGCCCGCCGAAGGCGGGTGAAGCTCGATCATAATTATATTGATAGTTTCGTTCGAAGAGATCACTGTGTAGTACCGCCTTTGTGCGCTTATTCATTACCACATAGTTCAACCATAAAATAAAATTAAGTAAGTGTATCCATAACAACTGGTTTATTTACCCTTCATACAGTTCAGAAGTGCTTTAGTTTAGGTAGAAGAGATCACTGGGAGGGTGATATAATGGGGGGGAGTGATCTCTTCGAACGAAACTATCAATATAATTATGATCGAGCTTCACCCGCCTTCGGCGGGCTCGCTCGATCTTACAATTATATTTCAAGTTTCGTTCTCGAGATCACTGTGTAGATGTTCAGAGCTGTGTTAATCATATTTAATAAATTAAAATTTGATTAGTTAACAGTATCAATTAAATGGGAGACCTTTTAATTACATCTTTATTAATATTAATTTTTTTTTTTTTTTTTTTTAAACAAAATATTAGTAATTAGCAATTAAACATAAATAATACGAACATATGCAAAATAATTTAAGTGAACAAAAACAAAGTTTAAATAAATAATATTAACATTATCAGGATAATATTGACTCAGCAAAAGATTTTTTATCATTAACAATTGGTCTGTTATAAAATTTTTCGAATACCTTTGATTTATCTGACCATCCTGCCAGACTTTTGATAATATTTACGTCAACTCCTTTCTTGAAGGCAGTTGAAGTCGAAGCGTGTCTGAAACTATGAGAAGCATAGTTATCGCCAACCTTACACTCCAATAAAAAGGATCGGAGCCATCTACTAATAGTATCTTTCGATGCTTTTTTATATGGTTTCCGAGTTGTAACAAATAAGTACTCAATGTTATCGGCTAAATTTGATGTAACCTGTAAGTATTGTTCTAAGGTAGATGCCACACAAAGATTTGAATTTTTATTAAATTTTTTTTTAATATTAATAGGGGTTGAAACGCGCCCCGCCTGGAAGTTTTAATTTTTTCTGGGATTTCGATTTCATAGTCTACATCCTTTTTAATAATATTCTTTCTCTTAATTAAAGAAATTGTTTGGACACGATGTGCAGAAACTAATGCTATCAACACGACTAATTTTGTTGTTAACTGTTGTAGATTAAGTATATTTACCGGATTTAGTCGCTCTAAATTTTCAATTAAAGGATCTAAACTATAAATTCTATCATACTTGGGTTTAGCAGGTTTAATATTATAAACACCCCTGAGAAAGCGTGATAACAAAGGATTTTTTCAAATCTCCTTGTCACAAATAAGGGATATTGCGGCACGAGTAGTATTTAAAATACCGTGCACCTTCCTTGAATTTTTTTGTGAAATATTCAATCAACATTTCTTCTTTGGGATTAAACATATCAATTTTTTTTTTTTTTTGTGAGCAAAAAGAAAACCAGTCTTTTATTGGCTTGGAGTACTGTTTCAGGGTTGAAGTAGAGACGGACTTGATAATGATGTCAATGGCTTCATCATTTAAACCCCTTTTTTTAAATGCCTGGTGGATAATCGGGCAGCCATCAGAGACAGTTTTTGAGCCAACGGATGTTGAACTTGTCTACAAGGAGAGAGAGGTAAATTAACATCTGGTTGAAAAATGATAGGTTCTGAGTCTAGCAGCGAAAGCCATACAGGATACCATGGCTGACCGCGCCAGTTTGGAACTACTACAATTCCACAAGCCTGATCGATTTGGATTTTCTTAAGTGATTTTAAGATTAATGAGAAAGGAGGGAAAGCAAAAAAATTTAAATGTTTCCAATTGATTGTAAATGCATCAATAGTGACTGCAGCAGGATCACGATGCCAGGAACAGTACCTTTTGCATTTTTTATTTGAAGATGATGCGAAAAGATCAATGTCTGGCCTGCCCAGCTGAGAAACTATCTTATCGAACGCACCAGAAGACAGTTCCCACTCAATGTCTATATTTTCTATTCTAGAAGCTCTGTCCGCATCAACGTTATCCTTAGAAGGAATGTATGAAGCGAATATCCATATATTCCTGCATTCACACCAGGACCAAATGTCATAGGATAAAACGCTCAGGTGTTTAAACTTGGTACCGCCCATTTTTAGCAATTGCAGTCGAGTTATCAATTCTTAGGAGAATTTTACAATTAGCAAAATCAGATGCAAATGATTTTAAACCGTTAAAAGCTGCTAAAAGTTCTAGATGGTTAATATGAAACGATCTTTCCATGGGGCTCCAGCGCCCATAAGCCACCTGTCCATCATACGACGCTCCCCATCCTGTAGTTGAAGCATCTGAATATATAGTGAAAGGGAAAGTTGAATTTCTAATAGGATTTTTAGAATTTATAATATTAATCGACCACCAGTTAAATTCATTTAATAAAGAAGGAGATATACTCATAACATGATCGTATTCATTATTAGATTTTAGTAAGGCCAAATAACGTTCTTGCTCAAACGCCTTAGAGTGAAACCAGCCATAATTAATTGCTGGGCAGGCTGCTGTGATATTTCCCACAAATTGGGAAAATTCTCTGATAGTACAATGAGTGGAATCCCTAAATTTCAATACTAAATTGTGTATATGAGACCTTTTTTCTTCTGTAAGTTCAATTGTCATTTGAACTGAATCAAATAAAAAACCCAGAAATTTGCATGATGTTGAAGGGTTAAGATTACTCTTACTCTCATTTAAAATAAAACCTAAAGATTCTATTAACTCACGAGAAATTCTTATGTTTTCTGAACACAGGGCAGTAGAATCGGCTGCCAACCACCAATCATCAAGATATACTACTGATATCAAACCTAGCCCTCTCAGGTGGCAAATAATAGGTTTACAAATTTTAGTAAAGACCCATGGGGCCGTGCAGAGGCCAAAAGGTAAGCAAATAAATTCATAAAGGAAATTATTTCAGGTAAATCTTAGGTATTTCCAGAAATTTTTATGAATTGGAATCATAAAATATGCATCTTTCAGGTCAAAATTAGCCATCAAACATTCTCTTGATATTAATTTTAAAATTGTTCTATAATCCTCCATTTTAAAATGAACAGTTTCTATGAAATTATTTAAATGCTTTAAATTAAGGATAAATCTCATTTTACCATTTTTTTTGGGTACAAGAAAAATTCTTGATAAAAACTGGCCCTCCTCCTCAGCACACTGCTGGATAGCGCCCGTTGATAAAAGGTCATTCACAGCCTTCTGTACCTCAAGTTTATTTTCAGATAAATGATTATTGGAGGGCTTTGAAGATTGAGTTGGTGTAGAGATAAATGGAATTTTGTATCCGGAGATCGTCTCAAGGATAAAAGGATCGGAGGTGATTTTGGCCCAAGCATGTACGAAATACTTTAACCTACCCGCAGTAGGACTCACCTTTATTTCTTCTGTGTCTGAGCATTTTGAGCTGGAGGGAGTTGGTTCCCTGATCGGGATCGAGTTGTGATTTGATTGTGATTGTTTGCAGCTGATGATTTGTTGAAGTGACGTCTGTAGCCCGTCTGACTGGGGCTGATCCTTGAAGCAGACGGGCTTCTCCAGTTTAAAGAGTTTTTAGGTCGATTTGAATCTCTTCGTGGAGTTTGATTTTTTAAAGACAAGCTTGTTTTTTCAACAGCTAAGGCATTCTTAATTCTTTTAGCAAGGTCGATGCCAAAAAGAAATTCATCTGTGGGTGAATCTTCAAGAACAGACTTCCTTTTTCCATCAACACATGAGTACAATTGTGCACGTCTGGATTTGGACAACTGGAAAAACAGGTCACACATCATGCTGCTGGAGTCACAAAGAAGCTTTAAAAGCTGTTCCTTATCTACCGGTTCCTCTTCATCATTCAAAATATTGCAGATGGCTGTACCAATAGCCACTAAACTACGGCCACACACATCCTGATGATTAGCAAAAAATTTATCACGAGATTTAGCCGTTTTATGTAAAAGAGGGAGTAATTCCGGATTGAGAGTTGGTGCAATTAGAGGACAGTTTCCTTTGTTAGGATAAGTTTCAATCATTTTAGACTTATCTTCTTTGTTCATGCCTGAAGCTAATAAATCTTTCCAGCATGACGCTAGTTCAGGGTGCAAAACAAAGCATTTATCCTTTAAAAGTCTCTTTTCCGAGCCCAGGATTTGGAGCACCGATTCACTGAGGGTGGGAACTTCAGAACCCTTCGTCTCCTGCAACTCCACTGACGCCTTCAAGTTTTTATCTGAGGCATTTTCCATTTCAATATCAGATTTACTACTCTGATCTTGGTCGTCAACATCTGAGTCTGCAAGAGCAAAAGATCTAGGTCAAAACAAGCTATCATTTTCCTGACGCAATTTTTTTTTTTTTTTTAATGTTTGCCCAGTCAAAGGTACAACAACTTATTAACATAAGATTTGTTGCCCAAGGTACAACAAAAAATGTTGCCCAATAACAATCAAAAATTGATTAGTTAAGTATTTTAGTATTTACCCTCAGATGAACAGTTAACAACAGAGTCAATGACTAAATTAGATGACATTTCCAGATCATTTAATTAAATGCTGGTATATATATTTTTTTAATTATTTAGGTATTTTAATATTTTAATATTTACCCTCAGATGAAGAATTATCAACAGAATCGTCGACTAAATTTGATGACATTTCCTGATCAATTAAATGCTGATATTTTTTTAATTTTTTTTGGAGTACCTCCAAATGAGAATTGTTTTCCAATTTACGTTTATTCATTTTTATCAATGAACAAGCAACAAATTAGTGTTTTACTTCTGATATCTGATAGATTATAATATTTGATTTTTTTTTTTTTTAAGAGAAATCAAAAAACGATGTTACTTGAAACGCACAAAAAACGTAATGAAGGGTAAATAAACCAGTTGTTATGGATACACTTACTTAATTTTATTTTATGGTTGAACTATGTGGTAATGAATAAGCGCACAAAGGCGGTACTACACAGTGATCTCGAGAACGAAACTTGAAATATAATGTCAAATTTCATCATGTTTTGGCTTATTCATACTTTAGTCATATTGATCATTTTTTGCTTATTAAGACTTGATCAAATCATAAAAGACCTATATATTGCATATCGACTTACTTGGATCAAAATTTGACTCTTTTGTATAGTCCTGGCACTCTAGATCCGACATGGAAAAATTATGATCATTTTTGGCTTATATAGACTTGATCCAATCATAAAAGACCTATATATATGCATCGGCTTCCAACCCAACCTAACCTAACCCAACCCAACCCAACCCAACCCAACCCAACCCAACCCAACCTAACCTAATCCAACCATTGGTCTTACTTTTTTTTTACCAAAAAAAGTCAAATTATGATCATTGTTGGCTTATTTAGACTTGATCAAATCATAAAAGACCTATATATATGCATATCGACTTACTTGGATCAAAATTTCACTCTTTTGTATAGTCCTGGCACACTAGATCCGACATGGAAAATTTTCAAAAATTTTAATTTTACCAAAAAATGTCAATTTATGATCATTTTTGGCTTATTTAGACTTGATCAAATCATAAAAGACCTATATATATGCATATCGTCTTACTTGGATCAAAATTTGACTCTTTTGTATAGTCCTGGCACTCTAGATCCGACATGGAAAATTTTCGAAAAATTTTAATTTTACCAAAAAATGAAAAATTATGAGCATTTTTGGCTTATTTAGACTTGATCAAATCATAAAAGACCTATATATATGCATATCGACTTACTTGGATCAAAATTTCACTCTTTTGTATAGTCCTGGCACACTAGATCCGACATGGAAAATTTTCAAAAATTTTAATTTTACCAAAAAATGAAAAATTATGAGCATTTTTGGCTTATTTAGACTTGATCAAATCATAAAAGACCTATATATATGCATATCGACTTACTTGGATCAAAATTTCACTCTTTTGTATAGTCCTGGCACACTAGATCCGACATGGAAAATTTTCAAAAATTTTAATTTTACCAAAAAATGAAAAATTATGAGCATTTTTGGCTTATTTAGACTTGATCAAATCATAAAAGACCTATATATTTGCATATCGCCTTACTTGGATCAAATTTTCACTCTTTTGTGTAGTCCAGGCACTCTAGATTCGACATCAAAAATTTTCAAAAAAATTTTTTTATCAAAAAATGTCAAATTTCATCATGTTTTGGCCTATTTATACTTAAGTCATATCATATGACTTAAGTCATTTGAAATGACTTAAGTCATATGAAATGACTTAAGTCATATGATATGACTTAAGTATAAATAAGCCAAAATATGGTGAAATTTGACATTTTTTGATAAAAAAAATTTTTTTTAAATTATCGATTTCACATCAAGAGTGCTATGACTTAAAAAAAATTGAAATTTTATCAAAGTAAGTTGCTATGCACTTAAGTCATATCATATGACTTAAGTAATGACTTAAGTAATTACTTAAGTCATTTCATATGACTTAAGTCATTTCATATGACTTAAGTCATATGATATGACTTAAGTATAAATAAGCCAAAATATGATGAAATTTGACATTTTTTATAAAAAAAGTTTTTTTTTAATTTTCGATTTCACATCAAGAGTGCCATGACTTAAGCAAAATTGAATTTTTATCCAAGTAAGTTGATATGCACAAAGTCATATGACTTAAGTCATTACTGTAGTCATATTAACTTACTTGGATAAAATTTCAATTTTGCTACGTGTCATGGCACTCTTGATGTGAAATCGAAAATTAAAAAAAAACTTTTTTTTTCAAAAAATGTCAAATTTCATAATAATAATAATCATCATAATCATAATAATAATAATAATCATAATAACTAAACATGATGAAATTTGACATTTTTTGATAAAAAATTTATTTTTAAATTTTCGATTTCACATCAAGAGTGCTATGAAATTTTTTTTTATCAAAAAATGTCAAATTTCATCATGTTTTGGCTTATTCATACTTTAGTCATATTGATCATTTTTTGCTTATTAAGACTTGATCAAATCATAAAAGACCTATATATGCATATCGACTTACTTGGATCAAAATTTCACTCTTTTGTATAGTCCTGGCACACTAGATCCGACATGGAAAATTTTCAAAAATTTTAATTTTACCAAAAAATGAAAAATTATGAGCATTTTTGGCTTATTTAGACTTGATCAAATCATAAAAGACCTATATATTTGCATATCGCCTTACTTGGATCAAATTTTCACTCTTTTGTGTAGTCCAGGCACTCTAGATTCGACATCAAAAATTTTCAAAAAAATTTTTTTATCAAAAAATGTCAAATTTCATCATGTTTTGGCCTATTTATACTTAAGTCATATCATATGACTTAAGTCATTTGAAATGACTTAAGTCATATGAAATGACTTAAGTCATATGAAATGACTTAAGTCATATGATATGACTTAAGTATAAATAAGGCAAAATATGGTGAAATTTGACATTTTTTGATAAAAAAATTTTTTTTAAATTATCGATTTCACATCAAGAGTGCTATGACTTAAAAAAAAATTGAAATTTTATCAAAGTAAGTTGCTATGCACTTAAGTCATATCATATGACTTAAGTAATGACTTAAGTAATTACTTAAGTCATTTCATATGACTTAAGTCATATGATATGACTTAAGTATAAATAAGCCAAAATATGATGAAATTTGACATTTTTTGATAAAAAATTTATTTTTAAATTTTCGATTTCACATCAAGAGTGCTATGAAATTTTTTTTTATCAAAAAATGTCAAATTTCATCATGTTTTGGCTTATTCATACTTTAGTCATATTGATCATTTTTTGCTTATTAAGACTTGATCAAATCATAAAAGACCTATATATTGCATATCGACTTACTTGGATCAAAATTTGACTCTTTTGTATAGTCCTGGCACTCTAGATCCGACATGGAAAATTTTCGAAAAATTTTAATTTTACCAAAAAATGAAAAATTATGATCATTTTTGGCTTATATAGACTTGATCCAATCATAAAAGACCTATATATATGCATCGGCTTCCAACCCAACCTAACCTAACCCAACCCAACCCAACCCAACCCAACCCAACCCAACCCAACCCAACCCAACCTAACCTAATCCAACCATTGGTCTTACTTTTTTTTTACCAAAAAAAGTCAAATTATGATCATTGTTGGCTTATTTAGACTTGATCAAATCATAAAAGACCTATATATATGCATATCGACTTACTTGGATCAAAATTTGACTCTTTTGTATAGTCCTGGCACTCTAGATCCGACATGGAAAATTTTCGAAAAATTTTAATTTTACCAAAAAATGAAAAATTATGAGCATTTTTGGCTTATTTAGACTTGATCAAATCATAAAAGACCTATATATATGCATATCGACTTACTTGGATCAAAATTTGACTCTTTTGTATAGTCCTGGCACTCTAGATCCGACATGGAAAATTTTCGAAAAATTTTAATTTTACCAAAAAATGTCAAATTATGATCATTTTTGGCTTATTTAGACTTGATCAAATCATAAAAGACCTATATATATGCATATCGACTTACTTGGATCAAAATTTGACTCTTTTGTATAGTCCTGGCACTCTAGATCCGACATGGAAAATTTTCGAAAAATTTTAATTTTACCAAAAAATGAAAAATTATGAGCATTTTTGGCTTATATAGACTTGATCCAATCATAAAAGACCTATATATATGCATCGGCTTCCAACCCAACCTAACCTAACCCAACCCAACCCAACCCAACCCAACCCAACCCAACCCAACCTAACCTAATCCAACCATTGGTCTTACTTTTTTTTTACCAAAAAAAGTCAAATTATGATCATTGTTGGCTTATTTAGACTTGATCAAATCATAAAAGACCTATATATATGCATATCGACTTACTTGGATCAAAATTTGACTCTTTTGTATAGTCCTGGCACTCTAGATCCGACATGGAAAATTTTCGAAAAATTTTAATTTTACCAAAAAATGTCAAATTATGATCATTTTTGGCTTATTTAGACTTGATCAAATCATAAAAGACCTATATATATGCATATCGACTTACTTGGATCAAAATTTGACTCTTTTGTATAGTCCTGGCACTCTAGATCCGACATGGAAAATTTTCGAAAAATTTTAATTTTACCAAAAAATGAAAAATTATGATCATTTTTGGCTTATATAGACTTGATCCAATCATAAAAGACCTATATATATGCATCGGCTTCCAACCCAACCTAACCTAACCCAACCCAACCCAACCCAACCCAACCCAACCCAACCCAACCTAACCTAATCCAACCATTGGTCTTACTTTTTTTTTACCAAAAAAAGTCAAATTATGATCATTGTTGGCTTATTTAGACTTGATCAAATCATAAAAGACCTATATATATGCATATCGACTTACTTGGATCAAAATTTGACTCTTTTGTATAGTCCTGGCACTCTAGATCCGACATGGAAAATTTTCGAAAAATTTTAATTTTACCAAAAAATGAAAAATTATGAGCATTTTTGGCTTATTTAGACTTGATCAAATCATAAAAGACCTATATATATGCATATCGACTTACTTGGATCAAAATTTCACTCTTTTGTATAGTCCTGGCACACTAGATCCGACATGGAAAATTTTCAAAAATTTTAATTTTACCAAAAAATGTCAAATTATGATCATTTTTGGCTTATTTAGACTTGATCAAATCATAAAAGACCTATATATATGCATATCGTCTTACTTGGATCAAAATTTGACTCTTTTGTATAGTCCTGGCACTCTAGATCCGACATGGAAAATTTTCGAAAAATTTTAATTTTACCAAAAAATGAAAAATTATGATCATTTTTGGCTTATTTAGACTTGATCAAATCATAAAAGACCTATATATATGCATATCGACTTACTTGGATCAAAATTTGACTCTTTTGTATAGTCCTGGCACTCTAGATCCGACATGGAAAATTTTCGAAAAATTTTAATTTTACCAAAAAATGTCAAATTATGATCATTTTTGGCTTATTTAGACTTGATCAAATCATAAAAGACCTATATATATGCATATCGACTTACTTGGATCAAAATTTGACTCTTTTGTATAGTCCTGGCACTCTAGATCCGACATGGAAAATTTTCGAAAAATTTTAATTTTACCAAAAAATGAAAAATTATGAGCATTTTTGGCTTATATAGACTTGATCCAATCATAAAAGACCTATATATATGCATCGGCTTCCAACCCAACCTAACCTAACCCAACCCAACCCAACCCAACCCAACCCAACCCAACCTAACCTAATCCAACCATTGGTCTTACTTTTTTTTTACCAAAAAAAGTCAAATTATGATCATTGTTGGCTTATTTAGACTTGATCAAATCATAAAAGACCTATATATATGCATATCGACTTACTTGGATCAAAATTTGACTCTTTTGTATAGTCCTGGCACTCTAGATCCGACATGGAAAATTTTCGAAAAATTTTAATTTTACCAAAAAATGTCAAATTATGATCATTTTTGGCTTATTTAGACTTGATCAAATCATAAAAGACCTATATATATGCATATCGACTTACTTGGATCAAAATTTGACTCTTTTGTATAGTCCTGGCACTCTAGATCCGACATGGAAAATTTTCGAAAAATTTTAATTTTACCAAAAAATGAAAAATTATGAGCATTTTTGGCTTATATAGACTTGATCCAATCATAAAAGACCTATATATATGCATCGGCTTCCAACCCAACCTAACCTAACCCAACCCAACCCAACCCAACCCAACCCAACCCAACCTAACCTAATCCAACCATTGGTCTTACTTTTTTTTTACCAAAAAAAGTCAAATTATGATCATTGTTGGCTTATTTAGACTTGATCAAATCATAAAAGACCTATATATATGCATATCGACTTACTTGGATCAAAATTTGACTCTTTTGTATAGTCCTGGCACTCTAGATCCGACATGGAAAATTTTCGAAAAATTTTAATTTTACCAAAAAATGAAAAATTATGAGCATTTTTGGCTTATTTAGACTTGATCAAATCATAAAAGACCTATATATATGCATATCGACTTACTTGGATCAAAATTTCACTCTTTTGTATAGTCCTGGCACACTAGATCCGACATGGAAAATTTTCAAAAATTTTAATTTTACCAAAAAATGTCAAATTATGATCATTTTTGGCTTATTTAGACTTGATCAAATCATAAAAGACCTATATATATGCATATCGTCTTACTTGGATCAAAATTTGACTCTTTTGTATAGTCCTGGCACTCTAGATCCGACATGGAAAATTTTCGAAAAATTTTAATTTTACCAAAAAATGAAAAATTATGAGCATTTTTGGCTTATTTAGACTTGATCAAATCATAAAAGACCTATATATATGCATATCGACTTACTTGGATCAAAATTTCACTCTTTTGTATAGTCCTGGCACACTAGATCCGACATGGAAAATTTTCAAAAATTTTAATTTTACCAAAAAATGAAAAATTATGAGCATTTTTGGCTTATTTAGACTTGATCAAATCATAAAAGACCTATATATATGCATATCGACTTACTTGGATCAAAATTTGACTCTTTTGTATAGTCCTGGCACTCTAGATCCGACATGGAAAATTTTCGAAAAATTTTAATTTTACCAAAAAATGAAAAATTATGAGCATTTTTGGCTTATTTAGACTTGATCAAATCATAAAAGACCTATATATATGCATATCGACTTACTTGGATCAAAATTTCACTCTTTTGTATAGTCCTGGCACACTAGATCCGACATGGAAAATTTTCGAAAATTTTAATTTTACCAAAAAATGTCAAATTATGATCATTTTTGGCTTATTTAGACTTGATCAAATCATAAAAGACCTATATATATGCATATCGACTTACTTGGATCAAAATTTCACTCTTTTGTATAGTCCTGGCACACTAGATCCGACATGGAAAATTTTCAAAAATTTTAATTTTACCAAAAAATGAAAAATTATGAGCATTTTTGGCTTATTTAGACTTGATCAAATCATAAAAGACCTATATATATGCATATCGACATACTTGGATCAAAATTTCACTCTTTTGTATAGTCCTGGCACACTAGATCCGACATGGAAAATTTTCAAAAATTTTAATTTTACCAAAAAATGAAAAATTATGAGCATTTTTGGCTTATTTAGACTTGATCAAATCATAAAAGACCTATATATTTGCATATCGCCTTACTTGGATCAAATTTTCACTCTTTTGTGTAGTCCAGGCACTCTAGATTCGACATCAAAAATTTTCAAAAAAATTTTTTTATCAAAAAATGTCAAATTTCATCATGTTTTGGCCTATTTATACTTAAGTCATATCATATGACTTAAGTCATTTCATATGACTTAAGTCATATGAAATGACTTAAGTCATATGAAATGACTTAAGTCATATGATATGACTTAAGTATAAATAAGCCAAAATATGGTGAAATTTGACATTTTTTGATAAAAAAAATTTTTTTTAAATTATCGATTTCACATCAAGAGTGCTATGACTTAAAAAAAATTGAAATTTTATCAAAGTAAGTTGCTATGCACTTAAGTCATATCATATGACTTAAGTAATGACTTAAGTAATTACTTAAGTCATTTCATATGACTTAAGTCATATGATATGACTTAAGTATAAATAAGCCAAAATATGATGAAATTTGACATTTTTTATAAAAAAAATTTTTTTTTTAATTTTCGATTTCACATCAAGAGTGCCATGACTTAAGCAAAATTGAATTTTTATCCAAGTAAGTTGATATGCACAAAGTCATATGACTTAAGTCATTACTGTAGTCATATTAACTTACTTGGATAAAATTTCAATTTTGCTACGTGTCATGGCACTCTTGATGTGAAATCGAAAATTAAAAAAAAACTTTTTTTTTCAAAAAATGTCAAATTTCATAATAATAATAATCATCATAATCATAATAATAATAATAATCATAATAACTAAACATGATGAAATTTGACATTTTTTGATAAAAAAATTTATTTTTAAATTTTCGATTTCACATCAAGAGTGCTATGAAATTTTTTTTTATCAAAAAATGTCAAATTTCATCATGTTTTGGCTTATTCATACTTTAGTCATATTGATCATTTTTTGCTTATTAAGACTTGATCAAATCATAAAAAACCTATATATTGCATATCGACTTACTTGGATCAAAATTTGACTCTTTTGTATAGTCCTGGCACTCTAGATCCGACATGGAAAATTTTCGAAAAATTTTAATTTTACCAAAAAATGAAAAATTATGATCATTTTTGGCTTATATAGACTTGATCCAATCATAAAAGACCTATATATATGCATCGGCTTCCAACCCAACCTAACCCAACCCAACCCAACCCAACCCAACCCAACCCAACCCAACCCAACCCAACCCAACCCAACCCAACCCAACCCAACCTAACCTAATCCAACCATTGGTCTTACTTTTTTTTTACCAAAAAAAGTCAAATTATGATCATTGTTGGCTTATTTAGACTTGATCAAATCATAAAAGACCTATATATATGCATATCGACTTACTTGGATCAAAATTTCACTCTTTTGTATAGTCCTGGCACACTAGATCCGACATGGAAAATTTTCAAAAATTTTAATTTTACCAAAAAATGAAAAATTATGAGCATTTTTGGCTTATTTAGACTTGATCAAATCATAAAAGACCTATATATTTGCATATCGCCTTACTTGGATCAAATTTTCACTCTTTTGTGTAGTCCAGGCACTCTAGATTCGACATCAAAAATTTTCAAAAAAATTTTTTTATCAAAAAATGTCAAATTTCATCATGTTTTGGCCTATTTATACTTAAGTCATATCATATGACTTAAGTCATTTGAAATGACTTAAGTCATATGAAATGACTTAAGTCATATGAAATGACTTAAGTCATATGAAATGACTTAAGTCATATGAAATGACTTAAGTCATATGAAATGACTTAAGTCATATGATATGACTTAAGTATAAATAAGGCAAAATATGGTGAAATTTGACATTTTTTGATAAAAAAATTTTTTTTAAATTATCGATTTCACATCAAGAGTGCTATGACTTAAAAAAAAATTGAAATTTTATCAAAGTAAGTTGCTATGCACTTAAGTCATATCATATGACTTAAGTAATGACTTAAGTAATTACTTAAGTCATTTCATATGACTTAAGTCATATGATATGACTTAAGTATAAATAAGCCAAAATATGATGAAATTTGACATTTTTTGATAAAAAAATTTATTTTTAAATTTTCGATTTCACATCAAGAGTGCTATGAAATTTTTTTTTATCAAAAAATGTCAAATTTCATCATGTTTTGGCTTATTCATACTTTAGTCATATTGATCATTTTTTGCTTATTTAGACTTGATCAAATCATAAAAGACCTATATATATGCATATCGACTTACTTGGATCAAAATTTCACTCTTTTGTATAGTCCTGGCACTCTAGATCCGACATGGAAAATTTTCGAAAAATTTTTATTTTACCAAAAAATGTAAAATTTTGATCATTTTTGGCTTATTTAGACTTGATCAAATCATAAAAGACCTATATATATGCATATCGACTTACTTGGATCAAAATTTCACTCTTTTGTATAGTCCTGGCACACTAGATCCGACATGGAAAATTTTCAAAAATTTTAATTTTACCAAAAAATGTCAATTTATGATCATTTTTGGCTTATTTAGACTTGATCAAATCATAAAAGACCTATATATATGCATATCGTCTTACTTGGATCAAAATTTGACTCTTTTGTATAGTCCTGGCACTCTAGAGCCGACATGGAAAATTTTCGAAAAATTTTAATTTTACCAAAAAATGAAAAATTATGAGCATTTTTGGCTTATTTAGACTTGATCAAATCATAAAAGACCTATATATATGCATATCGACTTACTTGGATCAAAATTTCACTCTTTTGTATAGTCCTGGCACACTAGATCCGACATGGAAAATTTTCGAAAAATTTTAATTTTACCAAAAAATGAAAAATTATGATCATTTTTGGCTTATATAGACTTGATCCAATCATAAAAGACCTATATATATGCATCGGCTTCCAACCCAACCTAACCTAACCCAACCCAACCCAACCCAACCCAACCCAACCCAACCCAACCCAACCTAACCTAATCCAACCATTGGTCTTACTTTTTTTTTACCAAAAAAAGTCAAATTATGATCATTGTTGGCTTATTTAGACTTGATCAAATCATAAAAGACCTATATATATGCATATCGACTTACTTGGATCAAAATTTCACTCTTTTGTATAGTCCTGGCACACTAGATCCGACATGGAAAATTTTCAAAAATTTTAATTTTACCAAAAAATGAAAAATTATGAGCATTTTTGGCTTATTTAGACTTGATCAAATCATAAAAGACCTATATATTTGCATATCGCCTTACTTGGATCATATTTTCACTCTTTTGTGTAGTCCAGGCACTCTAGATTCGACATCAAAAATTTTCAAAAAAATTTTTTTATCAAAAAATGTCAAATTTCATCATGTTTTGGCCTATTTATACTTAAGTCATATCATATGACTTAAGTCATTTGAAATGACTTAAGTCATATGAAATGACTTAAGTCATATGAAATGACTTAAGTCATATGAAATGACTTAAGTCATATGAAATGACTTAAGTCATATGAAATGACTTAAGTCATATGAAATGACTTAAGTCATATGAAATGACTTAAGTCATATGATATGACTTAAGTATAAATAAGGCAAAATATGGTGAAATTTGACATTTTTTGATAAAAAAATTTTTTTTAAATTATCGATTTCACATCAAGAGTGCTATGACTTAAAAAAAAATTGAAATTTTATCAAAGTAAGTTGCTATGCACTTAAGTCATATCATATGACTTAAGTAATGACTTAAGTAATTACTTAAGTCATTTCATATGACTTAAGTCATATGATATGACTTAAGTATAAATAAGCCAAAATATGATGAAATTTGACATTTTTTGATAAAAAAATTTATTTTTAAATTTTCGATTTCATATCAAGAGTGCTATGAAATTTTTTTTTATCAAAAAATGTCAAATTTCATCATGTTTTGGCTTATTCATACTTTAGTCATATTGATCATTTTTTGCTTATTAAGACTTGATCAAATCATAGAAGACCTATATATATGCATATCGACTTACTTGGATCAAAATTTCACTCTTTTGTATAGTCCTGGCACTCTAGATCCGACATGGAAAATTTTCGAAAAATTTTAATTTTACAAAAAAATGTAAAATTATGATCATTTTTGGCTTATTTAGACTTGATCAAATCATAAAAGACCTATATATATGCATATCGACATACTTGGATCAAAATTTCACTCTTTTGTATAGTCCTGGCACACTAGATCCGACATGGAAAATTTTCAAAAATTTTAATTTTACCAAAAAATGAAAAATTACGAGCATTTTTGGCTTATTTAGACTTGATCAAATCATAAAAGACCTATATATTTGCATATCGCCTTACTTGGATCAAATTTTCACTCTTTTGTGTAGTCCAGGCACTCTAGATTCGACATCAAAAATTTTCAAAAAAATTTTTTTATCAAAAAATGTCAAATTTCATCATGTTTTGGCTTATTTATACTTAAGTCATATCATATGACTTAAGTCATTTCATATGACTTAAGTCATATGAAATGACTTAAGTCATATGAAATGACTTAAGTCATATGATATGACTTAAGTATAAATAAGCCAAAATATGGTGAAATTTGACATTTTTTGATAAAAAAAATTTTTTTTAAATTATCGATTTCACATCAAGAGTGCTATGACTTAAAAAAAATTGAAATTTTATCAAAGTAAGTTGCTATGCACTTAAGTCATATCATATGACTTAAGTAATGACTTAAGTAATTACTTAAGTCATTTCATATGACTTAAGTCATATGATATGACTTAAGTATAAATAAGCCAAAATATGATGAAATTTGACATTTTTTATAAAAAAAATTTTTTTTTTAATTTTCGATTTCACATCAAGAGTGCCATGACTTAAGCAAAATTGAATTTTTATCCAAGTAAGTTGATATGCACAAAGTCATATGACTTAAGTCATTACTGTAGTCATATTAACTTACTTGGATAAAATTTCAATTTTGCTACGTGTCATGGCACTCTTGATGTGAAATCGAAAATTAAAAAAAAACTTTTTTTTTCAAAAAATGTCAAATTTCATAATAATAATAATCATCATAATCATAATAATAATAATAATCATAATAACTAAACATGATGAAATTTGACATTTTTTGATAAAAAAATTTATTTTTAAATTTTCGATTTCACATCAAGAGTGCTATGAAATTTTTTTTTATCAAAAAATGTCAAATTTCATCATGTTTTGGCTTATTCATACTTTAGTCATATTGATCATTTTTTGCTTATTAAGACTTGATCAAATCATAAAAAACCTATATATTGCATATCGACTTACTTGGATCAAAATTTGACTCTTTTGTATAGTCCTGGCACTCTAGATCCGACATGGAAAATTTTCGAAAAATTTTAATTTTACCAAAAAATGAAAAATTATGATCATTTTTGGCTTATATAGACTTGATCCAATCATAAAAGACCTATATATTTGCATATCGCCTTACTTGGATCATATTTTCACTCTTTTGTGTAGTCCAGGCACTCTAGATTCGACATCAAAAATTTTCAAAAAAATTTTTTTATCAAAAAATGTCAAATTTCATCATGTTTTGGCCTATTTATACTTAAGTCATATCATATGACTTAAGTCATTTGAAATGACTTAAGTCATATGAAATGACTTAAGTCATATGAAATGACTTAAGTCATATGAAATGACTTAAGTCATATGAAATGACTTAAGTCATATGAAATGACTTAAGTCATATGAAATGACTTAAGTCATATGATATGACAAGTATAAATAAGGCAAAATATGGTGAAATTTGACATTTTTTGATAAAAAAATTTTTTTTAAATTATCGATTTCACATCAAGAGTGCTATGACTTAAAAAAAAATTGAAATTTTATCAAAGTAAGTTGCTATGCACTTAAGTCATATCATATGACTTAAGTAATGACTTAAGTAATTACTTAAGTCATTTCATATGACTTAAGTCATATGATATGACTTAAGTATAAATAAGCCAAAATATGATGAAATTTGACATTTTTTGATAAAAAAATTTATTTTTAAATTTTCGATTTCATATCAAGAGTGCTATGAAATTTTTTTTTATCAAAAAATGTCAAATTTCATCATGTTTTGGCTTATTCATACTTTAGTCATATTGATCATTTTTTGCTTATTAAGACTTGATCAAATCATAGAAGACCTATATATATGCATATCGACTTACTTGGATCAAAATTTCACTCTTTTGTATAGTCCTGGCACTCTAGATCCGACATGGAAAATTTTCGAAAAATTTTAATTTTACAAAAAAATGTAAAATTATGATCATTTTTGGCTTATTTAGACTTGATCAAATCATAAAAGACCTATATATATGCATATCGACATACTTGGATCAAAATTTCACTCTTTTGTATAGTCCTGGCACACTAGATCCGACATGGAAAATTTTCAAAAATTTTAATTTTACCAAAAAATGAAAAATTATGAGCATTTTTGGCTTATTTAGACTTGATCAAATCATAAAAGACCTATATATTTGCATATCGCCTTACTTGGATCAAATTTTCACTCTTTTGTGTAGTCCAGGCACTCTAGATTCGACATCAAAAATTTTCAAAAAAATTTTTTTATCAAAAAATGTCAAATTTCATCATGTTTTGGCCTATTTATACTTAAGTCATATCATATGACTTAAGTCATTTCATATGACTTAAGTCATATGAAATGACTTAAGTCATATGATATGACTTAAGTATAAATAAGCCAAAATATGGTGAAATTTGACATTTTTTGATAAAAAAAATTTTTTTTAAATTATCGATTTCACATCAAGAGTGCTATGACTTAAAAAAAATTGAAATTTTATCAAAGTAAGTTGCTATGCACTTAAGTCATATCATATGACTTAAGTAATGACTTAAGTAATTACTTAAGTCATTTCATATGACTTAAGTCATATGATATGACTTAAGTATAAATAAGCCAAAATATGATGAAATTTGACATTTTTTATAAAAAAAATTTTTTTTTAAATTTTCGATTTCACATCAAGAGTGCCATGACTTAAGCAAAATTGAATTTTTATCCAAGTAAGTTGATATGCACAAAGTCATATGACTTAAGTCATTACTGTAGTCATATTAACTTACTTGGATAAAATTTCAATTTTGCTACGTGTCATGGCACTCTTGATGTGAAATCGAAAATTAAAAAAAAACTTTTTTTTTCAAAAAATGTCAAATTTCATAATAATAATAATCATCATAATCATAATAATAATAATAATCATAATAACTAAACATGATGAAATTTGACATTTTTTGATAAAAAAATTTATTTTTAAATTTTCGATTTCACATCAAGAGTGCTATGAAATTTTTTTTTATCAAAAAATGTCAAATTTCATCATGTTTTGGCTTATTCATACTTTAGTCATATTGATCATTTTTTGCTTATTAAGACTTGATCAAATCATAAAAAACCTATATATTGCATATCGACTTACTTGGATCAAAATTTGACTCTTTTGTATAGTCCTGGCACTCTAGATCCGACATGGAAAATTTTCGAAAAATTTTAATTTTACCAAAAAATGAAAAATTATGATCATTTTTGGCTTATATAAGCCAATTGGGTTGGGTTGGGTTAGGTTAGGTTGGGTTGGAAGCCGATGCATATATATAGGTCTTTTATGATTTGATCAAGTCATAAAAGACCTATATATATGCATCGGCTTCCAACCCAACCTAACCTAACCCAACCCAACCCAACCCAACCCAACCCAACCCAACCCAACCCAACCCAACCCAACCTAACCTAATCCAACCATTGGTCTTACTTTTTTTTTACCAAAAAAAGTCAAATTATGATCATTGTTGGCTTATTTAGACTTGATCAAATCATAAAAGACCTATATATGCATATCGACTTACTTGGATCAAAATTTCACTCTTTTGTATAGTCCTGGCACACTAGATCCGACATGGAAAATTTTCAAAAATTTTAATTTTACCAAAAAATGAAAAATTATGAGCATTTTTGGCTTATTTAGACTTGATCAAATCATAAAAGACCTATATATTTGCATATCGCCTTACTTGGATCAAATTTTCACTCTTTTGTGTAGTCCAGGCACTCTAGATTCGACATCAAAAATTTTCAAAAAAATTTTTTTATCAAAAAATGTCAAATTTCATCATGTTTTGGCCTATTTATACTTAAGTCATATCATATGACTTAAGTCATTTGAAATGACTTAAGTCATATGAAATGACTTAAGTCATATGAAATGACTTAAGTCATATGAAATGACTTAAGTCATATGAAATGACTTAAGTCATATGAAATGACTTAAGTCATATGATATGACTTAAGTATAAATAAGGCAAAATATGGTGAAATTTGACATTTTTTGATAAAAAAATTTTTTTTAAATTATCGATTTCACATCAAGAGTGCTATGACTTAAAAAAAAATTGAAATTTTATCAAAGTAAGTTGCTATGCACTTAAGTCATATCATATGACTTAAGTAATGACTTAAGTAATTACTTAAGTCATTTCATATGACTTAAGTCATATGATATGACTAAAGTATGAATAAGCCAAAATATGATGAAATTTGACATTTTTTGATAAAAAAATTTATTTTTAAATTTTCGATTTCACATCAAGAGTGCTATGAAATTTTTTTTTATCAAAAATGTCAAATTTCATCATGTTTTGGCTTATTCATACTTTAGTCATATTGATCATTTTTTGCTTATTAAGACTTGATCAAATCATAGAAGACCTATATATATGCATATCGACTTACTTGGATCAAAATTTCACTCTTTTGTATAGTCCTGGCACTCTAGATCCGACATGGAAAATTTTCGAAAAATTTTAATTTTACAAAAAAATGTAAAATTATGATCATTTTTGGCTTATTTAGACTTGATCAAATCATAAAAGACCTATATATATGCATATCGACTTACTTGGATCAAAATTTCACTCTTTTGTATAGTCCTGGCACACTAGATCCGACATGGAAAATTTTCAAAAATTTTAATTTTACCAAAAAATGTCAATTTATGATCATTTTTGGCTTATTTAGACTTGATCAAATCATAAAAGACCTATATATATGCATATCGTCTTACTTGGATCAAAATTTGACTCTTTTGTATAGTCCTGGCACTCTAGAGCCGACATGGAAAATTTTCGAAAAATTTTAATTTTACCAAAAAATGAAAAATTATGAGCATTTTTGGCTTATTTAGACTTGATCAAATCATAAAAGACCTATATATATGCATATCGACTTACTTGGATCAAAATTTCACTCTTTTGTATAGTCCTGGCACACTAGATCCGACATGGAAAATTTTCAAAAATTTTAATTTTACCAAAAAATGAAAAATTATGAGCATTTTTGGCTTATTTAGACTTGATCAAATCATAAAAGACCTATATATTTGCATATCGCCTTACTTGGATCATATTTTCACTCTTTTGTGTAGTCCAGGCACTCTAGATTCGACATCAAAAATTTTCAAAAAAATTTTTTTATCAAAAAATGTCAAATTTCATCATGTTTTGGCCTATTTATACTTAAGTCATATCATATGACTTAAGTCATTTGAAATGACTTAAGTCATATGAAATGACTTAAGTCATATGAAATGACTTAAGTCATATGAAATGACTTAAGTCATATGAAATGACTTAAGTCATATGAAATGACTTAAGTCATATGATATGACTTAAGTATAAATAAGGCAAAATATGGTGAAATTTGACATTTTTTGATAAAAAAATTTTTTTTAAATTATCGATTTCACATCAAGAGTGCTATGACTTAAAAAAAAATTGAAATTTTATCAAAGTAAGTTGCTATGCACTTAAGTCATATCATATGACTTAAGTAATGACTTAAGTAATTACTTAAGTCATTTCATATGACTTAAGTCATATGATATGACTTAAGTATAAATAAGCCAAAATATGATGAAATTTGACATTTTTTGATAAAAAAATTTATTTTTAAATTTTCGATTTCATATCAAGAGTGCTATGAAATTTTTTTTTATCAAAAAATGTCAAATTTCATCATGTTTTGGCTTATTCATACTTTAGTCATATTGATCATTTTTTGCTTATTAAGACTTGATCAAATCATAGAAGACCTATATATATGCATATCGACTTACTTGGATCAAAATTTCACTCTTTTGTATAGTCCTGGCACTCTAGATCCGACATGGAAAATTTTCGAAAAATTTTAATTTTACAAAAAAATGTAAAATTATGATCATTTTTGGCTTATTTAGACTTGATCAAATCATAAAAGACCTATATATATGCATATCGACTTACTTGGATCAAAATTTCACTCTTTTGTATAGTCCTGGCACTCTAGATCCGACATGGAAAATTTTCGAAAAATTTTTATTTTACCAAAAAATGTAAAATTATGATCATTTTTGGCTTATTTAGACTTGATCAAATCATAAAAGACCTATATATATGCATATCGACTTACTTGGATCAAAATTTCACTCTTTTGTATAGTCCTGGCACACTAGATCCGACATGGAAAATTTTCAAAAATTTTAATTTTACCAAAAAATGAAAAATTATGAGCATTTTTGGCTTATTTAGACTTGATCAAATCATAAAAGACCTATATATATGCATATCGACTTACTTGGATCAAAATTTCACTCTTTTGTATAGTCCTGGCACACTAGATCCGACATGGAAAATTTTCAAAAATTTTAATTTTACCAAAAAATGAAAAATTATGAGCATTTTTGGCTTATTTAGACTTGATCAAATCATAAAAGACCTATATATTTGCATATCGCCTTACTTGGATCAAATTTTCACTCTTTTGTGTAGTCCAGGCACTCTAGATTCGACATCAAAAATTTTCAAAAAAATTTTTTTATCAAAAAATGTCAAATTTCATCATGTTTTGGCCTATTTATACTTAAGTCATATCATATGACTTAAGTCATTTGAAATGACTTAAGTCATATGAAATGACTTAAGTCATATGAAATGACTTAAGTCATATGATATGACTTAAGTATAAATAAGCCAAAATATGGTGAAATTTGACATTTTTTGATAAAAAAAATTTTTTTTAAATTATCGATTTCACATCAAGAGTGCTATGACTTAAAAAACATTGAAATTTTATCAAAGTAAGTTGCTATGCACTTAAGTCATATCATATGACTTAAGTAATGACTTAAGTAATTACTTAAGTCATTTCATATGACTTAAGTCATTTCATATGACTTAAGTTATATGATATGACTTAAGTATAAATAAGCTAAAATATGATGAAATTTGACATTTTTTATAAAAAAAGTTTTTTTTTAATTTTCGATTTCACATCAAGAGTGCCATGACTTAAGCAAAATTGAATTTTTATCCAAGTAAGTTGATATGCACAAAGTCATATGACTTAAGTCATTACTGTAGTCATATTAACTTTCTTGGATAAAATTTCAATTTTGCTACGTGTCATGGCACTCTTGATGTGAAATCGAAAATTAAAAAAAAACTTTTTTTTTCAAAAAATGTCAAATTTCATAATAATAATAATCATCATAATCATAATAATAATAATAATCATAACTAAACATGATGAAATTTGACATTTTTTGATAAAAAAATTTATTTTTAAATTTTCGATTTCACATCAAGAGTGCTATGAAATTTTTTTTTATCAAAAAATGTCAAATTTCATCATGTTTTGGCTTATTCACACTTTAGTCATATTGATCATTTTTTGCTTATTAAGACTTGATCAAATCATAAAAGACCTATATATTGCATATCGACTTACTTGGATCAAAATTTGACTCTTTCGTATAGTCCTGGCACACTAGATCCGACATGGAAAATTTTCAAAAATTTTAATTTTACCAAAAAATGAAAAATTAGGAGCATTTTTGGCTTATTTGGACTTGATCAAATCATAAAAGACCTATATATTTGCTTATCGCCTTACTTGGATCAAAATTTGACCCTTTTGTATAGTCCTGGCACTCTAGATCCGACATGGAAAATTTTCAAAAAATTTTAATTTTACCAAAAAATGAAAAATTATGAGCATTTTTGGCTTATTTAGACTTGATCAAATCATAAAAGACCTATATATTTGCATATCGCCTTACTTGGATCAAATTTTCACTCTTTTGTGTAGTCCAGGCACTCTAGATTCGACATCAAAAATTTTCAAAAAAATTTTTTTATCAAAAAATGTCAAATTTCATCATGTTTTGGCCTATTTATACTTAAGTCATATCATATGACTTAAGTCATTTGAAATGACTTAAGTCATATGAAATGACTTAAGTCGTTTGAAATGACTTAAGTCATATGAAATGACTTAAGTCATATGCTATGACTTAAGTATAAATAAGCCAAAATATGGTGAAATTTGACATTTTTTGATAAAAAAATTTTTTTTAAATTATCGATTTCACATCAAGAGTGCTATGACTTAAAAAAAATTGAAATTTTATCAAAGAAAGTTGCTATGCACTTAAGTCATATCATATGACTTAAGTAATGACTTAAGTAATTACTTAAGTCATTTCATATGACTTAAGTCATTTCATATGACTTAAGTCATATGATATGACTTAAGTATAAATAAGCCAAAATATGATGAAATTTGACATTTTTTTATAAAAAAAGTTTTTTTTTAAATTTTCGATTTCACATCAAGAGTGCTATGAAAAATTTTAATTTTACCAAAAAATGTCAAATTATGATCATTTTTGGCTTATTTAGACTTGATCAAATCATAAAAGACCTATATATATGCATATCGACTTACTTGGATCAAAATTTCACTCTTTTGTATAGTCCAGGCACACTAGATCCGACATGGAAAATTTTCAAAAAATTTTAATTTTACCAAAAAATGTAAAATTATGATCATTTTTGGCTTATTTAGACTTGATCAAATCATAAAAGACCTATATATATGCATATCGACTTACTTGGATCAAAATTTGATTTTTTTGTATAGTCCTGGCACTCTAGATCCGACATGGAAAATTTTCGAAAAATTTTAATTTTACCAAAAAATGAAAAATTATGAGCATTTTTGGCTTATTTAGACTTGATCAAATCATAAAAGACCTATATATTTGCATATCGCCTTACTTGGATCAAAATTTGACCCTTTTGTATAGTCCTGGCACTCTAGATCCGACATGGAAAATTTTCAAAAAATTTTAATTTTACCAAAATTGTCAAATTATGATCATTTTTGGCTTATTTAGACTTGATCAAATCATAAAAGACCTATATATTTGCATATCGCCTTACTTGGATCAAATTTGCACTCTTTTGTGTAGTCCAGGCACTCTAGATTCGACATCGAAAATTTTCAAAAAAATTTTTTTATCAAAAAATGTCAAATTTCATCATGTTTTGGCCTATTTATACTTAAGTCATATCATATGACTTAAGTCATTTGAAATGACTTAAGTCATATGAAATGACTTAAGTCATATGAAATGACTTAAGTCATATGAAATGACTTAAGTCATATGATATGACTTAAGTATAAATAAGCCAAAATATGGTGAAATTTGACATTTTTTGATAAAAAAATTTTTTTTAAATTATCGATTTCACATCAAGAGTGCTATAACTTAAGTAATTACTTAAGTCATTTCATATGACTTAGGTCATATGATATGACTTAAGTATAAATAAGCCAAAACAGGATGAAATTTGACATTTTTTGAAAAAAAAAATTTTTTGAAAATTTTCAATTTCACTTCAAGAGTGCCATGACTTGGAAAAAAATTCAAATTTTTAAGCCAAGATATAAATAGTAGTAATAATCATAATAATCATAATAATAATAATCATCCTAATCATAATAATAATTATCATCTTAATTATAATAATAATAATCATCCAAAGCATAATAATAATAATCATCATAATCATAATAATAATAATCATCATAATCATAATTATAATATTATCATAATAACTAAACATGATGAAATTTGACATTTTTTGATAAAAAAAGTTTTTTTTTTAATTTTCGATTTCACATCAAGAGTGCCATGACTTAAGCAAAATTGAATTTTTATCCAAGTAAGTTGATATGCACTAAGTCATATGACTTAAGTCATTACTGTAGTCATATAAACTTACTTGGATAAAATTTCAATTTTGCTTAAGTCATGGCACTCTTGATGTGAAATCGAAAATTAAAAAAAAACTTTTTTTATCAAAAAATGTCAAATTTCATAATAATAATAATCATCATAATCATAATAATAATAATAATCATAATAACTAAACATGATGAAATTTGACATTTTTTGATAAAAAAATTTATTTTTAAATTTTCGATTTCACATCAAGAGTGCTATGAAATTTTTTTTTATCAAAAAATGTCAAATTTCATCATGTTTTGGCTGATTCATACTTTAGTCATATTGATCATTTTTTGCTTATTAAGACTTGATCAAATCATAGAAGACCTATATATATGCATATCGACTTACTTGGATCAAAATTTCACTCTTTTGTATAGTCCTGGCACTCTAGATCCGACATGGAAAATTTTCGAAAAATTTTAATTTTACCAAAAAATGTCAAATTATGATCATTTTTGGCTTATTTAGACTTGATCAAATCATAAAAGACCTATATATATGCATATCGACTTACTTGGATCAAAATTTCACTCTTTTGTATAGTCCTGGCACTCTAGATCCGACATGGAAAATTTTCGAAAAATTTTAATTTTACCAAAAAATGTCAAATTATGATCATTTTTGGCTTATTTAGACTTGATCAAATCATAAAAGACCTATATATATGAATATCGACTTACTTGGATCAAAATTTCACTCTTTTGTATAGTCCAGGCACACTAGATCCGACATGGAAAATTTTCAAAAATTTTAATTTTACCAAAAAATGTAAAATTATGATCATTTTTGGCTTATTTAGACTTGATCAAATCATAAAAGACCTATATATATGCATATCGTCTTACTTATATCAAAATTTGATTTTTTTTGTATAGTCCTGGCACTCTAGATCCGACATGGAAAATTTTCGAAAAATTTTAATTTTACCAAAAAATGAAAAATTATGAGCATTTTTGGCTTATTTAGACTTGATCAAATCATAAAAGACCTATATATTTGCATATCGCCTTACTTGGATCAAAATTTGACCCTTTTGTATAGTCCTGGCACTCTAGATCCGACATGGTAAATTTTCAAAAATTTTAATTTTACCAAAAAATGTAAAATTATGATCATTTTTGGCTTATTTAGACTTGATCAAATCATAAAAGACCTATATATATGCATATCGTCTTACTTATATCAAAATTTGATTTTTTTGTATAGTCCTGGCACTCTAGATCCGACATGGTAAATTTTCAAAAAATTTTAATTTTACCAAAATTGTCAAATTATGATCATTTTTGGCTTATTTAGACTTGATCAAATCATAAAAGACCTATATATATGCATATCGTCTTACTTGGATCAAAATTTGACTCTTTTGTATAGTCCTGGCACTCTAGAGCCGACATGGAAAATTTTCGAAAAATTTTAATTTTACCAAAAAATGAAAAATTATGAGCATTTTTGGCTTATTTAGACTTGATCAAATCATAAAAGACCTATATATATGCATATCGACTTACTTGGATCAAAATTTCACTCTTTTGTATAGTCCTGGCACACTAGATCCGACATGGAAAATTTTCGAAAAATTTTAATTTTACCAAAAAATGAAAAATTATGATCATTTTTGGCTTATATAGACTTGATCCAATCATAAAAGACCTATATATATGCATCGGCTTCCAACCCAACCTAACCTAACCCAACCCAACCCAACCCAACCCAACCCAACCCAACCCAACCCAACCCAACCCAACCCAACCTAACCTAATCCAACCATTGGTCTTACTTTTTTTTTTACCAAAAAAAGTCAAATTATGATCATTGTTGGCTTATTTAGACTTGATCAAATCATAAAAGACCTATATATATGCATATCGACTTACTTGGATCAAAATTTCACTCTTTTGTATAGTCCTGGCACACTAGATCCGACATGGAAAATTTTCAAAAATTTTAATTTTACCAAAAAATGAAAAATTATGAGCATTTTTGGCTTATTTAGACTTGATCAAATCATAAAAGACCTATATATTTGCATATCGCCTTACTTGGATCATATTTTCACTCTTTTGTGTAGTCCAGGCACTCTAGATTCGACATCAAAAATTTTCAAAAAAATTTTTTTATCAAAAAATGTCAAATTTCATCATGTTTTGGCCTATTTATACTTAAGTCATATCATATGACTTAAGTCATTTGAAATAACTTAAGTCATATGAAATGACTTAAGTCATATGAAATGACTTAAGTCATATGAAATGACTTAAGTCATATGAAATGACTTAAGTCATATGAAATGACTTAAGTCATATGAAATGACTTAAGTCATATGATATGACTTAAGTATAAATAAGGCAAAATATGGTGAAATTTGACATTTTTTGATAAAAAAATTTTTTTTAAATTATCGATTTCACATCAAGAGTGCTATGACTTAAAAAAAAATTGAAATTTTATCAAAGTAAGTTGCTATGCACTTAAGTCATATCATATGACTTAAGTAATGACTTAAGTAATTACTTAAGTCATTTCATATGACTTAAGTCATATGATATGACTTAAGTATAAATAAGCCAAAATATGATGAAATTTGACATTTTTTGATAAAAAAATTTATTTTTAAATTTTCGATTTCATATCAAGAGTGCTATGAAATTTTTTTTTATCAAAAAATGTCAAATTTCATCATGTTTTGGCTTATTCATACTTTAGTCATATTGATCATTTTTTGCTTATTAAGACTTGATCAAATCATAGAAGACCTATATATATGCATATCGACTTACTTGGATCAAAATTTCACTCTTTTGTATAGTCCTGGCACTCTAGATCCGACATGGAAAATTTTCGAAAAATTTTAATTTTACAAAAAAATGTAAAATTATGATCATTTTTGGCTTATTTAGACTTGATCAAATCATAAAAGACCTATATATATGCATATCGACTTACTTGGATCAAAATTTCACTCTTTTGTATAGTCCTGGCACACTAGATCCGACATGGAAAATTTTCGAAAAATTTTAATTTTACCAAAAAATGAAAAATTATGATCATTTTTGGCTTATATAGACTTGATCCAATCATAAAAGACCTATATATATGCATCGGCTTCCAACCCAACCTAACCTAACCCAACCCAACCCAACCCAACCCAACCCAACCCAACCCAACCCAACCCAACCCAACCCAACCTAACCTAATCCAACCATTGGTCTTACTTTTTTTTTACCAAAAAAAGTCAAATTATGATCATTGTTGGCTTATTTAGACTTGATCAAATCATAAAAGACCTATATATATGCATATCGACTTACTTGGATCAAAATTTCACTCTTTTGTATAGTCCTGGCACACTAGATCCGACATGGAAAATTTTCAAAAATTTTAATTTTACCAAAAAATGAAAAATTATGAGCATTTTTGGCTTATTTAGACTTGATCAAATCATAAAAGACCTATATATTTGCATATCGCCTTACTTGGATCATATTTTCACTCTTTTGTGTAGTCCAGGCACTCTAGATTCGACATCAAAAATTTTCAAAAAAATTTTTTTATCAAAAAATGTCAAATTTCATCATGTTTTGGCCTATTTATACTTAAGTCATATCATATGACTTAAGTCATTTGAAATAACTTAAGTCATATGAAATGACTTAAGTCATATGAAATGACTTAAGTCATATGAAATGACTTAAGTCATATGAAATGACTTAAGTCATATGATATGACTTAAGTATAAATAAGGCAAAATATGGTGAAATTTGACATTTTTTGATAAAAAAATTTTTTTTAAATTATCGATTTCACATCAAGAGTGCTATGACTTAAAAAAAAATTGAAATTTTATCAAAGTAAGTTGCTATGCACTTAAGTCATATCATATGACTTAAGTAATGACTTAAGTAATTACTTAAGTCATTTCATATGACTTAAGTCATATGATATGACTTAAGTATAAATAAGCCAAAATATGATGAAATTTGACATTTTTTGATAAAAAAATTTATTTTTAAATTTTCGATTTCATATCAAGAGTGCTATGAAATTTTTTTTTATCAAAAAATGTCAAATTTCATCATGTTTTGGCTTATTCATACTTTAGTCATATTGATCATTTTTTGCTTATTAAGACTTGATCAAATCATAGAAGACCTATATATATGCATATCGACTTACTTGGATCAAAATTTCACTCTTTTGTATAGTCCTGGCACTCTAGATCCGACATGGAAAATTTTCGAAAAATTTTAATTTTACAAAAAAATGTAAAATTATGATCATTTTTGGCTTATTTAGACTTGATCAAATCATAAAAGACCTATATATATGCATATCGACTTACTTGGATCAAAATTTCACTCTTTTGTATAGTCCTGGCACTCTAGATCCGACATGGAAAATTTTCGAAAAATTTTTATTTTACCAAAAAATGTAAAATTATGATCATTTTTGGCTTATTTAGACTTGATCAAATCATAAAAGACCTATATATATGCATATCGACTTACTTGGATCAAAATTTCACTCTTTTGTATAGTCCTGGCACACTAGATCCGACATGGAAAATTTTCAAAAATTTTAATTTTACCAAAAAATGAAAAATTATGAGCATTTTTGGCTTATTTAGACTTGATCAAATCATAAAAGACCTATATATTTGCATATCGCCTTACTTGGATCAAATTTTCACTCTTTTGTGTAGTCCAGGCACTCTAGATTCGACATCAAAAATTTTCAAAAAAATTTTTTTATCAAAAAATGTCAAATTTCATCATGTTTTGGCCTATTTATACTTAAGTCATATCATATGACTTAAGTCATTTGAAATGACTTAAGTCATATGAAATGACTTAAGTCATATGAAATGACTTAAGTCATATGATATGACTTAAGTATAAATAAGCCAAAATATGGTGAAATTTGACATTTTTTGATAAAAAAAATTTTTTTTAAATTATCGATTTCACATCAAGAGTGCTATGACTTAAAAAAAATTGAAATTTTATCAAAGTAAGTTGCTATGCACTTAAGTCATATCATATGACTTAAGTAATGACTTAAGTAATTACTTAAGTCATTTCATATGACTTAAGTCATATGATATGACTTAAGTATAAATAAGCCAAAATATGATGAAATTTGACATTTTTTATAAAAAAAGTTTTTTTTTAATTTTCGATTTCACATCAAGAGTGCCATGACTTAAGCAAAATTGAATTTTTATCCAAGTAAGTTGATATGCACAAAGTCATATGACTTAAGTCATTACTGTAGTCATATTAACTTTCTTGGATAAAATTTCAATTTTGCTACGTGTCATGGCACTCTTGATGTGAAATCGAAAATTAAAAAAAAACTTTTTTTTTCAAAAAATGTCAAATTTCATAATAATAATAATCATCATAATCATAATAATAATAATAATCATAACTAAACATGATGAAATTTGACATTTTTTGATAAAAAAATTTATTTTTAAATTTTCGATTTCATATCAAGAGTGCTATGAAATTTTTTTTTATCAAAAAATGTCAAATTTCATCATGTTTTGGCTTATTCATACTTTAGTCATATTGATCATTTTTTGCTTATTAAGACTTGATCAAATCATAGAAGACCTATATATATGCATATCGACTTACTTGGATCAAAATTTCACTCTTTTGTATAGTCCTGGCACTCTAGATCCGACATGGAAAATTTTCGAAAAATTTTAATTTTACAAAAAAATGTAAAATTATGATCATTTTTGGCTTATTTAGACTTGATCAAATCATAAAAGACCTATATATATGCATATCGACATACTTGGATCAAAATTTCACTCTTTTGTATAGTCCTGGCACACTAGATCCGACATGGAAAATTTTCAAAAATTTTAATTTTACCAAAAAATGAAAAATTACGAGCATTTTTGGCTTATTTAGACTTGATCAAATCATAAAAGACCTATATATTTGCATATCGCCTTACTTGGATCAAATTTTCACTCTTTTGTGTAGTCCAGGCACTCTAGATTCGACATCAAAAATTTTCAAAAAAATTTTTTTATCAAAAAATGTCAAATTTCATCATGTTTTGGCCTATTTATACTTAAGTCATATCATATGACTTAAGTCATTTCATATGACTTAAGTCATATGATATGACTTAAGTCATATGAAATGACTTAAGTCATATGATATGACTTAAGTATAAATAAGCCAAAATATGGTGAAATTTGACATTTTTTGATAAAAAAAATTTTTTTTAAATTATCGATTTCACATCAAGAGTGCTATGACTTAAAAAAAATTGAAATTTTATCAAAGTAAGTTGCTATGCACTTAAGTCATATCATATGACTTAAGTAATGACTTAAGTAATTACTTAAGTCATTTCATATGACTTAAGTCATATGATATGACTTAAGTATAAATAAGCCAAAATATGATGAAATTTGACATTTTTTATAAAAAAAATTTTTTTTTTAATTTTCGATTTCACATCAAGAGTGCCATGACTTAAGCAAAATTGAATTTTTATCCAAGTAAGTTGATATGCACAAAGTCATATGACTTAAGTCATTACTGTAGTCATATTAACTTACTTGGATAAAATTTCAATTTTGCTACGTGTCATGGCACTCTTGATGTGAAATCGAAAATTAAAAAAAAACTTTTTTTTTCAAAAAATGTCAAATTTCATAATAATAATAATCATCATAATCATAATAATAATAATAATCATAATAACTAAACATGATGAAATTTGACATTTTTTGATAAAAAAATTTATTTTTAAATTTTCGATTTCACATCAAGAGTGCTATGAAATTTTTTTTTATCAAAAAATGTCAAATTTCATCATGTTTTGGCTTATTCATACTTTAGTCATATTGATCATTTTTTGCTTATTAAGACTTGATCAAATCATAAAAAACCTATATATTGCATATCGACTTACTTGGATCAAAATTTGACTCTTTTGTATAGTCCTGGCACTCTAGATCCGACATGGAAAATTTTCGAAAAATTTTAATTTTACCAAAAAATGAAAAATTATGATAATTTTTGGCTTATATAGACTTGATCCAATCATAAAAGACCTATATATTTGCATATCGCCTTACTTGGATCATATTTTCACTCTTTTGTGTAGTCCAGGCACTCTAGATTCGACATCAAAAATTTTCAAAAAAATTTTTTTATCAAAAAATGTCAAATTTCATCATGTTTTGGCCTATTTATACTTAAGTCATATCATATGACTTAAGTCATTTGAAATGACTTAAGTCATATGAAATGACTTAAGTCATATGAAATGACTTAAGTCATATGAAATGACTTAAGTCATATGAAATGACTTAAGTCATATGAAATGACTTAAGTCATATGATATGACAAGTATAAATAAGGCAAAATATGGTGAAATTTGACATTTTTTGATAAAAAAATTTTTTTTAAATTATCGATTTCACATCAAGAGTGCTATGACTTAAAAAAAAATTGAAATTTTATCAAAGTAAGTTGCTATGCACTTAAGTCATATCATATGACTTAAGTAATGACTTAAGTAATTACTTAAGTCATTTCATATGACTTAAGTCATATGATATGACTTAAGTATAAATAAGCCAAAATATGATGAAATTTGACATTTTTTGATAAAAAAATTTATTTTTAAATTTTCGATTTCATATCAAGAGTGCTATGAAATTTTTTTTTATCAAAAAATGTCAAATTTCATCATGTTTTGGCTTATTCATACTTTAGTCATATTGATCATTTTTTGCTTATTAAGACTTGATCAAATCATAGAAGACCTATATATATGCATATCGACTTACTTGGATCAAAATTTCACTCTTTTGTATAGTCCTGGCACTCTAGATCCGACATGGAAAATTTTCGAAAAATTTTAATTTTACAAAAAAATGTAAAATTATGATCATTTTTGGCTTATTTAGACTTGATCAAATCATAAAAGACCTATATATATGCATATCGACATACTTGGATCAAAATTTCACTCTTTTGTATAGTCCTGGCACACTAGATCCGACATGGAAAATTTTCAAAAATTTTAATTTTACCAAAAAATGAAAAATTATGAGCATTTTTGGCTTATTTAGACTTGATCAAATCATAAAAGACCTATATATTTGCATATCGCCTTACTTGGATCAAATTTTCACTCTTTTGTGTAGTCCAGGCACTCTAGATTCGACATCAAAAATTTTCAAAAAAATTTTTTTATCAAAAAATGTCAAATTTCATCATGTTTTGGCCTATTTATACTTAAGTCATATCATATGACTTAAGTATAAATAAGCCAAAATATGGTGAAATTTGACATTTTTTGATAAAAAAAATTTTTTTTAAATTATCGATTTCACATCAAGAGTGCTATGACTTAAAAAAAATTGAAATTTTATCAAAGTAAGTTGCTATGCACTTAAGTCATATCATATGACTTAAGTAATGACTTAAGTAATTACTTAAGTCATTTCATATGACTTAAGTCATATGATATGACTTAAGTATAAATAAGCCAAAATATGATGAAATTTGACATTTTTTATAAAAAAAATTTTTTTTTTAATTTTCGATTTCACATCAAGAGTGCCATGACTTAAGCAAAATTGAATTTTTATCCAAGTAAGTTGATATGCACAAAGTCATATGACTTAAGTCATTACTGTAGTCATATTAACTTACTTGGATAAAATTTCAATTTTGCTACGTGTCATGGCACTCTTGATGTGAAATCGAAAATTAAAAAAAAAATTTTTTTTATAAAAAATGTCAAATTTCATAATAATAATAATCATCATAATCATAATAATAATAATAATCATAATAACTAAACATGATGAAATTTGACATTTTTTGATAAAAAAATTTATTTTTAAATTTTCGATTTCACATCAAGAGTGCTATGAAATTTTTTTTTATCAAAAAATGTCAAATTTCATCATGTTTTGGCTTATTCATACTTTAGTCATATTGATCATTTTTTGCTTATTAAGACTTGATCAAATCATAAAAAACCTATATATTGCATATCGACTTACTTGGATCAAAATTTGACTCTTTTGTATAGTCCTGGCACTCTAGATCCGACATGGAAAATTTTCGAAAAATTTTAATTTTACCAAAAAATGAAAAATTATGATCATTTTTGGCTTATATAAGCCAATTGGGTTGGGTTGGGTTAGGTTAGGTTGGGTTGGAAGCCGATGCATATATATAGGTCTTTTATGATTGGATCAAGTCTATATAGACTTGATCCAATCATAAAAGACCTATATATATGCATCGGCTTCCAACCCAACCTAACCTAACCCAACCCAACCCAACCCAACCCAACCCAACCCAACCCAACCCAACCCAACCCAACCTAACCTAATCCAACCATTGGTCTTACTTTTTTTTTACCAAAAAAAGTCAAATTATGATCATTGTTGGCTTATTTAGACTTGATCAAATCATAAAAGACCTATATATGCATATCGACTTACTTGGATCAAAATTTCACTCTTTTGTATAGTCCTGGCACACTAGATCCGACATGGAAAATTTTCAAAAATTTTAATTTAACCAAAAAATGAAAAATTATGAGCATTTTTGGCTTATTTAGACTTGATCAAATCATAAAAGACCTATATATTTGCATATCGCCTTACTTGGATCAAATTTTCACTCTTTTGTGTAGTCCAGGCACTCTAGATTCGACATCAAAAATTTTCAAAAAAATTTTTTTATCAAAAAATGTCAAATTTCATCATGTTTTGGCCTATTTATACTTAAGTCCTATCATATGACTTAAGTCATTTGAAATGACTTAAGTCATATGAAATGACTTAAGTCATATGAAATGACTTAAGTCATATGAAATGACTTAAGTCATATGAAATGACTTAAGTCATATGAAATGACTTAAGTCATATGATATGACTTAAGTATAAATAAGGCAAAATATGGTGAAATTTGACATTTTTTGATAAAAAAATTTTTTTTAAATTATCGATTTCACATCAAGAGTGCTATGACTTAAAAAAAAATTGAAATTTTATCAAAGTAAGTTGCTATGCACTTAAGTCATATCATATGACTTAAGTAATGACTTAAGTAATTACTTAAGTCATTTCATATGACTTAAGTCATATGATATGACTTAAGTATAAATAAGCCAAAATATGATGAAATTTGACATTTTTTGATAAAAAAATTTATTTTTAAATTTTCGATTTCACATCAAGAGTGCTATGAAATTTTTTTTTATCAAAAATGTCAAATTTCATCATGTTTTGGCTTATTCATACTTTAGTCATATTGATCATTTTTTGCTTATTAAGACTTGATCAAATCATAGAAGACCTATATATATGCATATCGACTTACTTGGATCAAAATTTCACTCTTTTGTATAGTCCTGGCACTCTAGATCCGACATGGAAAATTTTCGAAAAATTTTAATTTTACAAAAAAATGTAAAATTATGATCATTTTTGGCTTATTTAGACTTGATCAAATCATAAAAGACCTATATATATGCATATCGACTTACTTGGATCAAAATTTCACTCTTTTGTATAGTCCTGGCACACTAGATCCGACATGGAAAATTTTCAAAAATTTTAATTTTACCAAAAAATGTCAATTTATGATCATTTTTGGCTTATTTAGACTTGATCAAATCATAAAAGACCTATATATATGCATATCGTCTTACTTGGATCAAAATTTGACTCTTTTGTATAGTCCTGGCACTCTAGAGCCGACATGGAAAATTTTCGAAAAATTTTAATTTTACCAAAAAATGAAAAATTATGAGCATTTTTGGCTTATTTAGACTTGATCAAATCATAAAAGACCTATATATATGCATATCGACTTACTTGGATCAAAATTTCACTCTTTTGTATAGTCCTGGCACACTAGATCCGACATGGAAAATTTTCAAAAATTTTAATTTTACCAAAAAATGAAAAATTATGAGCATTTTTGGCTTATTTAGACTTGATCAAATCATAAAAGACCTATATATTTGCATATCGCCTTACTTGGATCATATTTTCACTCTTTTGTGTAGTCCAGGCACTCTAGATTCGACATCAAAAATTTTCAAAAAAATTTTTTTATCAAAAAATGTCAAATTTCATCATGTTTTGGCCTATTTATACTTAAGTCATATCATATGACTTAAGTCATTTGAAATGACTTAAGTCATATGAAATGACTTAAGTCATATGAAATGACTTAAGTCATATGAAATGACTTAAGTCATATGAAATGACTTAAGTCATATGAAATGACTTAAGTCATATGAAATGACTTAAGTCATATGATATGACTTAAGTATAAATAAGGCAAAATATGGTGAAATTTGACATTTTTTGATAAAAAAATTTTTTTTAAATTATCGATTTCACATCAAGAGTGCTATGACTTAAAAAAAAATTGAAATTTTATCAAAGTAAGTTGCTATGCACTTAAGTCATATCATATGACTTAAGTAATGACTTAAGTAATTACTTAAGTCATTTCATATGACTTAAGTCATATGATATGACTTAAGTATAAATAAGCCAAAATATGATGAAATTTGACATTTTTTGATAAAAAAATTTATTTTTAAATTTTCGATTTCATATCAAGAGTGCTATGAAATTTTTTTTTATCAAAAAATGTCAAATTTCATCATGTTTTGGCTTATTCATACTTTAGTCATATTGATCATTTTTTGCTTATTAAGACTTGATCAAATCATAGAAGACCTATATATATGCATATCGACTTACTTGGATCAAAATTTCACTCTTTTGTATAGTCCTGGCACTCTAGATCCGACATGGAAAATTTTCGAAAAATTTTAATTTTACAAAAAAATGTAAAATTATGATCATTTTTGGCTTATTTAGACTTGATCAAATCATAAAAGACCTATATATATGCATATCGACTTACTTGGATCAAAATTTCACTCTTTTGTATAGTCCTGGCACTCTAGATCCGACATGGAAAATTTTCGAAAAATTTTTATTTTACCAAAAAATGTAAAATTATGATCATTTTTGGCTTATTTAGACTTGATCAAATCATAAAAGACCTATATATATGCATATCGACTTACTTGGATCAAAATTTCACTCTTTTGTATAGTCCTGGCACACTAGATCCGACATGGAAAATTTTCAAAAATTTTAATTTTACCAAAAAATGAAAAATTATGAGCATTTTTGGCTTATTTAGACTTGATCAAATCATAAAAGACCTATATATATGCATATCGACTTACTTGGATCAAAATTTCACTCTTTTGTATAGTCCTGGCACACTAGATCCGACATGGAAAATTTTCAAAAATTTTTATTTTACCAAAAAATGAAAAATTATGAGCATTTTTGGCTTATTTAGACTTGATCAAATCATAAAAGACCTATATATTTGCATATCGCCTTACTTGGATCAAATTTTCACTCTTTTGTGTAGTCCAGGCACTCTAGATTCGACATCAAAAATTTTCAAAAAAATTTTTTTATCAAAAAATGTCAAATTTCATCATGTTTTGGCCTATTTATACTTAAGTCATATGATATGACTTAAGTATAAATAAGCCAAAATATGGTGAAATTTGACATTTTTTGATAAAAAAAATTTTTTTTAAATTATCGATTTCACATCAAGAGTGCTATGACTTAAAAAAAATTGAAATTTTATCAAAGTAAGTTGCTATGCACTTAAGTCATATCATATGACTTAAGTAATGACTTAAGTAATTACTTAAGTCATTTCATATGACTTAAGTCATTTCATATGACTTAAGTTATATGATATGACTTAAGTATAAATAAGCTAAAATATGATGAAATTTGACATTTTTTATAAAAAAAGTTTTTTTTTAATTTTCGATTTCACATCAAGAGTGCCATGACTTAAGCAAAATTGAATTTTTATCCAAGTAAGTTGATATGCACAAAGTCATATGACTTAAGTCATTACTGTAGTCATATTAACTTTCTTGGATAAAATTTCAATTTTGCTACGTGTCATGGCACTCTTGATGTGAAATCGAAAATTAAAAAAAAACTTTTTTTTTCAAAAAATGTCAAATTTCATAATAATAATAATCATCATAATCATAATAATAATAATAATCATAACTAAACATGATGAAATTTGACATTTTTTGATAAAAAAATTTATTTTTAAATTTTCGATTTCACATCAAGAGTGCTATGAAATTTTTTTTTATCAAAAAATGTCAAATTTCATCATGTTTTGGCTTATTCACACTTTAGTCATATTGATCATTTTTTGCTTATTAAGACTTGATCAAATCATAAAAGACCTATATATTGCATATCGACTTACTTGGATCAAAATTTGACTCTTTTGTATAGTCCTGGCACACTAGATCCGACATGGAAAATTTTCAAAAATTTTAATTTTACCAAAAAATGAAAAATTAGGAGCATTTTTGGCTTATTTGGACTTGATCAAATCATAAAAGACCTATATATTTGCTTATCGCCTTACTTGGATCAAAATTTGACCCTTTTGTATAGTCCTGGCACTCTAGATCCGACATGGAAAATTTTCAAAAAATTTTAATTTTACCAAAAAATGAAAAATTATGAGCATTTTTGGCTTATTTAGACTTGATCAAATCATAAAAGACCTATATATTTGCATATCGCCTTACTTGGATCAAATTTTCACTCTTTTGTGTAGTCCAGGCACTCTAGATTCGACATCAAAAATTTTCAAAAAAATTTTTTTATCAAAAAATGTCAAATTTCATCATGTTTTGGCCTATTTATACTTAAGTCATATCATATGACTTAAGTCATTTGAAATGACTTAAGTCATATGAAATGACTTAAGTCATATGAAATGACTTAAGTCATATGATATGACTTAAGTATAAATAAGCCAAAATATGGTGAAATTTGACATTTTTTGATAAAAAAATTTTTTTTAAATTATCGATTTCACATCAAGAGTGCTATAACTTAAGTAATTACTTAAGTCATTTCATATGACTTAGGTCATATGATATGACTTAAGTATAAATAAGCCAAAACAGGATGAAATTTGACATTTTTTGAAAAAAAAAATTTTTTGAAAATTTTCAATTTCACTTCAAGAGTGCCATGACTTGGAAAAAAATTCAAATTTTTAAGCCAAGATATAAATAGTAGTAATAATCATAATAATCATAATAATAATAATCATCCTAATCATAATAATAATTATCATCTTAATTATAATAATAATAATCATCCAAAGCATAATAATAATAATCATCATAATCATAATAATAATAATCATCATAATCATAATTATAATATTATCATAATAACTAAACATGATGAAATTTGACATTTTTTGATAAAAAAAGTTTTTTTTTTAATTTTCGATTTCACATCAAGAGTGCCATGACTTAAGCAAAATTGAATTTTTATCCAAGTAAGTTGATATGCACTAAGTCATATGACTTAAGTCATTACTGTAGTCATATAAACTTACTTGGATAAAATTTCAATTTTGCTTAAGTCATGGCACTCTTGATGTGAAATCGAAAATTAAAAAAAAACTTTTTTTATCAAAAAATGTCAAATTTCATAATAATAATAATCATCATAATCATAATAATAATAATAATCATAATAACTAAACATGATGAAATTTGACATTTTTTGATAAAAAAATTTATTTTTAAATTTTCGATTTCACATCAAGAGTGCTATGAAATTTTTTTTTATCAAAAAATGTCAAATTTCATCATGTTTTGGCTTATTCATACTTTAGTCATATTGATCATTTTTTGCTTATTAAGACTTGATCAAATCATAGAAGACCTATATATATGCATATCGACTTACTTGGATCAAAATTTCACTCTTTTGTATAGTCCTGGCACTCTAGATCCGACATGGAAAATTTTCGAAAAATTTTAATTTTACCAAAAAATGTCAAATTATGATCATTTTTGGCTTATTTAGACTTGATCAAATCATAAAAGACCTATATATATGCATATCGACTTACTTGGATCAAAATTTCACTCTTTTGTATAGTCCTGGCACTCTAGATCCGACATGGAAAATTTTCGAAAAATTTTAATTTTACCAAAAAATGTCAAATTATGATCATTTTTGGCTTATTTAGACTTGATCAAATCATAAAAGACCTATATATATGAATATCGACTTACTTGGATCAAAATTTCACTCTTTTGTATAGTCCAGGCACACTAGATCCGACATGGAAAATTTTCAAAAATTTTAATTTTACCAAAAAATGTAAAATTATGATCATTTTTGGCTTATTTAGACTTGATCAAATCATAAAAGACCTATATATATGCATATCGTCTTACTTATATCAAAATTTGATTTTTTTGTATAGTCCTGGCACTCTAGATCCGACATGGAAAATTTTCGAAAAATTTTAATTTTACCAAAAAATGAAAAATTATGAGCATTTTTGGCTTATTTAGACTTGATCAAATCATAAAAGACCTATATATTTGCATATCGCCTTACTTGGATCAAAATTTGACCCTTTTGTATAGTCCTGGCACTCTAGATCCGACATGGTAAATTTTCAAAAATTTTAATTTTACCAAAAAATGAAAAATTATGATCATTTTTGGCTTATATAGACTTGATCCAATCATAAAAGACCTATATATATGCATCGGCTTCCAACCCAACCTAACCTAACCCAACCCAACCCAACCCAACCCAACCCAACCCAACCCAACCCAACCCAACCCAACCCAACCTAACCTAATCCAACCATTGGTCTTACTTTTTTTTTACCAAAAAAAGTCAAATTATGATCATTGTTGGCTTATTTAGACTTGATCAAATCATAAAAGACCTATATATATGCATATCGACTTACTTGGATCAAAATTTCACTCTTTTGTATAGTCCTGGCACACTAGATCCGACATGGAAAATTTTCAAAAATTTTAATTTTACCAAAAAATGAAAAATTATGAGCATTTTTGGCTTATTTAGACTTGATCAAATCATAAAAGACCTATATATTTGCATATCGCCTTACTTGGATCATATTTTCACTCTTTTGTGTAGTCCAGGCACTCTAGATTCGACATCAAAAATTTTCAAAAAAATTTTTTTATCAAAAAATGTCAAATTTCATCATGTTTTGGCCTATTTATACTTAAGTCATATCATATGACTTAAGTCATTTGAAATAACTTAAGTCATATGAAATGACTTAAGTCATATGAAATGACTTAAGTCATATGAAATGACTTAAGTCATATGAAATGACTTAAGTCATATGAAATGACTTAAGTCATATGAAATGACTTAAGTCATATGATATGACTTAAGTATAAATAAGGCAAAATATGGTGAAATTTGACATTTTTTGATAAAAAAATTTTTTTTAAATTATCGATTTCACATCAAGAGTGCTATGACTTAAAAAAAAATTGAAATTTTATCAAAGTAAGTTGCTATGCACTTAAGTCATATCATATGACTTAAGTAATGACTTAAGTAATTACTTAAGTCATTTCATATGACTTAAGTCATATGATATGACTTAAGTATAAATAAGCCAAAATATGATGAAATTTGACATTTTTTGATAAAAAAATTTATTTTTAAATTTTCGATTTCATATCAAGAGTGCTATGAAATTTTTTTTTATCAAAAAATGTCAAATTTCATCATGTTTTGGCTTATTCATACTTTAGTCATATTGATCATTTTTTGCTTATTAAGACTTGATCAAATCATAGAAGACCTATATATATGCATATCGACTTACTTGGATCAAAATTTCACTCTTTTGTATAGTCCTGGCACTCTAGATCCGACATGGAAAATTTTCGAAAAATTTTAATTTTACAAAAAAATGTAAAATTATGATCATTTTTGGCTTATTTAGACTTGATCAAATCATAAAAGACCTATATATATGCATATCGACTTACTTGGATCAAAATTTCACTCTTTTGTATAGTCCTGGCACACTAGGTCCGACATGGAAAATTTTCGAAAAATTTTAATTTTACCAAAAAATGAAAAATTATGATCATTTTTGGCTTATATAGACTTGATCCAATCATAAAAGACCTATATATATGCATCGGCTTCCAACCCAACCTAACCTAACCCAACCCAACCCAACCCAACCCAACCCAACCCAACCCAACCTAACCTAATCCAACCATTGGTCTTACTTTTTTTTTACCAAAAAAAGTCAAATTATGATCATTGTTGGCTTATTTAGACTTGATCAAATCATAAAAGACCTATATATATGCATATCGACTTACTTGGATCAAAATTTCACTCTTTTGTATAGTCCTGGCACACTAGATCCGACATGGAAAATTTTCAAAAATTTTAATTTTACCAAAAAATGAAAAATTATGAGCATTTTTGGCTTATTTAGACTTGATCAAATCATAAAAGACCTATATATTTGCATATCGCCTTACTTGGATCATATTTTCACTCTTTTGTGTAGTCCAGGCACTCTAGATTCGACATCAAAAATTTTCAAAAAAATTTTTTTATCAAAAAATGTCAAATTTCATCATGTTTTGGCCTATTTATACTTAAGTCATATCATATGACTTAAGTCATTTGAAATAACTTAAGTCATATGAAATGACTTAAGTCATATGAAATGACTTAAGTCATATGAAATGACTTAAGTCATATGAAATGACTTAAGTCATATGAAATGACTTAAGTCATATGAAATGACTTAAGTCATATGATATGACTTAAGTATAAATAAGGCAAAATATGGTGAAATTTGACATTTTTTGATAAAAAAATTTTTTTTAAATTATCGATTTCACATCAAGAGTGCTATGACTTAAAAAAAAATTGAAATTTTATCAAAGTAAGTTGCTATGCACTTAAGTCATATCATATGACTTAAGTAATGACTTAAGTAATTACTTAAGTCATTTCATATGACTTAAGTCATATGATATGACTTAAGTATAAATAAGCCAAAATATGATGAAATTTGACATTTTTTGATAAAAAAATTTATTTTTAAATTTTCGATTTCATATCAAGAGTGCTATGAAATTTTTTTTTATCAAAAAATGTCAAATTTCATCATGTTTTGGCTTATTCATACTTTAGTCATATTGATCATTTTTTGCTTATTAAGACTTGATCAAATCATAGAAGACCTATATATATGCATATCGACTTACTTGGATCAAAATTTCACTCTTTTGTATAGTCCTGGCACTCTAGATCCGACATGGAAAATTTTCGAAAAATTTTAATTTTCCAAAAAAATGTAAAATTATGATCATTTTTGGCTTATTTAGACTTGATCAAATCATAAAAGACCTATATATATGCATATCGACTTACTTGGATCAAAATTTCACTCTTTTGTATAGTCCTGGCACTCTAGATCCGACATGGAAAATTTTCGAAAAATTTTTATTTTACCAAAAAATGTAAAATTATGATCATTTTTGGCTTATTTAGACTTGATCAAATCATAAAAGACCTATATATATGCATATCGACTTACTTGGATCAAAATTTCACTCTTTTGTATAGTCCTGGCACACTAGATCCGACATGGAAAATTTTCAAAAATTTTAATTTTACCAAAAAATGAAAAATTATGAGCATTTTTGGCTTATTTAGACTTGATCAAATCATAAAAGACCTATATATATGCATATCGACTTACTTGGATCAAAATTTCACTCTTTTGTATAGTCCTGGCACACTAGATCCGACATGGAAAATTTTCAAAAATTTTAATTTTACCAAAAAATGAAAAATTATGAGCATTTTTGGCTTATTTAGACTTGATCAAATCATAAAAGACCTATATATTTGCATATCGCCTTACTTGGATCAAATTTTCACTCTTTTGTGTAGTCCAGGCACTCTAGATTCGACATCAAAAATTTTCAAAAAAATTTTTTTATCAAAAAATGTCAAATTTCATCATGTTTTGGCCTATTTATACTTAAGTCATATGATATGACTTAAGTATAAATAAGCCAAAATATGGTGAAATTTGACATTTTTTGATAAAAAAAATTTTTTTTAAATTATCGATTTCACATCAAGAGTGCTATGACTTAAAAAAAATTGAAATTTTATCAAAGTAAGTTGCTATGCACTTAAGTCATATCATATGACTTAAGTAATGACTTAAGTAATTACTTAAGTCATTTCATATGACTTAAGTCATTTCATATGACTTAAGTTATATGATATGACTTAAGTATAAATAAGCTAAAATATGATGAAATTTGACATTTTTTATAAAAAAAGTTTTTTTTTAATTTTCGATTTCACATCAAGAGTGCCATGACTTAAGCAAAATTGAATTTTTATCCAAGTAAGTTGATATGCACAAAGTCATATGACTTAAGTCATTACTGTAGTCATATTAACTTTCTTGGATAAAATTTCAATTTTGCTACGTGTCATGGCACTCTTGATGTGAAATCGAAAATTAAAAAAAAACTTTTTTTTTCAAAAAATGTCAAATTTCATAATAATAATAATCATCATAATCATAATAATAATAATAATCATAACTAAACATGATGAAATTTGACATTTTTTGATAAAAAAATTTATTTTTAAATTTTCGATTTCACATCAAGAGTGCTATGAAATTTTTTTTTATCAAAAAATGTCAAATTTCATCATGTTTTGGCTTATTCACACTTTAGTCATATTGATCATTTTTTGCTTATTAAGACTTGATCAAATCATAAAAGACCTATATATTGCATATCGACTTACTTGGATCAAAATTTGACTCTTTTGTATAGTCCTGGCACACTAGATCCGACATGGAAAATTTTCAAAAATTTTAATTTTACCAAAAAATGAAAAATTAGGAGCATTTTTGGCTTATTTGGACTTGATCAAATCATAAAAGACCTATATATTTGCTTATCGCCTTACTTGGATCAAAATTTGACCCTTTTGTATAGTCCTGGCACTCTAGATCCGACATGGAAAATTTTCAAAAAATTTTAATTTTACCAAAAAATGAAAAATTATGAGCATTTTTGGCTTATTTAGACTTGATCAAATCATAAAAGACCTATATATTTGCATATCGCCTTACTTGGATCAAATTTTCACTCTTTTGTGTAGTCCAGGCACTCTAGATTCGACATCAAAAATTTTCAAAAAAATTTTTTTATCAAAAAATGTCAAATTTCATCATGTTTTGGCCTATTTATACTTAAGTCATATCATATGACTTAAGTCATTTGAAATGACTTAAGTCATATGAAATGACTTAAGTCATATGAAATGACTTAAGTCATATGATATGACTTAAGTATAAATAAGCCAAAATATGGTGAAATTTGACATTTTTTGATAAAAAAATTTTTTTTAAATTATCGATTTCACATCAAGAGTGCTATAACTTAAGTAATTACTTAAGTCATTTCATATGACTTAGGTCATATGATATGACTTAAGTATAAATAAGCCAAAACAGGATGAAATTTGACATTTTTTGAAAAAAAAAATTTTTTGAAAATTTTCAATTTCACTTCAAGAGTGCCATGACTTGGAAAAAAATTCAAATTTTTAAGCCAAGATATAAATAGTAGTAATAATCATAATAATCATAATAATAATAATCATCCTAATCATAATAATAATTATCATCTTAATTATAATAATAATAATCATCCAAAGCATAATAATAATAATCATCATAATCATAATAATAATAATCATCATAATCATAATTATAATATTATCATAATAACTAAACATGATGAAATTTGACATTTTTTGATAAAAAAAGTTTTTTTTTTAATTTTCGATTTCACATCAAGAGTGCCATGACTTAAGCAAAATTGAATTTTTATCCAAGTAAGTTGATATGCACTAAGTCATATGACTTAAGTCATTACTGTAGTCATATAAACTTACTTGGATAAAATTTCAATTTTGCTTAAGTCATGGCACTCTTGATGTGAAATCGAAAATTAAAAAAAAACTTTTTTTATCAAAAAATGTCAAATTTCATAATAATAATAATCATCATAATCATAATAATAATAATAATCATAATAACTAAACATGATGAAATTTGACATTTTTTGATAAAAAAATTTATTTTTAAATTTTCGATTTCACATCAAGAGTGCTATGAAATTTTTTTTTATCAAAAAATGTCAAATTTCATCATGTTTTGGCTTATTCATACTTTAGTCATATTGATCATTTTTTGCTTATTAAGACTTGATCAAATCATAGAAGACCTATATATATGCATATCGACTTACTTGGATCAAAATTTCACTCTTTTGTATAGTCCTGGCACTCTAGATCCGACATGGAAAATTTTCGAAAAATTTTAATTTTACCAAAAAATGTCAAATTATGATCATTTTTGGCTTATTTAGACTTGATCAAATCATAAAAGACCTATATATATGCATATCGACTTACTTGGATCAAAATTTCACTCTTTTGTATAGTCCTGGCACTCTAGATCCGACATGGAAAATTTTCGAAAAATTTTAATTTTACCAAAAAATGTCAAATTATGATCATTTTTGGCTTATTTAGACTTGATCAAATCATAAAAGACCTATATATATGAATATCGACTTACTTGGATCAAAATTTCACTCTTTTGTATAGTCCAGGCACACTAGATCCGACATGGAAAATTTTCAAAAATTTTAATTTTACCAAAAAATGTAAAATTATGATCATTTTTGGCTTATTTAGACTTGATCAAATCATAAAAGACCTATATATATGCATATCGTCTTACTTATATCAAAATTTGATTTTTTTGTATAGTCCTGGCACTCTAGATCCGACATGGAAAATTTTCGAAAAATTTTAATTTTACCAAAAAATGAAAAATTATGAGCATTTTTGGCTTATTTAGACTTGATCAAATCATAAAAGACCTATATATTTGCATATCGCCTTACTTGGATCAAAATTTGACCCTTTTGTATAGTCCTGGCACTCTAGATCCGACATGGTAAATTTTCAAAAATTTTAATTTTACCAAAAAATGAAAAATTATGATCATTTTTGGCTTATATAGACTTGATCCAATCATAAAAGACCTATATATATGCATCGGCTTCCAACCCAACCTAACCTAACCCAACCCAACCCAACCCAACCCAACCCAACCCAACCCAACCCAACCCAACCCAACCCAACCTAACCTAATCCAACCATTGGTCTTACTTTTTTTTTACCAAAAAAAGTCAAATTATGATCATTGTTGGCTTATTTAGACTTGATCAAATCATAAAAGACCTATATATATGCATATCGACTTACTTGGATCAAAATTTCACTCTTTTGTATAGTCCTGGCACACTAGATCCGACATGGAAAATTTTCAAAAATTTTAATTTTACCAAAAAATGAAAAATTATGAGCATTTTTGGCTTATTTAGACTTGATCAAATCATAAAAGACCTATATATTTGCATATCGCCTTACTTGGATCATATTTTCACTCTTTTGTGTAGTCCAGGCACTCTAGATTCGACATCAAAAATTTTCAAAAAAATTTTTTTATCAAAAAATGTCAAATTTCATCATGTTTTGGCCTATTTATACTTAAGTCATATCATATGACTTAAGTCATTTGAAATAACTTAAGTCATATGAAATGACTTAAGTCATATGAAATGACTTAAGTCATATGAAATGACTTAAGTCATATGAAATGACTTAAGTCATATGAAATGACTTAAGTCATATGAAATGACTTAAGTCATATGATATGACTTAAGTATAAATAAGGCAAAATATGGTGAAATTTGACATTTTTTGATAAAAAAATTTTTTTTAAATTATCGATTTCACATCAAGAGTGCTATGACTTAAAAAAAAATTGAAATTTTATCAAAGTAAGTTGCTATGCACTTAAGTCATATCATATGACTTAAGTAATGACTTAAGTAATTACTTAAGTCATTTCATATGACTTAAGTCATATGATATGACTTAAGTATAAATAAGCCAAAATATGATGAAATTTGACATTTTTTGATAAAAAAATTTATTTTTAAATTTTCGATTTCATATCAAGAGTGCTATGAAATTTTTTTTTATCAAAAAATGTCAAATTTCATCATGTTTTGGCTTATTCATACTTTAGTCATATTGATCATTTTTTGCTTATTAAGACTTGATCAAATCATAGAAGACCTATATATATGCATATCGACTTACTTGGATCAAAATTTCACTCTTTTGTATAGTCCTGGCACTCTAGATCCGACATGGAAAATTTTCGAAAAATTTTAATTTTACAAAAAAATGTAAAATTATGATCATTTTTGGCTTATTTAGACTTGATCAAATCATAAAAGACCTATATATATGCATATCGACTTACTTGGATCAAAATTTCACTCTTTTGTATAGTCCTGGCACACTAGGTCCGACATGGAAAATTTTCGAAAAATTTTAATTTTACCAAAAAATGAAAAATTATGATCATTTTTGGCTTATATAGACTTGATCCAATCATAAAAGACCTATATATATGCATCGGCTTCCAACCCAACCTAACCTAACCCAACCCAACCCAACCCAACCCAACCCAACCCAACCCAACCTAACCTAATCCAACCATTGGTCTTACTTTTTTTTTACCAAAAAAAGTCAAATTATGATCATTGTTGGCTTATTTAGACTTGATCAAATCATAAAAGACCTATATATATGCATATCGACTTACTTGGATCAAAATTTCACTCTTTTGTATAGTCCTGGCACACTAGATCCGACATGGAAAATTTTCAAAAATTTTAATTTTACCAAAAAATGAAAAATTATGAGCATTTTTGGCTTATTTAGACTTGATCAAATCATAAAAGACCTATATATTTGCATATCGCCTTACTTGGATCATATTTTCACTCTTTTGTGTAGTCCAGGCACTCTAGATTCGACATCAAAAATTTTCAAAAAAATTTTTTTATCAAAAAATGTCAAATTTCATCATGTTTTGGCCTATTTATACTTAAGTCATATCATATGACTTAAGTCATTTGAAATAACTTAAGTCATATGAAATGACTTAAGTCATATGAAATGACTTAAGTCATATGAAATGACTTAAGTCATATGAAATGACTTAAGTCATATGAAATGACTTAAGTCATATGAAATGACTTAAGTCATATGATATGACTTAAGTATAAATAAGGCAAAATATGGTGAAATTTGACATTTTTTGATAAAAAAATTTTTTTTAAATTATCGATTTCACATCAAGAGTGCTATGACTTAAAAAAAAATTGAAATTTTATCAAAGTAAGTTGCTATGCACTTAAGTCATATCATATGACTTAAGTAATGACTTAAGTAATTACTTAAGTCATTTCATATGACTTAAGTCATATGATATGACTTAAGTATAAATAAGCCAAAATATGATGAAATTTGACATTTTTTGATAAAAAAATTTATTTTTAAATTTTCGATTTCATATCAAGAGTGCTATGAAATTTTTTTTTATCAAAAAATGTCAAATTTCATCATGTTTTGGCTTATTCATACTTTAGTCATATTGATCATTTTTTGCTTATTAAGACTTGATCAAATCATAGAAGACCTATATATATGCATATCGACTTACTTGGATCAAAATTTCACTCTTTTGTATAGTCCTGGCACTCTAGATCCGACATGGAAAATTTTCGAAAAATTTTAATTTTACAAAAAAATGTAAAATTATGATCATTTTTGGCTTATTTAGACTTGATCAAATCATAAAAGACCTATATATATGCATATCGACTTACTTGGATCAAAATTTCACTCTTTTGTATAGTCCTGGCACACTAGGTCCGACATGGAAAATTTTCGAAAAATTTTAATTTTACCAAAAAATGAAAAATTATGATCATTTTTGGCTTATATAGACTTGATCCAATCATAAAAGACCTATATATATGCATCGGCTTCCAACCCAACCTAACCTAACCCAACCCAACCCAACCCAACCCAACCCAACCCAACCCAACCCAACCCAACCCAACCTAACCTAATCCAACCATTGGTCTTACTTTTTTTTTACCAAAAAAAGTCAAATTATGATCATTGTTGGCTTATTTAGACTTGATCAAATCATAAAAGACCTATATATATGCATATCGACTTACTTGGATCAAAATTTCACTCTTTTGTATAGTCCTGGCACACTAGATCCGACATGGAAAATTTTCAAAAATTTTAATTTTACCAAAAAATGAAAAATTATGAGCATTTTTGGCTTATTTAGACTTGATCAAATCATAAAAGACCTATATATTTGCATATCGCCTTACTTGGATCATATTTTCACTCTTTTGTGTAGTCCAGGCACTCTAGATTCGACATCAAAAATTTTCAAAAAAATTTTTTTATCAAAAAATGTCAAATTTCATCATGTTTTGGCCTATTTATACTTAAGTCATATCATATGACTTAAGTCATTTGAAATAACTTAAGTCATATGAAATGACTTAAGTCATATGAAATGACTTAAGTCATATGAAATGACTTAAGTCATATGAAATGACTTAAGTCATATGAAATGACTTAAGTCATATGAAATGACTTAAGTCATATGATATGACTTAAGTATAAATAAGGCAAAATATGGTGAAATTTGACATTTTTTGATAAAAAAATTTTTTTTAAATTATCGATTTCACATCAAGAGTGCTATGACTTAAAAAAAAATTGAAATTTTATCAAAGTAAGTTGCTATGCACTTAAGTCATATCATATGACTTAAGTAATGACTTAAGTAATTACTTAAGTCATTTCATATGACTTAAGTCATATGATATGACTTAAGTATAAATAAGCCAAAATATGATGAAATTTGACATTTTTTGATAAAAAAATTTATTTTTAAATTTTCGATTTCATATCAAGAGTGCTATGAAATTTTTTTTTATCAAAAAATGTCAAATTTCATCATGTTTTGGCTTATTCATACTTTAGTCATATTGATCATTTTTTGCTTATTAAGACTTGATCAAATCATAGAAGACCTATATATATGCATATCGACTTACTTGGATCAAAATTTCACTCTTTTGTATAGTCCTGGCACTCTAGATCCGACATGGAAAATTTTCGAAAAATTTTAATTTTACAAAAAAATGTAAAATTATGATCATTTTTGGCTTATTTAGACTTGATCAAATCATAAAAGACCTATATATATGCATATCGACTTACTTGGATCAAAATTTCACTCTTTTGTATAGTCCTGGCACTCTAGATCCGACATGGAAAATTTTCGAAAAATTTTTATTTTACCAAAAAATGTAAAATTATGATCATTTTTGGCTTATTTAGACTTGATCAAATCATAAAAGACCTATATATATGCATATCGACTTACTTGGATCAAAATTTCACTCTTTTGTATAGTCCTGGCACACTAGATCCGACATGGAAAATTTTCAAAAATTTTAATTTTACCAAAAAATGTCAATTTATGATCATTTTTGGCTTATTTAGACTTGATCAAATCATAAAAGACCTATATATATGCATATCGTCTTACTTGGATCAAAATTTGACTCTTTTGTATAGTCCTGGCACTCTAGATCCGACATGGAAAATTTTCGAAAAATTTTAATTTTACCAAAAAATGAAAAATTATGAGCATTTTTGGCTTATTTAGACTTGATCAAATCATAAAAGACCTATATATATGCATATCGACTTACTTGGATCAAAATTTCACTCTTTTGTATAGTCCTGGCACACTAGATCCGACATGGAAAATTTTCAAAAATTTTAATTTTACCAAAAAATGAAAAATTATGAGCATTTTTGGCTTATTTAGACTTGATCAAATCATAAAAGACCTATATATTTGCATATCGCCTTACTTGGATCAAATTTTCACTCTTTTGTGTAGTCCAGGCACTCTAGATTCGACATCAAAAATTTTCAAAAAAATTTTTTTATCAAAAAATGTCAAATTTCATCATGTTTTGGCCTATTTATACTTAAGTCATATCATATGACTTAAGTCATTTGAAATGACTTAAGTCATATGAAATGACTTAAGTCATATGAAATGACTTAAGTCATATGATATGACTTAAGTATAAATAAGCCAAAATATGGTGAAATTTGACATTTTTTGATAAAAAAAATTTTTTTTAAATTATCGATTTCACATCAAGAGTGCTATGACTTAAAAAAAATTGAAATTTTATCAAAGTAAGTTGCTATGCACTTAAGTCATATCATATGACTTAAGTAATGACTTAAGTAATTACTTAAGTCATTTCATATGACTTAAGTCATATGATATGACTTAAGTATAAATAAGCCAAAATATGATGAAATTTGACATTTTTTATAAAAAAAGTTTTTTTTTAATTTTCGATTTCACATCAAGAGTGCCATGACTTAAGCAAAATTGAATTTTTATCCAAGTAAGTTGATATGCACAAAGTCATATGACTTAAGTCATTACTGTAGTCATATTAACTTTCTTGGATAAAATTTCAATTTTGCTACGTGTCATGGCACTCTTGATGTGAAATCGAAAATTAAAAAAAAACTTTTTTTTTCAAAAAATGTCAAATTTCATAATAATAATAATCATCATAATCATAATAATAATAATAATCATAACTAAACATGATGAAATTTGACATTTTTTGATAAAAAAATTTATTTTTAAATTTTCGATTTCACATCAAGAGTGCTATGAAATTTTTTTTTATCAAAAAATGTCAAATTTCATCATGTTTTGGCTTATTCACACTTTAGTCATATTGATCATTTTTTGCTTATTAAGACTTGATCAAATCATAAAAGACCTATATATTGCATATCGACTTACTTGGATCAAAATTTGACTCTTTTGTATAGTCCTGGCACACTAGATCCGACATGGAAAATTTTCAAAAATTTTAATTTTACCAAAAAATGAAAAATTAGGAGCATTTTTGGCTTATTTGGACTTGATCAAATCATAAAAGACCTATATATTTGCTTATCGCCTTACTTGGATCAAAATTTGACCCTTTTGTATAGTCCTGGCACTCTAGATCCGACATGGAAAATTTTCAAAAAATTTTAATTTTACCAAAAAATGAAAAATTATGAGCATTTTTGGCTTATTTAGACTTGATCAAATCATAAAAGACCTATATATTTGCATATCGCCTTACTTGGATCAAATTTTCACTCTTTTGTGTAGTCCAGGCACTCTAGATTCGACATCAAAAATTTTCAAAAAAATTTTTTTATCAAAAAATGTCAAATTTCATCATGTTTTGGCCTATTTATACTTAAGTCATATCATATGACTTAAGTCATTTGAAATGACTTAAGTCATATGAAATGACTTAAGTCGTTTGAAATGACTTAAGTCATATGAAATGACTTAAGTCATATGCTATGACTTAAGTATAAATAAGCCAAAATATGGTGAAATTTGACATTTTTTGATAAAAAAATTTTTTTTAAATTATCGATTTCACATCAAGAGTGCTATGACTTAAAAAAAATTGAAATTTTATCAAAGAAAGTTGCTATGCACTTAAGTCATATCATATGACTTAAGTAATGACTTAAGTAATTACTTAAGTCATATCATATGACTTAAGTCATTTCATATGACTTAAGTCATATGATATGACTTAAGTATAAATAAGCCAAAATATGATGAAATTTGACATTTTTTTATAAAAAAAGTTTTTTTTTTAATTTTCGATTTCACATCAAGAGTGCCATGAAAAATTTTAATTTTACCAAAAAATGTCAAATTATGATCATTTTTGGCTTATTTAGACTTGATCAAATCATAAAAGACCTATATATATGCATATCGACTTACTTGGATCAAAATTTCACTCTTTTGTATAGTCCAGGCACACTAGATCCGACATGGAAAATTTTCAAAAAATTTTAATTTTACCAAAAAATGTAAAATTATGATCATTTTTGGCTTATTTAGACTTGATCAAATCATAAAAGACCTATATATATGCATATCGACTTACTTGGATCAAAATTTGATTTTTTTGTATAGTCCTGGCACTCTAGATCCGACATGGAAAATTTTCGAAAAATTTTAATTTTACCAAAAAATGAAAAATTATGAGCATTTTTGGCTTATTTAGACTTGATCAAATCATAAAAGACCTATATATTTGCATATCGCCTTACTTGGATCAAAATTTGACCCTTTTGTATAGTCCTGGCACTCTAGATCCGACATGGAAAATTTTCAAAAAATTTTAATTTTACCAAAATTGTCAAATTATGATCATTTTTGGCTTATTTAGACTTGATCAAATCATAAAAGACCTATATATTTGCATATCGCCTTACTTGGATCAAATTTGCACTCTTTTGTGTAGTCCAGGCACTCTAGATTCGACATCAAAAATTTTCAAAAAAATTTTTTTATCAAAAAATGTCAAATTTCATCATGTTTTGGCCTATTTATACTTAAGTCATATCATATGACTTAAGTCATTTGAAATGACTTAAGTCATATGAAATGACTTAAGTCATATGAAATGACTTAAGTCATATGATATGACTTAAGTATAAATAAGCCAAAATATGGTGAAATTTGACATTTTTTGATAAAAAAAATTTTTTTTAAATTATCGATTTCACATCAAGAGTGCTATGACTTAAAAAAAATTGAAATTTTATCAAAGTAAGTTGCTATGCACTTAAGTCATATCATATGACTTAAGTAATGACTTAAGTAATTACTTAAGTCATTTCATATGACTTAAGTCATATGATATGACTTAAGTATAAATAAGCCAAAATATGATGAAATTTGACATTTTTTATAAAAAAAGTTTTTTTTTAATTTTCGATTTCACATCAAGAGTGCCATGACTTAAGCAAAATTGAATTTTTATCCAAGTAAGTTGATATGCACAAAGTCATATGACTTAAGTCATTACTGTAGTCATATTAACTTTCTTGGATAAAATTTCAATTTTGCTACGTGTCATGGCACTCTTGATGTGAAATCGAAAATTAAAAAAAAACTTTTTTTTTCAAAAAATGTCAAATTTCCTAATAATAATAATCATCATAATCATAATAATAATAATAATCATAACTAAACATGATGAAATTTGACATTTTTTGATAAAAAAATTTATTTTTAAATTTTCGATTTCACATCAAGAGTGCTATGAAATTTTTTTTTATCAAAAAATGTCAAATTTCATCATGTTTTGGCTTATTCACACTTTAGTCATATTGATCATTTTTTGCTTATTAAGACTTGATCAAATCATAAAAGACCTATATATTGCATATCGACTTACTTGGATCAAAATTTGACTCTTTTGTATAGTCCTGGCACACTAGATCCGACATGGAAAATTTTCAAAAATTTTAATTTTACCAAAAAATGAAAAATTAGGAGCATTTTTGGCTTATTTGGACTTGATCAAATCATAAAAGACCTATATATTTGCTTATCGCCTTACTTGGATCAAAATTTGACCCTTTTGTATAGTCCTGGCACTCTAGATCCGACATGGAAAATTTTCAAAAAATTTTAATTTTACCAAAAAATGAAAAATTATGAGCATTTTTGGCTTATTTAGACTTGATCAAATCATAAAAGACCTATATATTTGCATATCGCCTTACTTGGATCAAATTTTCACTCTTTTGTGTAGTCCAGGCACTCTAGATTCGACATCAAAAATTTTCAAAAAAATTTTTTTATCAAAAAATGTCAAATTTCATCATGTTTTGGCCTATTTATACTTAAGTCATATCATATGACTTAAGTCATTTGAAATGACTTAAGTCATATGAAATGACTTAAGTCGTTTGAAATGACTTAAGTCATATGAAATGACTTAAGTCATATGCTATGACTTAAGTATAAATAAGCCAAAATATGGTGAAATTTGACATTTTTTGATAAAAAAATTTTTTTTAAATTATCGATTTCACATCAAGAGTGCTATGACTTAAAAAAAATTGAAATTTTATCAAAGAAAGTTGCTATGCACTTAAGTCATATCATATGACTTAAGTAATGACTTAAGTAATTACTTAAGTCATTTCATATGACTTAAGTCATTTCATATGACTTAAGTCATATGATATGACTTAAGTATAAATAAGCCAAAATATGATGAAATTTGACATTTTTTTATAAAAAAAGTTTTTTTTTTAATTTTCGATTTCACATCAAGAGTGCCATGAAAAATTTTAATTTTACCAAAAAATGTCAAATTATGATCATTTTTGGCTTATTTAGACTTGATCAAATCATAAAAGACCTATATATATGCATATCGACTTACTTGGATCAAAATTTCACTCTTTTGTATAGTCCAGGCACACTAGATCCGACATGGAAAATTTTCAAAAAATTTTAATTTTACCAAAAAATGTAAAATTATGATCATTTTTGGCTTATTTAGACTTGATCAAATCATAAAAGACCTATATATATGCATATCGACTTACTTGGATCAAAATTTGATTTTTTTGTATAGTCCTGGCACTCTAGATCCGACATGGAAAATTTTCGAAAAATTTTAATTTTACCAAAAAATGAAAAATTATGAGCATTTTTGGCTTATTTAGACTTGATCAAATCATAAAAGACCTATATATTTGCATATCGCCTTACTTGGATCAAAATTTGACCCTTTTGTATAGTCCTGGCACTCTAGATCCGACATGGAAAATTTTCAAAAAATTTTAATTTTACCAAAATTGTCAAATTATGATCATTTTTGGCTTATTTAGACTTGATCAAATCATAAAAGACCTATATATTTGCATATCGCCTTACTTGGATCAAATTTGCACTCTTTTGTGTAGTCCAGGCACTCTAGATTCGACATCGAAAATTTTCAAAAAAATTTTTTTATCAAAAAATGTCAAATTTCATCATGTTTTGGCCTATTTATACTTAAGTCATATCATATGACTTAAGTCATTTGAAATGACTTAAGTCATATGAAATGACTTAAGTCATATGAAATGACTTAAGTCATATGAAATGACTTAAGTCATATGATATGACTTAAGTATAAATAAGCCAAAATATGGTGAAATTTGACATTTTTTGATAAAAAAATTTTTTTTAAATTATCGATTTCACATCAAGAGTGCTATAACTTAAGTAATTACTTAAGTCATTTCATATGACTTAGGTCATATGATATGACTTAAGTATAAATAAGCCAAAACAGGATGAAATTTGACATTTTTTGAAAAAAAAAATTTTTTGAAAATTTTCAATTTCACTTCAAGAGTGCCATGACTTGGAAAAAAATTCAAATTTTTAAGCCAAGATATAAATAGTAGTAATAATCATAATAATCATAATAATAATAATCATCCTAATCATAATAATAATTATCATCTTAATTATAATAATAATAATCATCCAAAGCATAATAATAATAATCATCATAATCATAATAATAATAATCATCATAATCATAATTATAATATTATCATAATAACTAAACATGATGAAATTTGACATTTTTTGATAAAAAAAGTTTTTTTTTTAATTTTCGATTTCACATCAAGAGTGCCATGACTTAAGCAAAATTGAATTTTTATCCAAGTAAGTTGATATGCACTAAGTCATATGACTTAAGTCATTACTGTAGTCATATAAACTTACTTGGATAAAATTTCAATTTTGCTTAAGTCATGGCACTCTTGATGTGAAATCGAAAATTAAAAAAAAACTTTTTTTATCAAAAAATGTCAAATTTCATAATAATAATAATCATCATAATCATAATAATAATAATAATCATAATAACTAAACATGATGAAATTTGACATTTTTTGATAAAAAAATTTATTTTTAAATTTTCGATTTCACATCAAGAGTGCTATGAAATTTTTTTTTATCAAAAAATGTCAAATTTCATCATGTTTTGGCTTATTCATACTTTAGTCATATTGATCATTTTTTGCTTATTAAGACTTGATCAAATCATAGAAGACCTATATATATGCATATCGACTTACTTGGATCAAAATTTCACTCTTTTGTATAGTCCTGGCACTCTAGATCCGACATGGAAAATTTTCGAAAAATTTTAATTTTACCAAAAAATGTCAAATTATGATCATTTTTGGCTTATTTAGACTTGATCAAATCATAAAAGACCTATATATATGCATATCGACTTACTTGGATCAAAATTTCACTCTTTTGTATAGTCCTGGCACTCTAGATCCGACATGGAAAATTTTCGAAAAATTTTAATTTTACAAAAAAATGTCAAATTATGATCATTTTTGGCTTATTTAGACTTGATCAAATCATAAAAGACCTATATATATGAATATCGACTTACTTGGATCAAAATTTCACTCTTTTGTATAGTCCAGGCACACTAGATCCGACATGGAAAATTTTCAAAAATTTTAATTTTACCAAAAAATGTAAAATTATGATCATTTTTGGCTTATTTAGACTTGATCAAATCATAAAAGACCTATATATATGCATATCGTCTTACTTATATCAAAATTTGATTTTTTTGTATAGTCCTGGCACTCTAGATCCGACATGGAAAATTTTCGAAAAATTTTAATTTTACCAAAAAATGAAAAATTATGAGCATTTTTGGCTTATTTAGACTTGATCAAATCATAAAAGACCTATATATTTGCATATCGCCTTACTTGGATCAAAATTTGACCCTTTTGTATAGTCCTGGCACTCTAGATCCGACATGGTAAATTTTCAAAAATTTTAATTTTACCAAAAAATGTAAAATTATGATCATTTTTGGCTTATTTAGACTTGATCAAATCATAAAAGACCTATATATATGCATATCGTCTTACTTATATCAAAATTTGATTTTTTTGTATAGTCCTGGCACTCTAGATCCGACATGGTAAATTTTCAAAAAATTTTAATTTTACCAAAATTGTCAAATTATGATCATTTTTGGCTTATTTAGACTTGATCAAATCATAAAAGACCTATATATTTGCATATCGCCTTACTTGGATCAAATTTGCACTCTTTTGTGTAGTCCAGGCACTCTAGATTCGACATCGAAAATTTTCAAAAAAATTTTTTTATCAAAAAATGTCAAATTTCATCATGTTTTGGCCTATTTATACTTAAGTCATATCATATGACTTAAGTCATTTGAAATGACTTAAGTCATATGAAATGACTTAAGTCATATGAAATGACTTAAGTCATATGAAATGACTTAAGTCATATGATATGACTTAAGTATAAATAAGCCAAAATATGGTGAAATTTGACATTTTTTGATAAAAAAATTTTTTTTAAATTATCGATTTCACATCAAGAGTGCTATAACTTAAGTAATTACTTAAGTCATTTCATATGACTTAAGTCATATGATATGACTTAAGTATAAATAGGCCAAAACATGATGAAATTTGACATTTTTTGATAAAAAAATTTTTTTGAAAATTTTTGATGTCGAATCTAGAGTGCCTGGACTACACAAAAGAGTGAAAATTTGATCCAAGTAAGGCGATATGCAAATATATAGGTCTTTTATGATTTGATCAAGTCTAAATAAGCCAAAAATGCTCATAATTTTTCATTTTTTGGTAAAATTAAAATTTTTTGAAAATTTTCCATGTCGGATCTAGAGTGCCAGGACTATACAAAAGAGTGAAATTTTGATCCAGGTAAGTCGATATGCATATATATAGGTCTTTTATGATTGGTCCCAGTCTAAATAAGCCAAAAATGATCATAATTTGACATTTTTTGATAAAATACAAATTTTTTGAAAATTTTCGATGTCGAATCTAGAGTGCCAGGACTATACAAAAGAGTGAAATTTTGATCCAGGTAAGTCGATATGCATATATATAGGTCTTTTATGATTGGTCCCAGTCTAAATAAGCCAAAAATGATCATAATTTGACATTTTTTGATAAAATACAAATTTTTTGAAAATTTTCGATGTCGAATCTAGAGTGCCAGGACTATACAAAAGAGTGAAATTTTGATCCAGGTTAGTCGATATGCATATATATAGGTCTTTTATGATTGGTCCCAGTCTAAATAAGCCAAAAATGATCATAATTTGACATTTTTTGATAAAATACAAATTTTTTGAAAATTTTCGATGTCGAATCTAGAGTGCCAGGACTATACAAAAGAGTGAAATTTTGATCCAGGTAAGTCGATATGGATATATATAGGTCTTTTATGATTGGTCCCAGTCTAAATAAGCCAAAAATGATCATAATTTGACATTTTTTGATAAAATACAAATTTTTTGAAAATTTTCGATGTCGAATCTAGAGTGCCAGGACTATACAAAAGAGTGAAATTTTGATCCAGGTAAGTCGATATGCATATATATAGGTCTTTTATGATTGGTCCAAGTCTAAATAAGCCAAAAATGATGATAATTTGACATTTTTTGATAAAATACAAATTTTTTGAAAATTTTCGATGTCGAATCTAGAGTGCCAGGACTATACAAAAGAGTGAAATTTTGATCCAGGTAAGTCGATATGCATATATATAGGTCTTTTATGATTGGTCCCAGTCTAAATAAGCCAAAAATGATCATAATTTGACATTTTTGATAAAATACAAATTTTTTGAAAATTTTCGATGTCGAATCTAGAGTGCCAGGACTATACAAAAGAGTGAAATTTTGATCCAGGTAAGTCGATATGCATATATATAGGTCTTTTATGATTGGTCCCAGTCTAAATAAGCCAAAAATGATCATAATTAGACATTTTTTGATAAAATACAAATTTTTTGAAAATTTTCGATGTCGAATCTAGAGTGCCAGGACTATACAAAAGAGTGAAATTTTGATCCAGGTAAGTCGATATGCATATATATAGGTCTTTTATGATTGGTCCCAGTCTAAATAAGCCAAAAATGATCATAATTTGACATTTTTTGATAAAATACAAATTTTTTGAAAATTTTCGATGTCGAATCTAGAGTGCCAGGACTATTCAAAAGAGTAAAATTTTGATCCAGGTAAGTCGATATGCATATATATAGGTCTTTTATGATTGGTCCCAGTCTAAATAAGCCAAAAATGATCATAATTTGACATTTTTTGATAAAATACAAATTTTTTGAAAATTTTCGATGTCGAGTCTAGAGTGCCAGGACTATACAAAAGAGTGAAATTTTGTTCCAGGTAAGTCGATATGCATATATATAGGTCTTTTATGATTGGTCCCCGTCTAAATAAGCCAAAAATGATCATAATTTGACATTTTTTGATAAAATACAAATTTTTTGAAAATTTTCGATGTCGAATCTAGAGTGCCAGGACTATACAAAAGAGTGAAATTTTGATCCAGGTAAGTCGATATGCATATATATAGGTCTTTTATGATTGGTCCCAGTCTAAATAAGCCAAAAATGATCATAATTTGACATTTTTTGATAAAATACAAATTTTTTGAAAATTTTCGATGTCGAATCTAGAGTGCCAGGACTATACAAAAGAGTGAAATTTTGATCCAGGTAAGTCGATATGCATATATATAGGTCTTTTATGATTGGTCCCAGTCTAAATAAGCCAAAAATGATCATAATTTGACATTTTTTGATAAAATACAAATTTTTTGAAAATTTTCGATGTCGAATCTAGAGTGCCAGGACTATACAAAAGAGTGAAATTTTGATCCAGGTTAGTCGATATGCATATATATAGGTCTTTTATGATTGGTCCCAGTCTAAATAAGCCAAAAATGATCATAATTTGACATTTTTTGATAAAATACAAATTTTTTGAAAATTTTCGATGTCGAATCTAGAGTGCCAGGACTATACAAAAGAGTGAAATTTTGATCCAGGTAAGTCGATATGCATATATATAGGTCTTTTATGATTGGTCCCAGTCTAAATAAGCCAAAAATGATCATAATTGGACATTTTTTGATAAAATACAAATTTTTTGAAAATTTTCGATGTCGAATCTAGAGTGCCAGGACTATACAAAAGAGTGAAATTTTGATCCAGGTAAGTCGATATGCATATATATAGGTCTTTTATGATTGGTCCCAGTCTAACTAAGCCAAAAATGATCATAATTTGACATTTTTGATAAAATACAAATTTTTTGAAAATTTTCGATGTCGAATCTAGAGTGCCAGGACTATACAAAAGAGTGAAATTTTGATCCAGGTAAGTCGATATGCATATATATAGGTCTTTTATGATTGGTCCCAGTCTAAATAAGCCAAAAATGATCATAATTTGACATTTTTTGATAAAATACAAATTTTTTGAAAATTTTCGATGTCGAATCTAGAGTGCCAGGACTATACAAAAGAGTGAAATTTTGATCCAGGTAAGTCGATATGCATATATATAGGTCTTTTATGATTGGTCCCAGTCTAAATAAGCCAAAAATGATCATAATTGGACATTTTTGATAAAATACAAATTTTTTGAAAATTTTCGATGTCGAATCTAGAGTGCCAGGACTATACAAAAGAGTGAAATTTTGATCCAGGTAAGTCGATATGGATATATAAAGGTCTTTTATGATTGGTCCCAGTCTAAATAAGCCAAAAATGATCATAATTTGACATTTTTTGATAAAATACAAATTTTTTGAAAATTTTCGATGTCGAATCTAGAGTGCCAGGACTATACAAAAGAGTGAAATTTTGATCCAGGTAAGTCGATATGCATATATATAGGTCTTTTATGATTGGTCCAAGTCTAAATAAGCCAAAAATGATGATAATTTGACATTTTTTGATAAAATACAAATTTTTTGAAAATTTTCGATGTCGAATCTAGAGTGCCAGGACTATACAAAAGAGTGAAATTTTGATCCAGGTAAGTCGATATGCATATATATAGGTCTTTTATGATTGGTCCCAGTCTAAATAAGCCAAAAATGATCATAATTTGACATTTTTGATAAAATACAAATTTTTTGAAAATTTTCGATGTCGAATCTAGAGTGCCAGGACTATACAAAAGAGTGAAATTTTGATCCAGGTAAGTCGATATGCATATATATAGGTCTTTTATGATTGGTCCCAGTCTAAATAAGCCAAAAATGATCATAATTTGACATTTTTTGATAAAATACAAATTTTTTGAAAATTTTCGATGTCGAATCTAGAGTGCCAGGACTATTCAAAAGAGTAAAATTTTGATCCAGGTAAGTCGATATGCATATATATAGGTCTTTTATGATTGGTCCCAGTCTAAATAAGCCAAAAATGATCATAATTTGACATTTTTTGATAAAATACAAATTTTTTGAAAATTTTCGATGTCGAATCTAGAGTGCCAGGACTATACAAAAGAGTGAAATTTTGATCCAGGTAAGTCGATATGCATATATATAGGTCTTTTATGATTGGTCCCAGTCTAAATAAGCCAAAAATGATCATAATTTGACATTTTTGATAAAATACAAATTTTTTGAAAATTTTCGATGTCGAATCTAGAGTGCCAGGACTATACAAAAGAGTGAAATTTTGATCCAGGTAAGTCGATATGCATATATATAGGTCTTTTATGATTGGTCCCAGTCTAAATAAGCCAAAAATGATCATAATTTGACATTTTTTGATAAAATACAAATTTTTTGAAAATTTTCGATGTCGAATCTAGAGTGCCAGGACTATACAAAAGAGTGAAATTTTGATCCAGGTAAGTCGATATGCATATATATAGGTCTTTTATGATTGGTCCCAGTCTAAATAAGCCAAAAATGATCATAATTGGACATTTTTGATAAAATACAAATTTTTTGAAAATTTTCGATGTCGAATCTAGAGTGCCAGGACTATACAAAAGAGTGAAATTTTGATCCAGGTAAGTCGATGTGGATATATAAAGGTCTTTTATGATTGGTCCCAGTCTAAATAAGCCAAAAATGATCATAATTTGACATTTTTTGATAAAATACAAATTTTTTGAAAATTTTCGATGTCGAATCTAGAGTGCCAGGACTATACAAAAGAGTGAAATTTTGATCCAGGTAAGTCGATATGCATATATATAGGTCTTTTATGATTGGTCCAAGTCTAAATAAGCCAAAAATGATGATAATTTGACATTTTTTGATAAAATACAAATTTTTTGAAAATTTTCGATGTCGAATCTAGAGTGCCAGGACTATACAAAAGAGTGAAATTTTGATCCAGGTAAGTCGATATGCATATATATAGGTCTTTTATGATTGGTCCCAGTCTAAATAAGCCAAAAATGATCATAATTTGACATTTTTGATAAAATACAAATTTTTTGAAAATTTTCGATGTCGAATCTAGAGTGCCAGGACTATACAAAAGAGTGAAATTTTGATCCAGGTAAGTCGATATGCATATATATAGGTCTTTTATGATTGGTCCCAGTCTAAATAAGCCAAAAATGATCATAATTTGACATTTTTTGATAAAATACAAATTTTTTGAAAATTTTCGATGTCGAATCTAGAGTGCCAGGACTATTCAAAAGAGTAAAATTTTGATCCAGGTAAGTCGATATGCATATATATAGGTCTTTTATGATTGGTCCCAGTCTAAATAAGCCAAAAATGATCATAATTTGACATTTTTTGATAAAATACAAATTTTTTGAAAATTTTCGATGTCGAATCTAGAGTGCCAGGACTATACAAAAGAGTGAAATTTTGATCCAGGTAAGTCGATATGCATATATATAGGTCTTTTATGATTGGTCCCAGTCTAAATAAGCCAAAAATGATCATAATTTGACATTTTTGATAAAATACAAATTTTTTGAAAATTTTCGATGTCGAATCTAGAGTGCCAGGACTATACAAAAGAGTGAAATTTTGATCCAGGTAAGTCGATATGCATATATATAGGTCTTTTATGATTGGTCCCAGTCTAAATAAGCCAAAAATGATCATAATTTGACATTTTTTGATAAAATACAAATTTTTTGAAAATTTTCGATGTCGAATCTAGAGTGCCAGGACTATACAAAAGAGTGAAATTTTGATCCAGGTAAGTCGATATGCATATATATAGGTCTTTTATGATTGGTCCCAGTCTAAATAAGCCAAAAATGATCATAAATGGACATTTTTGATAAAATACAAATTTTTTGAAAATTTTCGATGTCGAATCTAGAGTGCCAGGACTATACAAAAGAGTGAAATTTTGATCCAGGTAAGTCGATATGGATATATATATGTCTTTTATGATTGGTCCCAGTCTAAATAAGCCAAAAATGATCATAATTTGACATTTTTTGATAAAATACAAATTTTTTGAAAATTTTCGATGTCGAATCTAGAGTGCCAGGACTATACAAAAGAGTGAAATTTTGATCCAGGTAAGTCGATATGCATATATATAGGTCTTTTATGATTGGTCCAAGTCTAAATAAGCCAAAAATGATCATAATTTGACATTTTTTGATAAAATACAAATTTTTTGAAAATTTTCGATGTCGAATCTAGAGTGCCAGGACTATACAAAAGAGTGAAATTTTGATCCAGGTAAGTCGATATGCATATATATAGGTCTTTTATGATTGGTCCCAGTCTAAATAAGCCAAAAATGATCATAATTTGACATTTTTGATAAAATACAAATTTTTTGAAAATTTTCGATGTCGAATCTAGAGTGCCAGGACTATACAAAAGAGTGAAATTTTGATCCAGGTAAGTCGATATGCATATATATAGGTCTTTTATGATTGGTCCCAGTCTAAATAAGCCAAAAATGATCATAATTTGACATTTTTTGATAAAATACAAATTTTTTGAAAATTTTCGATGTCGAATCTAGAGTGCCAGGACTATACAAAAGAGTGAAATTTTGATCCAGGTAAGTCGATATGCATATATATAGGTCTTTTATGATTGGTCCCAGTCTAAATAAGCCAAAAATGATCATAATTTGACATTTTTGATAAAATACAAATTTTTTGAAAATTTTCGATGTCGAATCTAGAGTGCCAGGACTATACAAAAGAGTGAAATTTTGATCCAGGTAAGTCGATATGCATATATATAGGTCTTTTATGATTGGTCCCAGTCTAAATAAGCCAAAAATGATCATAATTTGACATTTTTTGATAAAATACAAATTTTTTGAAAATTTTCGATGTCGAATCTAGAGTGCCAGGACTATTCAAAAGAGTAAAATTTTGATCCAGGTAAGTCGATATGCATATATATAGGTCTTTTATGATTGGTCCCAGTCTAAATAAGCCAAAAATGATCATAATTTGACATTTTTTGATAAAATACAAATTTTTTGAAAATTTTCGATGTCGAATCTAGAGTGCCAGGACTATACAAAAGAGTGAAATTTTGATCCAGGTAAGTCGATATGCATATATATGGGTCTTTTATGATTGGTCCCAGTCTAAATAAGCCAAAAATGATCATAATTTGACATTTTTGATAAAATACAAATTTTTTGAAAATTTTCGATGTCGAATCTAGAGTGCCAGGACTATACAAAAGAGTGAAATTTTGATCCAGGTAAGTCGATATGCATATATATAGGTCTTTTATGATTGGTCCCAGTCTAAATAAGCCAAAAATGATCATAATTTGACATTTTTTGATAAAATACAAATTTTTTGAAAATTTTCGATGTCGAATCTAGAGTGCCAGGACTATACAAAAGAGTGAAATTTTGATCCAGGTAAGTCGATATGCATATATATAGGTCTTTTATGATTGGTCCCAGTCTAAATAAGCCAAAAATGATCATAATTTGACATTTTTGATAAAATACAAATTTTTTGAAAATTTTCGATGTCGAATCTAGAGTGCCAGGACTATACAAAAGAGTGAAATTTTGATCCAGGTAAGTCGATATGCATATATATAGGTCTTTTATGATTGGTCCCAGTCTAAATAAGCCAAAAATGATCATAATTTGACATTTTTTGATAAAATACAAATTTTTTGAAAATTTTCGATGTCGAATCTAGAGTGCCAGGACTATTCAAAAGAGTAAAATTTTGATCCAGGTAAGTCGATATGCATATATATAGGTCTTTTATGATTGGTCCCAGTCTAAATAAGCCAAAAATGATCATAATTTGACATTTTTTGATAAAATACAAATTTTTTGAAAATTTTCGATGTCGAATCTAGAGTGCCAGGACTATACAAAAGAGTGAAATTTTGATCCAGGTAAGTCGATATGCATATATATAGGTCTTTTATGATTGGTCCCAGTCTAAATAAGCCAAAAATGATCATAATTTGACATTTTTTGATAAAATACAAATTTTTTGAAAATTTTCGATGTCGAATCTAGAGTGCCAGGACTATACAAAAGAGTGAAATTTTGATCCAGGTAAGTCGATATGCATATATATAGGTCTTTTATGATTGGTCCCAGTCTAAATAAGCCAAAAATGATCATAATTTGACATTTTTTGATAAAATACAAATTTTTTGAAAATTTTCGATGTCGAATCTAGAGTGCCAGGACTATACAAAAGAGTGAAATTTTGATCCAGGTTAGTCGATATGCATATATATAGGTCTTTTATGATTGGTCCCAGTCTAAATAAGCCAAAAATGATCATAATTTGACATTTTTTGATAAAATACAAATTTTTTGAAAATTTTCGATGTCGAATCTAGAGTGCCAGGACTATACAAAAGAGTGAAATTTTGATCCAGGTAAGTCGATATGCATATATATAGGTCTTTTATGATTGGTCCCAGTCTAAATAAGCCAAAAATGATCATAATTGGACATTTTTTGATAAAATACAAATTTTTTGAAAATTTTCGATGTCGAATCTAGAGTGCCAGGACTATACAAAAGAGTGAAATTTTGATCCAGGTAAGTCGATATGCATATATATAGGTCTTTTATGATTGGTCCCAGTCTAAATAAGCCAAAAATGATCATAATTTGACATTTTTGATAAAATACAAATTTTTTGAAAATTTTCGATGTCGAATTTAGAGTGCCAGGACTATACAAAAGAGTGAAATTTTGATCCAGGTAAGTCGATATGCATATATATAGGTCTTTTATGATTGGTCCCAGTCTAAATAAGCCAAAAATGATCATAATTTGACATTTTTTGATAAAATACAAATTTTTTGAAAATTTTCGATGTCGAATCTAGAGTGCCAGGACTATACAAAAGAGTGAAATTTTGATCCAGGTAAGTCGATATGCATATATATAGGTCTTTTATGATTGGTCCCAGTCTAAATAAGCCAAAAATGATCATAATTGGACATTTTTGATAAAATACAAATTTTTTGAAAATTTTCGATGTCGAATCTAGAGTGCCAGGACTATACAAAAGAGTGAAATTTTGATCCAGGTAAGTCGATGTGGATATATAAAGGTCTTTTATGATTGGTCCCAGTCTAAATAAGCCAAAAATGATCATAATTTGACATTTTTTGATAAAATACAAATTTTTTGAAAATTTTCGATGTCGAATCTAGAGTGCCAGGACTATACAAAAGAGTGAAATTTTGATCCAGGTAAGTCGATATGCATATATATAGGTCTTTTATGATTGGTCCAAGTCTAAATAAGCCAAAAATGATGATAATTTGACATTTTTTGATAAAATACAAATTTTTTGAAAATTTTCGATGTCGAATCTAGAGTGCCAGGACTATACAAAAGAGTGAAATTTTGATCCAGGTAAGTCGATATGCATATATATAGGTCTTTTATGATTGGTCCCAGTCTAAATAAGCCAAAAATGATCATAATTTGACATTTTTGATAAAATACAAATTTTTTGAAAATTTTCGATGTCGAATCTAGAGTGCCAGGACTATACAAAAGAGTGAAATTTTGATCCAGGTAAGTCGATATGCATATATATAGGTCTTTTATGATTGGTCCCAGTCTAAATAAGCCAAAAATGATCATAATTTGACATTTTTTGATAAAATACAAATTTTTTGAAAATTTTCGATGTCGAATCTAGAGTGCCAGGACTATTCAAAAGAGTAAAATTTTGATCCAGGTAAGTCGATATGCATATATATAGGTCTTTTATGATTGGTCCCAGTCTAAATAAGCCAAAAATGATCATAATTTGACATTTTTTGATAAAATACAAATTTTTTGAAAATTTTCGATGTCGAATCTAGAGTGCCAGGACTATACAAAAGAGTGAAATTTTGATCCAGGTAAGTCGATATGCATATATATAGGTCTTTTATGATTGGTCCCAGTCTAAATATGCCAAAAATGATCATAATTTGACATTTTTTGATAAAATACAAATTTTTTGAAAATTTTCGATGTCGAATCTAGAGTGCCAGGACTATACAAAAGAGTGAAATTTTGATCCAGGTAAGTCGATATGCATATATATAGGTCTTTTATGATTGGTCCCAGTCTAAATAAGCCAAAAATGATCATAATTTGACATTTTTTGATAAAATACAAATTTTTTGAAAATTTTCGATGTCGAATCTAGAGTGCCAGGACTATACAAAAGAGTGAAATTTTGATCCAGGTAAGTCGATATGCATATATATAGGTCTTTTATGATTGGTCCCAGTCTAAATAAGCCAAAAATGATCATAATTTGACATTTTTGATAAAATACAAATTTTTTGAAAATTTTCGATGTCGAATCTAGAGTGCCAGGACTATACAAAAGAGTGAAATTTTGATCCAGGTAAGTCGATATGCATATATATAGGTCTTTTATGATTGGTCCCAGTCTAAATAAGCCAAAAATGATCATAATTTGACATTTTTTGATAAAATACAAATTTTTTGAAAATTTTCGATGTCGAATCTAGAGTGCCAGGACTATACAAAAGAGTGAAATTTTGATCCAGGTAAGTCGATATGCATATATATAGGTCTTTTATGATTGGTCCCAGTCTAAATAAGCCAAAAATGATCATAATTTGACATTTTTTGATAAAATACAAATTTTTTGAAAATTTTCGATGTCGAATCTAGAGTGCCAGGACTATACAAAAGAGTGAAATTTTGATCCAGGTAAGTCGATATGCATATATATAGGTCTTTTATGATTGGTCCCAGTCTAAATAAGCCAAAAATGATCATAAATGGACATTTTTGATAAAATACAAATTTTTTGAAAATTTTCGATGTCGAATCTAGAGTGCCAGGACTATACAAAAGAGTGAAATTTTGATCCAGGTAAGTCGATATGGATATATATAGGTCTTTTATGATTGGTCCCAGTCTAAATAAGCCAAAAATGATCATAATTTGACATTTTTTGATAAAATACAAATTTTTTGAAAATTTTCGATGTCGAATCTAGAGTGCCAGGACTATACAAAAGAGTGAAATTTTGATCCAGGTAAGTCGATATGCATATATATAGGTCTTTTATGATTGGTCCAAGTCTAAATAAGCCAAAAATGATCATAATTTGACATTTTTTGATAAAATACAAATTTTTTGAAAATTTTCGATGTCGAATCTAGAGTGCCAGGACTATACAAAAGAGTGAAATTTTGATCCAGGTAAGTCGATATGCATATATATAGGTCTTTTATGATTGGTCCCAGTCTAAATAAGCCAAAAATGATCATAATTTGACATTTTTGATAAAATACAAATTTTTTGAAAATTTTCGATGTCGAATCTAGAGTGCCAGGACTATACAAAAGAGTGAAATTTTGATCCAGGTAAGTCGATATGCATATATATAGGTCTTTTATGATTGGTCCCAGTCTAAATAAGCCAAAAATGATCATAATTTGACATTTTTTGATAAAATACAAATTTTTTGAAAATTTTCGATGTCGAATCTAGAGTGCCAGGACTATACAAAAGAGTGAAATTTTGATCCAGGTAAGTCGATATGCATATATATAGGTCTTTTATGATTGGTCCCAGTCTAAATATGCCAAAAATGATCATAATTTGACATTTTTTGATAAAATACAAATTTTTTGAAAATTTTCGATGTCGAATCTAGAGTGCCAGGACTATACAAAAGAGTGAAATTTTGATCCAGGTAAGTCGATATGCATATATATAGGTCTTTTATGATTGGTCCCAGTCTAAATAAGCCAAAAATGATCATAATTGGACATTTTTTGATAAAATACAAATTTTTTGAAAATTTTCGATGTCGAATCTAGAGTGCCAGGACTATACAAAAGAGTGAAATTTTGATCCAGGTAAGTCGATATGCATATATATAGGTCTTTTATGATTGGTCCCAGTCTAAATAAGCCAAAAATGATCATAATTTGACATTTTTGATAAAATACAAATTTTTTGAAAATTTTCGATGTCGAATCTAGAGTGCCAGGACTATACAAAAGAGTGAAATTTTGATCCAGGTAAGTCGATATGGATATATATAGGTCTTTTATGATTGGTCCCAGTCTAAATAAGCCAAAAATGATCATAATTTGACATTTTTTGATAAAATACAAATTTTTTGAAAATTTTCGATGTCGAATCTAGAGTGCCAGGACTATACAAAAGAGTGAAATTTTGATCCAGGTAAGTCGATATGCATATATATAGGTCTTTTATGATTGGTCCAAGTCTAAATAAGCCAAAAATGATCATAATTTGACATTTTTTGATAAAATACAAATTTTTTGAAAATTTTCGATGTCGAATCTAGAGTGCCAGGACTATACAAAAGAGTGAAATTTTGATCCAGGTAAGTCGATATGCATATATATAGGTCTTTTATGATTGGTCCCAGTCTAAATAAGCCAAAAATGATCATAATTTGACATTTTTGATAAAATACAAATTTTTTGAAAATTTTCGATGTCGAATCTAGAGTGCCAGGACTATACAAAAGAGTGAAATTTTGATCCAGGTAAGTCGATATGCATATATATAGGTCTTTTATGATTGGTCCCAGTCTAAATAAGCCAAAAATGATCATAATTTGACATTTTTTGATAAAATACAAATTTTTTGAAAATTTTCGATGTCGAATCTAGAGTGCCAGGACTATACAAAAGAGTGAAATTTTGATCCAGGTAAGTCGATATGCATATATATAGGTCTTTTATGATTGGTCCAAGTCTAAATAAGCCAAAAATGATCATAATTTGACATTTTTTGATAAAATACAAATTTTTTGAAAATTTTCGATGTCGAATCTAGAGTGCCAGGACTATACAAAAGAGTGAAATTTTGATCCAGGTAAGTCGATATGCATATATATAGGTCTTTTATGATTGGTCCCAGTCTAAATAAGCCAAAAATGATCATAATTTGACATTTTTGATAAAATACAAATTTTTTGAAAATTTTCGATGTCGAATCTAGAGTGCCAGGACTATACAAAAGAGTGAAATTTTGATCCAGGTAAGTCGATATGCATATATATAGGTCTTTTATGATTGGTCCCAGTCTAAATAAGCCAAAAATGATCATAATTTGACATTTTTTGATAAAATACAAATTTTTTGAAAATTTTCGATGTCGAATCTAGAGTGCCAGGACTATTCAAAAGAGTAAAATTTTGATCCAGGTAAGTCGATATGCATATATATAGGTCTTTTATGATTGGTCCCAGTCTAAATAAGCCAAAAATGATCATAATTTGACATTTTTTGATAAAATACAAATTTTTTGAAAATTTTCGATGTCGAATCTAGAGTGCCAGGACTATACAAAAGAGTGAAATTTTGATCCAGGTAAGTCGATATGCATATATATAGGTCTTTTATGATTGGTCCCAGTCTAAATAAGCCAAAAATGATCATAATTTGACATTTTTTGATAAAATACAAATTTTTTGAAAATTTTCGATGTCGAATCTAGAGTGCCAGGACTATACAAAAGAGTGAAATTTTGATCCAGGTAAGTCGATATGCATATATATAGGTCTTTTATGATTGGTCCCAGTCTAAATAAGCCAAAAATGATCATAATTTGACATTTTTTGATAAAATACAAATTTTTTGAAAATTTTCGATGTCGAATCTAGAGTGCCAGGACTATACAAAAGAGTGAAATTTTGATCCAGGTAAGTCGATATGCATATATATAGGTCTTTTATGATTGGTCCCAGTCTAAATAAGCCAAAAATGATCATAATTTGACATTTTTTGATAAAATACAAATTTTTTGAAAATTTTCGATGTCGAATCTAGAGTGCCAGGACTATACAAAAGAGTGAAATTTTGATCCAGGTAAGTCGATATGCATATATATAGGTCTTTTATGATTGGTCCCAGTCTAAATAAGCCAAAAATGATCATAATTTGACATTTTTGATAAAATACAAATTTTTTGAAAATTTTCGATGTCGAATCTAGAGTGCCAGGACTATACAAAAGAGTGAAATTTTGATCCAAGTAAGTCGATATGCATATATATAGGTCTTTTATGATTGGTCCCAGTCTAAATAAGCCAAAAATGATCATAATTTGACATTTTTTGATAAAATACAAATTTTTTGAAAATTTTCGATGTCGAATCTAGAGTGCCAGGACTATACAAAAGAGTGAAATTTTGATCCAGGTAAGTCGATATGCATATATATAGGTCTTTTATGATTGGTCCCAGTCTAAATAAGCCAAAAATGATCATAATTTGACATTTTTTGATAAAATACAAATTTTTTGAAAATTTTCGATGTCGAATCTAGAGTGCCAGGACTATACAAAAGAGTGAAATTTTGATCCAGGTAAGTCGATATGGATATATATAGGTCTTTTATGATTGGTCCCAGTCTAAATAAGCCAAAAATGATCATAATTTGACATTTTTTGATAAAATACAAATTTTTTGAAAATTTTCGATGTCGAATCTAGAGTGCCAGGACTATACAAAAGAGTGAAATTTTGATCCAGGTAAGTCGATATGCATATATATAGGTCTTTTATGATTGGTCCCAGTCTAAATAAGCCAAAAATGATCATAATTTGACATTTTTTGATAAAATACAAATTTTTTGAAAATTTTCGATGTCGAATCTAGAGTGCCAGGACTATACAAAAGAGTGAAATTTTGATCCAGGTAAGTCGATATGCATATATATAGGTCTTTTATGATTGGTCCCAGTCTAAATAAGCCAAAAATGATCATAATTGGACATTTTTGATAAAATACAAATTTTTTGAAAATTTTCGATGTCGAATCTAGAGTGCCAGGACTATACAAAAGAGTGAAATTTTGATCCAGGTAAGTCGATATGGATATATATAGGTCTTTTATGATTGGTCCCAGTCTAAATAAGCCAAAAATGATCATAATTTGACATTTTTTGATAAAATACAAATTTTTTGAAAATTTTCGATGTCGAATCTAGAGTGCCAGGACTATACAAAAGAGTGAAATTTTGATCCAGGTAAGTCGATATGCATATATATAGGTCTTTTATGATTGGTCCCAGTCTAAATAAGCCAAAAATGATCATAATTTGACATTTTTTGATAAAATACAAATTTTTTGAAAATTTTCGATGTCGAATCTAGAGTGCCAGGACTATACAAAAGAGTGAAATTTTGATCCAGGTAAGTCGATATGCATATATATAGGTCTTTTATGATTGGTCCCAGTCTAAATAAGCCAAAAATGATCATAATTTGACATTTTTTGATAAAATACAAATTTTTTGAAAATTTTCGATGTCGAATCTAGAGTGCCAGGACTATACAAAAGAGTGAAATTTTGATCCAGGTAAGTCGATATGCATATATATAGGTCTTTTATGATTGGTCCCAGTCTAAATAAGCCAAAAATGATCATAATTTGACATTTTTGATAAAATACAAATTTTTTGAAAATTTTCGATGTCGAATCTAGAGTGCCAGGACTATACAAAAGAGTGAAATTTTGATCCAAGTAAGTCGATATGCATATATATAGGTCTTTTATGATTGGTCCCAGTCTAAATAAGCCAAAAATGATCATAATTTGACATTTTTTGATAAAATACAAATTTTTTGCAAATTTTCGATGTCGAATCTATAGTGCCAGGACTATACAAAAGAGTGAAATTTTGATCCAGGTAAGTCGATATGCATATATATAAGTCTTTTATGATTGGTCCCAGTCTAAATAAGCCAAAAATGATCATAATTTGACATTTTTTGATAAAATACAAATTTTTTGAAAATTTTCGATGTCGAATCTAGAGTGCCAGGACTATACAAAAGAGTGAAATTTTGATCCAGGTAAGTCGATATGCATATATATAGGTCTTTTATGATTGGTCCCAGTCTAAATAAGCCAAAAATGATCATAATTTGACATTTTTTGATGAAATACAAATTTTTTGAAAATTTTCGATGTCGAATCTAGAGTGCCAGGACTATACAAAAGAGTGAAATTTTGATCCAGGTAAGTCGATATGCATATATATAGGTCTTTTATGATTGGTCCCAGTCTAAATAAGCCAAAAATGATCATAATTTGACATTTTTTGATAAAATACATATTTTTTGAAAATTTTCGATGTCGAATCTAGAGTGCCAGGACTATACAAAAGAGTGAAATTTTGATCCAGGTAAGTCGATATGCATATATATAGGTCTTTTATGATTGGTCCCAGTCTAAATAAGCCAAAAATGATCATAATTGGACATTTTTGATAAAATACAAATTTTTTGAAAATTTTCGATGTCGAATCTAGAGTGCCAGGACTATACAAAAGAGTGAAATTTTGATCCAGGTAAGTCGATATGCATATATATAGGTCTTTTATGATTGGTCCCAGTCTAAATAAGCCAAAAATGATCATAATTTGACATTTTTTGATAAAATAAAAATTTTTTGAAAATTTTCGATGTCGAATCTAGCGTGCCAGGACTATACAAAAGAGTGAAATTTTGATCCAGGTAAGTCGATATGCATATATATAGGTCTTTTATGATTGGTCCCAGTCTAAATAAGCCAAAAATGATCATAATTGGACATTTTTGATAAAATACAAATTTTTTGAAAATTTTCGATGTCGAATCTAGAGTGCCAGGACTATACAAAAGAGTGAAATTTTGATCCATTTAAGTCGATATGGATATATATAGGTCTTTTATGATTGGTCCCAGTCTAAATAAGCCAAAAATGATCATAATTTGACATTTTTTGATAAAATACAAATTTTTTGAAAATTTTCGATGTCGAATCTAGAGTGCCAGGACTATACAAAAGAGTGAAATTTTGATCCAGGTAAGTCGATATGCATATATATAGGTCTTTTATGATTGGTCCCAGTCTAAATAAGCCAAAAATGATCATAATTTGACATTTTTTGATAAAATACAAATTTTTTGAAAATTTTCGATGTCGAATCTAGAGTGCCAGGACTATACAAAAGAGTGAAATTTTGATCCAGGTAAGTCGATATGCATATATATAGGTCTTTTATGATTGGTCCCAGTCTAAATAAGCCAAAAATGATCATAATTTGACATTTTTTGATAAAATACAAATTTTTTGAAAATTTTCGATGTCGAATCTAGAGTGCCAGGACTATACAAAAGAGTGAAATTTTGATCCAGGTAAGTCGATATGCATATATATAGGTCTTTTATGATTGGTCCCAGTCTAAATAAGCCAAAAATGATCATAATTTGACATTTTTGATAAAATACAAATTTTTTGAAAATTTTCGATGTCGAATCTAGAGTGCCAGGACTATACAAAAGAGTGAAATTTTGATCCAAGTAAGTCGATATGCATATATATAGGTCTTTTATGATTGGTCCCAGTCTAAATAAGCCAAAAATGATCATAATTTGACATTTTTTGATAAAATACAAATTTTTTGAAAATTTTCGATGTCGAATCTAGAGTGCCAGGACTATACAAAAGAGTGAAATTTTGATCCAGGTAAGTCGATATGCATATATATAGGTCTTTTATGATTGGTCCCAGTCTAAATAAGCCAAAAATGATCATAATTTGACATTTTTTGATAAAATACAAATTTTTTGAAAATTTTCGATGTCGAATCTAGAGTGCCAGGACTATACAAAAGAGTGAAATTTTGATCCAGGTAAGTCGATATGCATATATATAGGTCTTTTATGATTGGTCCCAGTCTAAATAAGCCAAAAATGATCATAATTTGACATTTTTTGATAAAATACAAATTTTTTGAAAATTTTCGATGTCGAATCTAGAGTGCCAGGACTATACAAAAGAGTGAAATTTTGATCCAGGTAAGTCGATATGCATATATATAGGTCTTTTATGATTGGTCCCAGTCTAAATAAGCCAAAAATGATCATAATTTGACATTTTTTGATAAAATACAAATTTTTTGAAAATTTTCGATGTCGAATCTAGAGTGCCAGGACTATACAAAAGAGTGAAATTTTGATCCAGGTAAGTCGATATGCATATATATAGATCTTTTATGATTGGTCCCAGTCTAAATAAGCCAAAAATGATCATAATTTGACATTTTTTGATAAAATACAAATTTTTTGAAAATTTTCGATGTCGAATCTAGAGTGCCAGGACTATACAAAAGAGTGAAATTTTGATCCAGGTAAGTCGATATGCATATATATAGGACTTTTATGATTGGTCCCAGTCTAAATAAGCCAAAAATGATCATAATTTGACATTTTTTGATAAAATACAAATTTTTTGAAAATTTTCGATGTCGAATCTAGAGTGCCAGGACTATACAAAAGAGTGAAATTTTGATCCAGGTAAGTCGATATGCATATATATAGGTCTTTTATGATTGGTCCCAGTCTAAATAAGCCAAAAATGATCATAATTTGACATTTTTTGATAAAATACAAATTTTTTGAAAATTTTCGATGTCGAATCTAGAGTGCCAGGACTATACAAAAGAGTGAAATTTTGATCCAGGTAAGTCGATATGGATATATATAGGTCTTTTATGATTGGTCCCAGTCTAAATAAGCCAAAAATGATCATAATTTGACATTTTTTGATAAAATACAAATTTTTTGAAAATTTTCGATGTCGAATCTAGAGTGCCAGGACTATACAAAAGAGTGAAATTTTGATCCAGGTAAGTCGATATGCATATATATAGGTCTTTTATGATTGGTCCCAGTCTAAATAAGCCAAAAATGATCATAATTTGACATTTTTTGATAAAATACAAATTTTTTGAAAATTTTCGATGTCGAATCTGGAGTGCCAGGACTATACAAAAGAGTGAAATTTTGATCCAGGTAAGTCGATATGCATATATATAGGTCTTTTATGATTGGTCCCAGTCTAAATAAGCCAAAAATGATCATAATTTGACATTTTTTGATAAAATACAAATTTTTTGAAAATTTTCGATGTCGAATCTAGAGTGCCAGGACTATACAAAAGAGTGAAATTTTGATCCAGGTAAGTCGATATGCATATATATAGGTCTTTTATGATTGGTCCCAGTCTAAATAAGCCAAAAATGATCATAATTTGACATTTTTTGATAAAATACAAATTTTTTGAAAATTTTCGATATCGAATCTAGAGTGCCAGGACTATACAAAAGAGTGAAATTTTGATCCAGGTAAGTCGATATGCATATATATAGGTCTTTTATGATTGGTCCCAGTCTAAATAAGCCAAAAATGATCATAATTTGACATTTTTTGATAAAATACAAATTTTTTGAAAATTTTCGATGTCGAATCTAGAGTGCCAGGACTATACAAAAGAGTGAAATTTTGATCCAGGTAAGTCGATATGCATATATATAGGTCTTTTATGATTGGTCCCAGTCTAAATAAGCCAAAAATGATCATAATTTGACATTTTTTGATAAAATACAAATTTTTTGAAAATTTTCGATGTCGAATCTAGAGTGCCAGGACTATACAAAAGAGTGAAATTTTGATCCAGGTAAGTCGATATGCATATATATAGGTCTTTTATGATTGGTCCCAGTCTAAATAAGCCAAAAATGATCATAATTTGACATTTTTGATAAAATACAAATTTTTTGAAAATTTTCGATGTCGAATCTAGAGTGCCAGGACTATACAAAAGAGTGAAATTTTGATCCAAGTAAGTCGATATGCATATATAAAGGTCTTTTATGATTGGTCCCAGTCTAAATAAGCCAAAAATGATCATAATTTGACATTTTTTGATAAAATACAAATTTTTTGAAAATTTTCGATGTCGAATCTAGAGTGCCAGGACTATACAAAAGAGTGAAATTTTGATCCAGGTAAGTCGATATGCATATATATAGGTCTTTTATGATTGGTCCCAGTCTAAATAAGCCAAAAATGATCATAATTTGACATTTTTTGATAAAATACAAATTTTTTGAAAATTTTCGATGTCGAATCTAGAGTGCCAGGACTATACAAAAGAGTGAAATTTTGATCCAGGTAAGTCGATATGCATATATATAGGTCTTTTATGATTGGTCCCAGTCTAAATAAGCCAAAAATGATCATAATTTGACATTTTTTGATAAAATACAAATTTTTTGAAAATTTTCGATGTCGAATCTAGAGTGCCAGGACTATACAAAAGAGTGAAATTTTGATCCAGGTAAGTCGATATGCATATATATAGGTCTTTTATGATTGGTCCCAGTCTAAATAAGCCAAAAATGATCATAATTTGACATTTTTTGATAAAATACAAATTTTTTGAAAATTTTCGATGTCGAATCTAGAGTGCCAGGACTATACAAAAGAGTGAAATTTTGATCCAGGTAAGTCGATATGCATATATATAGGTCTTTTATGATTGGTCCCAGTCTAAATAAGCCAAAAATGATCATAATTGGACATTTTTGATAAAATACAAATTTCTTGAAAATTTTCGATGTCGAATCTAGAGTGCCAGGACTATACAAAAGAGTGAAATTTTGATCCAGGTAAGTCGATATGGATATATATAGGTCTTTTATGATTGGTCCCAGTCTAAATAAGCCAAAAATGATCATAATTTGACATTTTTTGATAAAATACAAATTTTTTGAAAATTTTCGATGTCGAATCTAGAGTGCCAGGACTATACAAAAGAGTGAAATTTTGATCCAGGTAAGTCGATATGCATATATATAGGTCTTTTATGATTGGTCCAAGTCTAAATAAGCCAAAAATGATCATAATTTGACATTTTTTGATAAAATACAAATTTTTTGAAAATTTTCGATGTCGAATCTAGAGTGCCAGGACTATACAAAAGAGTGAAATTTTGATCCAGGTAAGTCGATATGCATATATATAGGTCTTTTATGATTGGTCCCAGTCTAAATAAGCCAAAAATGATCATAATTTGACATTTTTGATAAAATACAAATTTTTTGAAAATTTTCGATGTCGAATCTAGAGTGCCAGGACTATACAAAAGAGTGAAATTTTGATCCAGGTAAGTCGATATGCATATATATAGGTCTTTTATGATTGGTCCCAGTCTAAATAAGCCAAAAATGATCATAATTTGACATTTTTTGATAAAATACAAATTTTTTGAAAATTTTCGATGTCGAATCTAGAGTGCCAGGACTATTCAAAAGAGTAAAATTTTGATCCAGGTAAGTCGATATGCATATATATAGGTCTTTTATGATTGGTCCCAGTCTAAATAAGCCAAAAATGATCATAATTTGACATTTTTTGATAAAATACAAATTTTTTGAAAATTTTCGATGTCGAATCTAGAGTGCCAGGACTATACAAAAGAGTGAAATTTTGATCCAGGTAAGTCGATATGCATATATATAGGTCTTTTATGATTGGTCCAAGTCTAAATAAGCCAAAAATGATCATAATTTGACATTTTTTGATAAAATACAAATTTTTTGAAAATTTTCGATGTCGAATCTAGAGTGCCAGGACTATACAAAAGAAAGAAATTTTGATCCAGGTAAGTCGATATGCATATATATAGGTCTTTTATGATTGGTCCCAGTCTAAATAAGCCAAAAATGATCATAATTTGACATTTTTTGATAAAATACAAATTTTTTGAAAATTTTCGATGTCGAATCTAGAGTGCCAGGACTATACAAAAGAGTGAAATTTTGATCCAGGTAAGTCGATATGGATATATATAGGTCTTTTATGATTGGTCCCAGTCTAAATAAGCCAAAAATGATCATAATTTGACATTTTTTGATAAAATACAAATTTTTTGAAAATTTTCGATGTCGAATCTAGAGTGCCAGGACTATACAAAAGAGTGAAATTTTGATCCAGGTAAGTCGATATGCATATATATAGGTCTTTTATGATTGGTCCAAGTCTAAATAAGCCAAAAATGATCATAATTTGACATTTTTTGATAAAATACAAATTTTTTGAAAATTTTCGATGTCGAATCTAGAGTGCCAGGACTATACAAAAGAGTGAAATTTTGATCCAGGTAAGTCGATATGCATATATATAGGTCTTTTATGATTGGTCCCAGTCTAAATAAGCCAAAAATGATCATAATTTGACATTTTTGATAAAATACAAATTTTTTGAAAATTTTCGATGTCGAATCTAGAGTGCCAGGACTATACAAAAGAGTGAAATTTTGATCCAGGTAAGTCGATATGCATATATATAGGTCTTTTATGATTGGTCCCAGTCTAAATAAGCCAAAAATGATCATAATTTGACATTTTTTGATAAAATACAAATTTTTTGAAAATTTTCGATGTCGAATCTAGAGTGCCAGGACTATTCAAAAGAGTAAAATTTTGATCCAGGTAAGTCGATATGCATATATATAGGTCTTTTATGATTGGTCCCAGTCTAAATAAGCCAAAAATGATCATAATTTGACATTTTTTGATAAAATACAAATTTTTTGAAAATTTTCGATGTCGAATCTAGAGTGCCAGGACTATACAAAAGAGTGAAATTTTGATCCAGGTAAGTCGATATGCATATATATAGGTCTTTTATGATTGGTCCCAGTCTAAATAAGCCAAAAATGATCATAATTTGACATTTTTTGATAAAATACAAATTTTTTGAATATTTTCGATGTCGAATCTAGAGTGCCAGGACTATACAAAAGAGTGAAATTTTGATCCAGGTAAGTCGATATGCATATATATAGGTCTTTTATGATTGGTCCCAGTCTAAATAAGCCAAAAATGATCATAATTTGACATTTTTTGATAAAATACAAATTTTTTGAAAATTTTCGATGTCGAATCTAGAGTGCCAGGACTATACAAAAGAGTGAAATTTTGATCCAGGTAAGTCGATATGCATATATATAGGTCTTTTATGATTGGTCCCAGTCTAAATAAGCCAAAAATGATCATAATTTGACATTTTTTGATAAAATACAAATTTTTTGAAAATTTTCGATGTCGAATCTAGAGTGCCAGGACTATACAAAAGAGTGAAATTTTGATCCAGGTAAGTCGATATGCATATATATAGGTCTTTTATGATTGGTCCCAGTCTAAATAAGCCAAAAATGATCATAATTTGACATTTTTGATAAAATACAAATTTTTTGAAAATTTTCGATGTCGAATCTAGAGTGCCAGGACTATACAAAAGAGTGAAATTTTGATCCAAGTAAGTCGATATGCATATATATAGGTCTTTTATGATTGGTCCCAGTCTAAATAAGCCAAAAATGATCATAATTTGACATTTTTTGATAAAATACAAATTTTTTGAAAATTTTCGATGTCGAATCTAGAGTGCCAGGACTATACAAAAGAGTGAAATTTTGATCCAGGTAAGTCGATATGCATATATATAGGTCTTTTATGATTGGTCCCAGTCTAAATAAGCCAAAAATGATCATAATTTGACATTTTTTGATAAAATACAAATTTTTTGAAAATTTTCGATGTCGAATCTAGAGTGCCAGGACTATACAAAAGAGTGAAATTTTGATCCAGGTAAGTCGATATGCATATATATAGGTCTTTTATGATTGATCCCAGTCTAAATAAGCCAAAAATGATCATAATTTGACATTTTTTGATAAAATACAAATTTTTTGAAAATTTTCGATGTCGAATCTAGAGTGCCAGGACTATACAAAAGAGTGAAATTTTGATCCAGGTAAGTCGATATGCATATATATAGGTCTTTTATGATTGGTCCCAGTCTAAATAAGCCAAAAATGATCATAATTTGACATTTTTTGATAAAATACAAATTTTTTGAAAATTTTCGATGTCGAATCTAGAGTGCCAGGACTATACAAAAGAGTGAAATTTTGATCCAGGTAAGTCGATATGCATATATATAGGTCTTTTATGATTGGTCCCAGTCTAAATAAGCCAAAAATGATCATAATTGGACATTTTTGATAAAATACAAATTTTTTGAAAATTTTCGATGTCGAATCTAGAGTGCCAGGACTATACAAAAGAGTGAAATTTTGATCCAGGTAAGTCGATATGGATATATATAGGTCTTTTATGATTGGTCCCAGTCTAAATAAGCCAAAAATGATCATAATTTGACATTTTTTGATAAAATACAAATTTTTTGAAAATTTTCGATGTCGAATCTAGAGTGCCAGGACTATACAAAAGAGTGAAATTTTGATCCAGGTAAGTCGATATGCATATATATAGGTCTTTTATGATTGGTTCCAGTCTAAATAAGCCAAAAATGATCATAATTTGACATTTTTGATAAAATACAAATTTTTTGAAAATTTTCGATGTCGAATCTAGAGTGCCAGGACTATACAAAAGAGTGAAATTTTGATCCAGGTAAGTCGATATGCATACATATAGGTCTTTTATGATTGGCCCCAGTCTAAATAAGCCAAAAATGATCATAATTTGACATTTTTTGATAAAATACAAATTTTTTGAAAATTTTCGATGTCGAATCTAGAGTGCCAGGACTATACAAAAGAGTGAAATTTTGATCCAGGTAAGTCGATATGCATATATATAGGTTTTTTATGATTGGTCCCAGTCTAAATAAGCCAAAAATGATCATAATTTGACATTTTTTGATGAAATACAAATTTTTTGAAAATTTTCGATGTCGAATCTAGAGTGCCAGGACTATACAAAAGAGTGAAATTTTGATCCAAGTAAGTCGATATGCATATATATAGGTCTTTTATGATTGGTCCCAGTCTAAATAAGCCAAAAATGATCATAATTTGACATTTTTTGATAAAATACAAATTTTTTGAAAATTTTCGATGTCGAATCTAGAGTGCCAGGACTATACAAAAGAGTGAAATTTTGATCCAGGTAAGTCGATATGCATATATATAGGTCTTTTATGATTGGTCCCAGTCTAAATAAGCCAAAAATGATCATAATTGGACATTTTTGATAAAATACAAATTTTTTGAAAATTTTCGATGTCGAATCTAGAGTGCCAGGACTATACAAAAGAGTGAAATTTTGATCCAGGTAAGTCGATATGGATATATATAGGTCTTTTATGATTGGTCCCAGTCTAAATAAGCCAAAAATGATCATAATTTGACATTTTTTGATAAAATACAAATTTTTTGAAAATTTTCGATGTCGAATCTAGAGTGCCAGGACTATACAAAAGAGTGAAATTTTGATCCAGGTAAGTCGATATGCATATATATAGGTCTTTTATGATTGGTCCCAGTCTAAATAAGCCAAAAATGATCATAATTTGACATTTTTTGATAAAATACAAATTTTTTGAAAATTTTCGATGTCGAATCTAGAGTGCCAGGACTATACAAAAGAGTGAAATTTTGATCCAGGTAAGTCGATATGCATATATATAGGTCTTTTATGATTGGTCCCAGTCTAAATAAGCCAAAAATGATCATAATTTGACATTTTTTGATAAAATACAAATTTTTTGAAAATTTTCGATGTCGAATCTAGAGTGCCAGGACTATACAAAAGAGTGAAATTTTGATCCAGGTAAGTCGATATGCATATATATAGGTCTTTTATGATTGGTCCCAGTCTAAATAAGCCAAAAATGATCATAATTGGACATTTTTGATAAAATACAAATTTTTTGAAAATTTTCGATGTCGAATCTAGAGTGCCAGGACTATACAAAAGAGTGAAATTTTGATCCAGGTAAGTCGATATGGATATATATAGGTCTTTTATGATTGGTCCCAGTCTAAATAAGCCAAAAATGATCATAATTTGACATTTTTTGATAAAATACAAATTTTTTGAAAATTTTCGATGTCGAATCTAGAGTGCCAGGACTATACAAAAGAGTGAAATTTTGATCCAGGTAAGTCGATATGCATATATATAGGTCTTTTATGATTGGTCCCAGTCTAAATAAGCCAAAAATGATCATAATTTGACATTTTTTGATAAAATACAAATTTTTTGAAAATTTTCGATGTCGAATCTAGAGTGCCAGGACTATACAAAAGAGTGAAATTTTGATCCAGGTAAGTCGACATGCATATATATAGGTCTTTTATGATTGGTCCCAGTCTAAATAAGCCAAAAATGATCATAATTTGACATTTTTGATAAAATACAAATTTTTTGAAAATTTTCGATGTCGAATCTAGAGTGCCAGGACTATACAAAAGAGTGAAATTTTGATCCAAGTAAGTCGATATGCATATATATAGGTCTTTTATGATTGGTCCCAGTCTAAATAAGCCAAAAATGATCATAATTTGACATTTTTTGATAAAATACAAATTTTTTGAAAATTTTCGATGTCGAATCTAGAGTGCCAGGACTATACAAAAGAGTGAAATTTTGATCCAGGTAAGTCGATATGCATATATATAGGTCTTTTATGATTGGTCCCAGTCTAAATAAGCCAAAAATGATCATAATTTGACATTTTTTGATAAAATACAAATTTTTTGAAAATTTTCGATGTCGAATCTAGAGTGCCAGGACTATACAAAAGAGTGAAATTTTGATCCAGGTAAGTCGATATGCATATATATAGGTCTTTTATGATTGGTCCCAGTCTAAATAAGCCAAAAATGATCATAATTTGACATTTTTTGATAAAATACAAATTTTTTGAAAATTTTCGATGTCGAATCTAGAGTGCCAGGACTATACAAAAGAGTGAAATTTTGATCCAGGTAAGTCGATATGCATATATATAGGTCTTTTATGATTGGTCCCAGTCTAAATAAGCCAAAAATGATCATAATTTGACATTTTTTGATAAAATACAAATTTTTTGAAAATTTTCGATGTCGAATCTAGAGTGCCAGGACTATACAAAAGAGTGAAATTTTGATCCAGGTAAGTCGATATGCATATATATAGGTCTTTTATGATTGGTCCCAGTCTAAATAAGCCAAAAATGATCATAATTGGACATTTTTGATAAAATACAAATTTTTTGAAAATTTTCGATGTCGAATCTAGAGTGCCAGGACTATACAAAAGAGTGAAATTTTGATCCAGGTAAGTCGATATGGATATATATAGGTCTTTTATGATTGGTCCCAGTCTAAATAAGCCAAAAATGATCATAATTTGACATTTTTTGATAAAATACAAATTTTTTGAAAATTTTCGATGTCGAATCTAGAGTGCCAGGACTATACAAAAGAGTGAAATTTTGATCCAGGTAAGTCGATATGCATATATATAGGTCTTTTATGATTGGTCCCAGTCTAAATAAGCCAAAAATGATCATAATTTGACATTTTTTGATAAAATACAAATTTTTTGAAAATTTTCGATGTCGAATCTAGAGTGCCAGGACTATACAAAAGAAAGAAATTTTGATCCAGGTAAGTCGATATGCATATATATAGGTCTTTTATGATTGGTCCCAGTCTAAATAAGCCAAAAATGATCATAATTTGACATTTTTTGATAAAATACAAATTTTTTGAAAATTTTCGATGTCGAATCTAGAGTGCCAGGACTATACAAAAGAGTGAAATTTTGATCCAGGTAAGTCGATATGCATATATATAGGTCTTTTATGATTGGTCCCAGTCTAAATAAGCCAAAAATGATCATAATTGGACATTTTTGATAAAATACAAATTTTTTGAAAATTTTCGATGTCGAATCTAGAGTGCCAGGACTATACAAAAGAGTGAAATTTTGATCCAGGTAAGTCGATATGGATATATATAGGTCTTTTATGATTGGTCCCAGTCTAAATAAGCCAAAAATGATCATAATTTGACATTTTTTGATAAAATACAAATTTTTTGAAAATTTACGATGTCGAATCTAGAGTGCCAGGACTATACAAAAGAGTGAAATTTTGATCCAGGTAAGTCGATATGCATATATATAGATCTTTTATGATTGGTCCCAGTCTAAATAAGCCAAAAATGATCATAATTTGACATTTTTTGATAAAATACAAATTTTTTGAAAATTTTCGATGTCGAATCTAGAGTGCCAGGACTATACAAAAGAGTGAAATTTTGATCCAGGTAAGTCGATATGCATATATATAGGTCTTTTATGATTGGTCCCAGTCTAAATAAGCCAAAAATGATCATAATTTGACATTTTTTGATAAATTACAAATTTTTTGAAAATTTTCGAAGTCGAATCTAGAGTGCCAGGACTATACAAAAGAGTGAAATTTTGATCCAGGTAAGTCGATATGCATATATATAGGTCTTTTATGATTGGTCCCAGTCTAAATAAGCCAAAAATGATCATAATTTGACATTTTTTGATAAAATACAAATTTTTTGAAAATTTTCGATGTCGAATCTAGAGTGCCAGGACTATACAAAAGAGTGAAATTTTGATCCAGGTAAGTCGATATGCATATATATAGGTCTTCTATGATTGGTCCCAGTCTAAATAAGCCAAAAATGATCATAATTTGACATTTTTTGATAAAATACAAATTTTTTGAAAATTTTCGATGTCGAATCTAGAGTGCCAGGACTATACAAAAGAGTGAAATTTTGATCCAGGTAAGTCGATATGCATATATATAGGTCTTTTATGATTGGTCCCAGTCTAAATAAGCCAAAAATGATCATAATTTGACATTTTTTGATAAAATACAAATTTTTTGAAAATTTTCGATGTCGAATCTAGAGTGCCAGGACTATACAAAAGAGTGAAATTTTGATCCAGGTAAGTCGATATGCATATATATAGGTCTTTTATGATTGGTCCCAGTCTAAATAAGCCAAAAATGATCATAATTTGACATTTTTTGATAAAATACAAATTTTTTGAAAATTTTCGATGTCGAATCTAGAGTGCCAGGACTATACAAAAGAGTGAAATTTTGATCCAGGTAAGTCGATATGCATATATATAGGTCTTTTATGATTGGTCCCAGTCTAAATAAGCCAAAAATGATCATAATTTGACATTTTTTGATAAAATACAAATTTTTTGAAAATTTTCGATGTCGAATCTAGAGTGCCAGGACTATACAAAAGAGTGAAATTTTGATCCAGGTAAGTCGATATGCATATATATAGGTCTTTTATGATTGGTCCCAGTCTAAATAAGCCAAAAATGATCATAATTCGACATTTTTGATAAAATACAAATTTTTTGAAAATTTTCGATGTCGAATCTAGAGTGCCAGGACTAAACAAAAGAGTGAAATTTTGATCCAGGTAAGTCGATATGGATATATATAGGTCTTTTATGATTGGTCCCAGTCTAAATAAGCCAAAAATGATCATAATTTGACATTTTCTGATAAAATACAAATTTTTTGAAAATTTTCGATGTCGAATCTAGAGTGCCAGGACTATACAAAAGAGTGAAATTTTGATCCAGGTAAGTCGATATGCATATATATAGGTCTTTTATGATTGGTCCCAGTCTAAATAAGCCAAAAATGATCATAATTTGACATTTTTTGATAAAATACAAATTTTTTGAAAATTTTCGATGTCGAATCTAGAGTGCCAGGACTATACAAAAGAGTGAAATTTTGATCCAGGTAAGTCGATATGCATATATATAGGTCTTTTATGATTGGTCCCAGTCTAACTAAGCCAAAAATGATCATAATTTGACATTTTTGATAAAATACGAATTTTTTGAAAATTTTCGATGTCGAATCTAGAGTGCCAGGACTATACAACAGAGTGAAATTTTGATCCAGGTAAGTCGATATGCATATATATAGGTCTTTTATGATTGGTCCCAGGCTAAATAAGCCAAAAATGATCATAATTTGACATTTTTTGATAAAATACAAATTTTTTGAAAATTTTCGATGTCGAATCTAGAGTGCCAGGACTATACAAAAGAGTGAAATTTTGATCCAGGTAAGTCGATATGCATATATATAGGTCTTTTATGATTGGTCCCAGTCTAACTAAGCCAAAAATGATCATAATTTGACATTTTTGATAAAATACAAATTTTTTGAAAATTTTCGATGTCGAATCTAGAGTGCCAGGACTATACAAAAGAGTGAAATTTTGATCCAGGTAAGTCGATATGCATATATATAGGTCTTTTATGATTGGTCCCAGTCTAAATAAGCCAAAAATGATCATAATTTGACATTTTTTGATAAATTACAAATTTTTTGAAAATTTTCGAAGTCGAATCTAGAGTGCCAGGACTATACAAAAGAGTGAAATTTTGATCCAGGTAAGTCGATATGCATATATATAGGTCTTTTATGATTGGTCCCAGTCTAAATATGCCAAAAATGATCATAATTTGACATTTTTTGATAAAATACAAATTTTTTGAAAATTTTCGATGTCGAATCTAGAGTGCCAGGACTATACAAAAGAGTGAAATTTTGATCCAGGTAAGTCGATATGCATATATATAGGTCTTCTATGATTGGTCCCAGTCTAAATAAGCCAAAAATGATCATAATTTGACATTTTTTGATAAAATACAAATTTTTTGAAAATTTTCGATGTCGAATCTAGAGTGCCAGGACTATACAAAAGAGTGAAATTTTGATCCAGGTAAGTCGATATGCATATATATAGGTCTTTTATGATTGGTCCCAGTCTAAATAAGCCAAAAATGATCATAATTTGACATTTTTTGATAAAATACAAATTTTTTGAAAATTTTCGATGTCGAATCTAGAGTGCCAGGACTATACAAAAGAGTGAAATTTTGATCCAGGTAAGTCGATATGCATATATATAGGTCTTTTATGATTGGTCCCAGTATAAATAAGCCAAAAATGATCATAATTTGACATTTTTTGATAAAATACAAATTTTTTGAAAATTTTCGATGTCGAATCTAGAGTGCCAGGACTATACAAAAGAGTGAAATTTTGATCCAGGTAAGTCGATATGCATATATATAGGTCTTTTATGATTGGTCCCATTCTAAATAAGCCAAAAATGATCATAATTTGACATTTTTTGATAAATTACAAATTTTTTGAAAATTTTCGAAGTCGAATCTAGAGTGCCAGGACTATACAAAAGAGTGAAATTTTGATCCAGGTAAGTCGATATGCATATATATAGGTCTTTTATGATTGGTCCCAGTCTAAATATGCCAAAAATGATCATAATTTGACATTTTTTGATAAAATACAAATTTTTTGAAAATTTTCGATGTCGAATCTAGAGTGCCAGGACTATACAAAAGAGTGAAATTTTGATCCAGGTAAGTCGATATGCATATATATAGGTCTTCTATGATTGGTCCCAGTCTAAATAAGCCAAAAATGATCATAATTTGACATTTTTTGATAAAATACAAATTTTTTGAAAATTTTCGATGTCGAATCTAGAGTGCCAGGACTATACAAAAGAGTGAAATTTTGATCCAGGTAAGTCGATATGCATATATATAGGTCTTTTATGATTGGTCCCAGTCTAAATAAGCCAAAAATGATCATAAATTGACATTTTTTGATAAAATACAAATTTTTTGAAAATTTTCGATGTCGAATCTAGAGTGCCAGGACTATACAAAAGAGTGAAATTTTGATCCAGGTAAGTCGATATGCATATATATAGGTCTTTTATGATTGGTCCCAGTCTAAATAAGCCAAAAATGATCATAATTTGACATTTTTTGATAAAATACAAATTTTTTGAAAATTTTCGATGTCGAATCTAGAGTGCCAGGACTATACAAAAGAGTGAAATTTTGATCCAGGTAAGTCGATATGCATATATATAGGTCTTTTATGATTGGTCCCAGTCTAAATAAGCCAAAAATGATCATAATTTGACATTTTTTGATAAAATACAAATTTTTTGAAAATTTTCGATGTCGAATCTAGAGTGCCAGGACTATACAAAAGAGTGAAATTTTGATCCAGGTAAGTCGATATGCATATATATAGGTCTTTTATGATTGGTCCCAGTCTAAATAAGCCAAAAATGATCATAATTGGACATTTTTGATAAAATACAAATTTTTTGAAAATTTTAGATGTCGAATCTAGAGTGCCAGGACTATACAAAAGAGTGAAATTTTGATCCAGGTAAGTCGATATGGATATATATAGGTCTTTTATGATTGGTCCCAGTCTAAATAAGCCAAAAATGATCATAATTTGACATTTTTTGATAAAATACAAATTTTTTAAAAATTTTCGATGTCGAATCTAGAGTGCCAGGACTATACAAAAGAGTGAAATTTTGATCCAGGTAAGTCGATATGCATATATATAGGTCTTTTATGATTGGTCCCAGTCTAAATAAGCCAAAAATGATCATAATTTGACATTTTTTGATAAAATACAAATTTTTTGAAAATTTTCGATGTCGAATCTAGAGTGCCAGGACTATACAAAAGAGTGAAATTTTGATCCAGGTAAGTCGATATGCATATATATAGGTCTTTTATGATTGGTCCCAGTCTAAATAAGCCAAAAATGATCATAATTTGACATTTTTTGATAAAATACAAATTTTTTGAAAATTTTCGATGTCGAATCTAGAGTGCCAGGACTATACAAAAGAGTGAAATTTTGATCCAGGTAAGTCGATATGCATATATATAGGTCTTTTATGATTGGTCCCAGTCTAAATAAGCCAAAAATGATCATAATTTGACATTTTTGATAAAATACAAATTTTTTGAAAATTTTCGATGTCGAATCTAGAGTGCCAGGACTATACAAAAGACTGCAATTTTGATCCAAGTAAGTCGATATGCATATATATAGGTCTTTTATGATTGGTCCCAGTCTAAATAAGCCAAAAATGATCATAATTTGACATTTTTTGATAAAATACAAATTTTTTGAAAATTTTCGATGTCGAATCTAGAGTGCCAGGACTATACAAAAGAGTGAAATTTTGATCCAGGTAAGTCGATATGCATATATATAGGTCTTTTATGATTGGTCCCAGTCTAAATAAGCCAAAAATGATCATAATTTGACATTTTTTGATAAAATACAAATTTTTTGAAAATTTTCGATGTCGAATCTAGAGTGCCAGGACTATACAAAAGAGTGAAATTTTGATCCAGGTAAGTCGATATGCATATATATAGGTCTTTTATGATTGGTCCCAGTCTAAATAAGCCAAAAATGATCATAATTTGACATTTTTGATAAAATACAAATTTTTTGAAAATTTTCGATGTCGAATCTAGAGTGCCAGGACTATACAAAAGAGTGAAATTTTGATCCAAGTAAGTCGATATGCATATATATAGGTCTTTTATGATTGGTCCCAGTCTAAATAAGCCAAAAATGATCATAATTTGACATTTTTTGATAAAATACAAATTTTTTGAAAATTTTCGATGTCGAATCTAGAGTGCCAGGACTATACAAAAGAGTGAAATTTTGATCCAGGTAAGTCGATATGCATATATATAGGTCTTTTATGATTGGTCCCAGTCTAAATAAGCCAAAAATGATCATAATTTGACATTTTTTGATAAAATACAAATTTTTTGAAAATTTTCGATGTCGAATCTAGAGTGCCAGGACTATACAAAAGAGTGAAATTTTGATCCAGGTAAGTCGATATGCATATATATAGGTCTTTTATGATTGGTCCCAGTCTAAATAAGCCAAAAATGATCATAATTTGACATTTTTTGATAAAATACAAATTTTTTGAAAATTTTCGATGTCGAATCTAGAGTGCCAGGACTATACAAAAGAGTGAAATTTTGATCCAGGTAAGTCGATATGCATATATATAGGTCTTTTATGATTGGTCCCAGTCTAAATAAGCCAAAAATGATCATAATTTGACATTTTTTTATAAAATACAAATTTTTTGAAAATTTTCGATGTCGAATCTAGAGTGCCAGGACTATACAAAAGAGTGAAATTTTGATCCAGGTAAGTCGATATGCATATATATAGGTCTTTTATGATTGGTCCCAGTCTAAATAAGCCAAAAATGATCATAATTGGACATTTTTGATAAAATACAAATTTTTTGAAAATTTTCGATGTCGAATCTAGAGTGCCAGGACTATACAAAAGAGTGAAATTTTGATCCAGGTAAGTCGATATGGATATATATAGGTCTTTTATGATTGGTCCCAGTCTAAATAAGCCAAAAATGATCATAATTTGACATTTTTTGATAAAATACAAATTTTTTGAAAATTTTCGATGTCGAATCTAGAGTGCCAGGACTATACAAAAGAGTGAAATTTTGATCCAGGTAAGTCGATATGCATATATATAGGTCTTTTATGATTGGTCCCAGTCTAAATAAGCCAAAAATGATCATAATTTGACATTTTTTGATAAAATACAAATTTTTTGAAAATTTTCGATGTCGAATCTAGAGTGCCAGGACTATACAAAAGAGTGAAATTTTGATCCAGGTAAGTCGATATGCATATATATAGGTCTTTTATGATTGGTCCCAGTCTAAATAAGCCAAAAATGATCATAATTTGACATTTTTGATAAAATACAAATTTTTTGAAAATTTTCGATGTCGAATCTAGAGTGCCAGGACTATACAAAAGAGTGAAATTTTGATCCAGGTAAGTCGATATGCATATATATAGGTCTTTTATGATTGGTCCCAGTCTAAATAAGCCAAAAATGATCATAATTTGACATTTTTTGATAAAATACAAATTTTTTGAAAATTTTCGATGTCGAATCTAGAGTGCCAGGACTATACAAAAGAGTGAAATTTTGATCCAGGTAAGTCGATATGCATATATATAGGTCTTTTATGATTGGTCCCAGTCTAAATAAGCCAAAAATGATCATAATTTGACATTTTTTGATAAAATACAAATTTTTTGAAAATTTTCGATGTCGAATCTAGAGTGCCAGGACTATACAAAAGAGTGAAATTTTGATCCAGGTAAGTCGATATGCATATATATAGGTCTTTTATGATTTTTCCCAGTCTAAATAAGCCAAAAATGATCATAATTTGACATTTTTTGATAAAATACAAATTTTTTGAAAATTTTCGATGTCGAATCTAGAGTGCCAGGACTATACAAAAGAGTGAAATTTTGATCCAGGTAAGTCGATATGCATATATATAGGTCTTTTATGATTGGTCCCAGTCTAAATAAGCCAAAAATGATCATAATTTGACATTTTTTGATAAAATACAAATTTTTTGAAAATTTTCGATGTCGAATCTAGAGTGCCAGGACTATACAAAAGAGTGAAATTTTGATCCAGGTAAGTCGATATGCATATATATAGGTCTTTTATGATTGGTTCCAGTCTAAATAAGCCAAAAATGATCATAATTTGACATTTTTGATAAAATACAAATTTTTTGAAAATTTTCGATGTCGAATCTAGAGTGCCAGGACTATACAAAAGAGTGAAATTTTGATCCAAGTAAGTCGATATGCATATATATAGGTCTTTTATGATTGGTCCCAGTCTAAATAAGCCAAAAATGATCATAATTTGACATTTTTTGATAAAATACAAATTTTTTGAAAATTTTCGATGTCGAATCTAGAGTGCCAGGACTATACAAAAGAGTGAAATTTTGATCCAGGTAAGTCGATATGGATATATATAGGTCTTTTATGATTGGTCCCAGTCTAAATAAGCCAAAAATGATCATAATTTGACATTTTTTGATAAAATACAAATTTTTTGAAAATTTTCGATGTCGAATCTAGAGTGCCAGGACTATACAAAAGAGTGAAATTTTGATCCAGGTAAGTCGATATGCATATATATAGGTCTTTTATGATTGGTCCCAGTCTAAATAAGCCAAAAATGATCATAATTTGACATTTTTTGATAAAATACAAATTTTTTGAAAATTTTCGATGTCGAATCTAGAGTGCCAGGACTATACAAAAGAGTGAAATTTTGATCCAGGTAAGTCGATATGCATATATATAGTCTTTTATGATTGGTCCCAGTCTAAATAAGCCAAAAATGATCATAATTTGACATTTTTTGATAAAATACAAATTTTTTGAAAATTTTCGATGTCGAATCTAGAGTGCCAGGACTATACAAAAGAGTGAAATTTTGATCCAGGTAAGTCGATATGCATATATATAGGTCTTTTATGATTGGTCCCAGTCTAAATAAGCCAAAAATGATCATAATTTGACATTTTTTGATAAAATACAAATTTTTTGAAAATTTTCGATGTCGAATCTAGAGTGCCAGGACTATTCAAAAGAGTAAAATTTTGATCCAGGTAAGTCGATATGCATATATATAGTCTTTTATGATTGGTCCCAGTCTAAATAAGCCAAAATTGATCATAATTTGACATTTTTTGATAAAATACAAATTTTTTGAAAATTTTCGATGTCGAATCTAGAGTGCCAGGACTATACAAAAGAGTGAAATTTTGATCCAAGTAAGTCGATATGCATATATATAGGTCTTTTATGATTGGTCCCAGTCTAAATAAGCCAAAAATGATCATAATTTGACATTTTTTGATAAAATACAAATTTTTTGAAAATTTTCGATGTCGAATCTAGAGTGCCAGGACTATACAAAAGAGTGAAATTTTGATCCAGGTAAGTCGATATGCATATATATAGGTCTTTTATGATTGGTCCCAGTCTAAATAAGCCAAAAATGATCATAATTTGACATTTTTTGATAAAATACAAATTTTTTGAAAATTTTCGATGTCGAATCTAGAGTGCCAGGACTATACAAAAGAGTGAAATTTTGATCCAGGTAAGTCGATATGCATATATATAGGTCTTTTATGATTGGTCCCAGTCTAAATAAGCCAAAAATGATCATAATTTGACATTTTTGATAAAATACAAATTTTTTGAAAATTTTCGATGTCGAATCTAGAGTGCCAGGACTATACAAAAGAGTGAAATTTTGATCCAAGTAAGTCGATATGCATATATATAGGTCTTTTATGATTGGTCCCAGTCTAAATAAGCCAAAAATGATCATAATTTGACATTTTTTGATAAAATACAAATTTTTTGAAAATTTTCGATGTCGAATCTAGAGTGCCAGGACTATACAAAAGAGTGAAATTTTGATCCAGGTAAGTCGATATGCATATATATAGGTCTTTTATGATTGGTCCCAGTCTAAATAAGCCAAAAATGATCATAATTTGACATTTTTTGATAAAATACAAATTTTTTGAAAATTTTCGATGTCGAATCTAGAGTGCCAGGACTATACAAAAGAGTGAAATTTTGATCCAGGTAAGTCGATATGCATATATATAGGTCTTTTATGATTGGTCCCAGTCTAAATAAGCCAAAAATGATCATAATTTGACATTTTTTGATAAAATACAAATTTTTTGAAAATTTTCGATGTCGAATCTAGAGTGCCAGGACTATACAAAAGAGTGAAATTTTGATCCAGGTAAGTCGATATGCATATATATAGGTCTTTTATGATTGGTCCCAGTCTAAATAAGCCAAAAATGATCATAATTTGACATTTTTTGATAAAATACAAATTTTTTGAAAATTTTCGATGTCGAATCTAGAGTGCCAGGACTATACAAAAGAGTGAAATTTTGATCCAGGTAAGTCGATATGCATATATATAGGTCTTTTATGATTGGTCCCAGTCTAAATAAGCCAAAAATGATCATAATTTGACATTTTTTGATAAAATACAAATTTTTTGAAAATTTTCGATGTCGAATCTAGAGTGCCAGGACTATACAAAAGAGTGAAATTTTGATCCAGGTAAGTCGATATGCATATATATAGGTGTTTTATGATTGGTCCCAGTCTAAATAAGCCAAAAATGATCATAATTGGACATTTTTGATAAAATACAAATTTTTTGAAAATTTTCGATGTCGAATCTAGAGTGCCAGGACTATACAAAAGAGTGAAATTTTGATCCAGGTAAGTCGATATGGATATATATAGGTCTTTTATGATTGGTCCCAGTCTAAATAAGCCAAAAATGATCATAATTTGACATTTTTTGATAAAATACAAATTTTTTGAAAATTTTCGATGTCGAATCTAGAGTGCCAGGACTATACAAAAGAGTGAAATTTTGATCCAGGTAAGTCGATATGCATATATATAGGTCTTTTATGATTGGTCCCAGTCTAAATAAGCCAAAAATGATCATAATTTGACATTTTTTGATAAAATACAAATTTTTTGAAAATTTTCGATGTCGAATCTAGAGTGCCAGGACTATACAAAAGAGTGAAATTTTGATCCAGGTAAGTCGATATGCATATATATAGGTCTTTTATGATTGGTCCCAGTCTAAATAAGCCAAAAATGATCATATATTGACATTTTTTGATAAAATACAAATTTTTTGAAAATTTTCGATGTCGAATCTAGAGTGCCAGGACTATACAAAAGAGTGAAATTTTGATCCAGGTAAGTCGATATGCATATATATAGGTCTTTTATGATTGGTCCCAGTCTAAATAAGCCAAAAATGATCATAATTTGACATTTTTTGATAAAATACAAATTTTTTGAAAATTTTCGATGTCGAATCTAGAGTGCCAGGACTATTCAAAAGAGTAAAATTTTGATCCAGGTAAGTCGATATGCATATATATAGGTCTTTTATGATTGGTCCCAGTCTAAATAAGCCAAAAATGATCATAATTTGACATTTTTTGATAAAATACAAATTTTTTGAAAATTTTCGATGTCGAATCTAGAGTGCCAGGACTATACAAAAGAGTGAAATTTTGATCCAGGTAAGTCGATATGCATATATATAGGTCTTTTATGATTGGTCCCAGTCTAAATAAGCCAAAAATGATCATAATTTGACATTTTTTGATAAAATACAAATTTTTTGAAAATTTTCGATGTCGAATCTAGAGTGCCAGGACTATACAAAAGAGTGAAATTTTGATCCAGGTAAGTCGATATGCATATATATAGGTCTTTTATGATTGGTCCCAGTCTAAATAAGCCAAAAATGATCATAATTTGACATTTTTGATAAAATACAAATTTTTTGAAAATTTTCGATGTCGAATCTAGAGTGCCAGGACTATACAAAAGAGTGAAATTTTGATCCAAGTAAGTCGATATGCATATATATAGGTCTTTTATGATTGGTCCCAGTCTAAATAAGCCAAAAATGATCATAATTTGACATTTTTTTGATAAAAATACAAATTTTTTGAAAATTTTCGATGTCGAATCTAGAGTGCCAGGACTATACAAAAGAGTGAAATTTTGATCCAGGTAAGTCGATATGCATATATATAGGTCTTTTATGATTGGTCCCAGTCTAAATAAGCCAAAAATGATCATAATTTGACATTTTTTGATAAAATACAAATTTTTTGAAAATTTTCGATGTCGAATCTAGAGTGCCAGGACTATACAAAAGAGTGAAATTTTGATCCAGGTAAGTCGATATGCATATATATAGGTCTTTTATGATTGGTCCCAGTCTAAATAAGCCAAAAATGATCATAATTTGACATTTTTGATAAAATACAAATTTTTTGAAAATTTTCGATGTCGAATCTAGAGTGCCAGGACTATACAAAAGAGTGAAATTTTGATCCAAGTAAGTCGATATGCATATATATAGGTCTTTTATGATTGGTCCCAGTCTAAATAAGCCAAAAATGATCATAATTTGACATTTTTTGATAAAATACAAATTTTTTGAAAATTTTCGATGTCGAATCTAGAGTGCCAGGACTATACAAAAGAGTGAAATTTTGATCCAGGTAAGTCGATATGCATATATATAGGTCTTTTATGATTGGTCCCAGTCTAAATAAGCCAAAAATGATCATAATTTGACATTTTTTGATAAAATACAAATTTTTTGAAAATTTTCGATGTCGAATCTAGAGTGCCAGGACTATACAAAAGAGTGAAATTTTGATCCAGGTAAGTCGATATGCATATATATAGGTCTTTTATGATTGGTCCCAGTCTAAATAAGCCAAAAATGATCATAATTTGACATTTTTTTGATAAAATACAAATTTTTTGAAAATTTTCGATGTCGAATCTAGAGTGCCAGGACTATACAAAAGAGTGAAATTTTTGATCCAGGTAAGTCGATATGCATATATATAGGTCTTTTATGATTGGTCCCAGTCTAAATAAGCCAAAAATGATCATAATTAGACATTTTTTGATAAAATACAAATTTTTTGAAAATTTTCGATGTCGAATCTAGAGTGCCAGGACTATACAAAAGAGTGAAATTTTGATCCAGGTAAGTCGATATGCATATATATAGGTCTTTTATGATTGGTCCCAGTCTAAATAAGCCAAAAATGATCATATATTGACATTTTTTGATAAAATACAAATTTTTTTGAAAATTTTCGATGTCGAATCTAGAGTGCCAGGACTATACAAAAGAGTGAAATTTTGATCCAGGTAAGTCGATATGCATATATATAGGTCTTTTATGATTGGTCCCAGTCTAAATAAGCCAAAAAATGATCATAATTTGACATTTTTTGATAAAATACAAATTTTTTGAAAATTTTCGATGTCGAATCTAGAGTGCCAGGACTATACAAAAGAGTGAAATTTTGATCCAGGTAAGTCGATATGCATATATATAGGTCTTTTATGATTGGTCCCAGTCTAAATAAGCCAAAAATGATCATAATTTGACATTTTTGATAAAATACAAATTTTTTGAAAATTTTCGATGTCGAATCTAGAGTGCCAGGACTATACAAAAGAGTGAAATTTTGATCCAAGTAAGTCGATATGCATATATATAGGTCTTTTATGATTGGTCCCAGTCTAAATAAGCCAAAAATGATCATAATTTGACATTTTTTGATAAAATACAAATTTTTTGAAAATTTTCGATGTCGAATCTAGAGTGCCAGGACTATACAAAAGAGTGAAATTTTGATCCAGGTAAGTCGATATGCATATATATAGGTCTTTTATGATTGGTCCCAGTCTAAATAAGCCAAAAATGATCATAATTTGACATTTTTTGATAAAATACAAATTTTTTGAAAATTTTCGATGTCGAATCTAGAGTGCCAGGACTATACAAAAGAGTGAAATTTTGATCCAGGTAAGTCGATATGCATATATATAGGTCTTTTATGATTAGTCCCAGTCTAAATAAGCCAAAAATGATCATAATTTGACATTTTTGATAAAATACAAATTTTTTGAAAATTTTCGATGTCGAATCTAGAGTGCCAGGACTATACAAAAGAGTGAAATTTTGATCCAAGTAAGTCGATATGCATATATATAGGTCTTTTATGATTGGTCCCAGTCTAAATAAGCCAAAAATGATCATAATTTGACATTTTTTGATAAAATACAAATTTTTTGAAAATTTTCGATGTCGAATCTAGAGTGCCAGGACTATACAAAAAGAGTGAAATTTTGATCCAGGTAAGTCGATATGCATATATATAGGTCTTTTATGATTGGTCCCAGTCTAAATAAGCCAAAAATGATCATAATTTGACATTTTTTGATAAAATACAAATTTTTTGAAAATTTTCGATGTCGAATCTAGAGTGCCAGGACTATACAAAAGAGTGAAATTTTGATCCAGGTAAGTCGATATGCATATATATAGGTCTTTCATGATTGGTCCCAGTCTAAATAAGCCAAAAATGATCATAATTTGACATTTTTTGATAAAATACAAATTTTTTGAAAATTTTCGATGTCGAATCTAGAGTGCCAGGACTATACAAAAGAGTGAAATTTTGATCCAGGTAAGTCGATATGCATATATATAGGTCTTTTATGATTGGTCCCCAGTCTAAATAAGCCAAAAATGATCATAATTTGACATTTTTTGATAAAATACAAATTTTTTGAAAATTTTTCGATGTCGAATCTAGAGTGCCAGGACTATACAAAAGAGTGAAATTTTGATCCAGGTAAGTCGATATGCATATATATAGGTCTTTTATGATTGGTCCCAGTCTAAATAAGCCAAAAATGATCATATATTGACATTTTTTGATAAAATACAAATTTTTTGAAAATTTTCGATGTCGAATCTAGAGTGCCAGGACTATACAAAAGAGTGAAATTTTGATCCAGGTAAGTCGATATGCATATATATAGGTCTTTTATGATTGGTCCCAGTCTAAATAAGCCAAAAATGATCATAATTTGACATTTTTTGATAAAATACAAATTTTTTGAAAATTTTCGATGTCGAATCTAGAGTGCCAGGACTATTCAAAAGAGTAAAATTTTGATCCAGGTAAGTCGATATGCATATATATAGGTCTTTTATGATTGGTCCCAGTCTAAATAAGCCAAAAATGATCATAATTTGACATTTTTTGATAAAATACAAATTTTTTGAAAATTTTCGATGTCGAATCTAGAGTGCCAGGACTATACAAAAGAGTGAAATTTTGATCCAGGTAAGTCGATATGCATATATATAGGTCTTTTATGATTGGTCCCAGTCTAAATAAGCCAAAAATGATCATAATTTGACATTTTTTGATAAAATACAAATTTTTTGAAAATTTTCGATGTCGAATCTAGAGTGCCAGGACTATACAAAAGAGTGAAATTTTGATCCAGGTAAGTCGATATGCATATATATAGGTCTTTTATGATTGGTCCCAGTCTAAATAAGCCAAAAATGATCATAATTTGACATTTTTGATAAAATACAAATTTTTTGAAAATTTTCGATGTCGAATCTAGAGTGCCAGGACTATACAAAAGAGTGAAATTTTGATCCAAGTAAGTCGATATGCATATATTTATGATTGGTCCCAGTCTAAATAAGCCAAAAATGATCATAATTTGACATTTTTTGATAAAATACAAATTTTTTGAAAATTTTCGATGTCGAATCTAGAGTGCCAGGACTATACAAAAGAGTGAAATTTTGATCCAGGTAAGTCGATATGCATATATATAGGTCTTTTATGATTGGTCCCAGTCTAAATAAGCCAAAAATGATCATAATTTGACATTTTTTGATAAAATACAAATTTTTTGAAAATTTTCGATGTCGAATCTAGAGTGCCAGGACTATACAAAAGAGTGAAATTTTGATCCAGGTAAGTCGATATGCATATATATAGGTCATTTATGATTGGTCCCAGTCTAAATAAGCCAAAAATGATCATAATTTGACATTTTTTGATAAAATACAAATTTTTTGAAAATTTTCGATGTCGAATCTAGAGTGCTAGGACTATTCAAAAGAGTAAAATTTTGATCCAGGTAAGTCGATATGCATATATATAGGTCTTTTATGATTGGTCCCAGTCTAAATAAGCCAAAAATGATCATAATTTGACATTTTTTGATAAAATACAAATTTTTTGAAAATTTTCGATGTCGAATCTAGAGTGCCAGGACTATACAAAAGAGTGAAATTTTGATCCAGGTAAGTCGATATGCATATATATAGGTCTTTTATGATTGGTCCCAGTCTAAATAAGCCAAAAATGATCATAATTTGACATTTTTGATAAAATACAAATTTTTTGAAAATTTTCGATGTCGAATCTAGAGTGCCAGGACTATACAAAAGAGTGAAATTTTGATCCAGGTAAGTCGATATGCATATATATAGGTCTTTTATGATTGGTCCCAGTCTAAATAAGCCAAAAATGATCATAATTTGACATTTTTTGATAAAATACAAATTTTTTGAAAATTTTCGATGTCGAATCTAGAGTGCCAGGACTATACAAAAGAGTGAAATTTTGATCCAGGTAAGTCGATATGCATATATATAGGTCTTTTATGATTGGTCCCAGTCTAAATAAGCCAAAAATGATCATAATTTGACATTTTTTGATAAAATACAAATTTTTTGAAAATTTTCGATGTCGAATCTAGAGTGCCAGGACTATACAAAAGAGTGAAATTTTCATCCAGGTAAGTCGATATGCATATATATAGGTCTTTTATGATTGGTCCCAGTCTAAATAAGCCAAAAATGATCATAATTTGACATTTTTTGATAAAATACAAATTTTTTGAAAATTTTCGATGTCGAATCTAGAGTGCCAGGACTATACAAAAGAGTGAAATTTTGATCCAGGTAAGTCGATATGCATATATATAGGTCTTTTATGATTGGTCCCAGTCTAAATAAGCCAAAAATGATCATATATTGACATTTTTTGATAAAATACAAATTTTTTGAAAATTTTCGATGTCGAATCTAGAGTGCCAGGACTATACAAAAGAGTGAAATTTTGATCCAGGTAAGTCGATATGCATATATATAGGTCTTTTATGATTGGTCCCAGTCTAAATAAGCCAAAAATGATCATAATTTGACATTTTTTGATAAAATACAAATTTTTTGAAAATTTTCGATGTCGAATCTAGAGTGCCAGGACTATTCAAAAGAGTAAAATTTTGATCCAGGTAAGTCGATATGCATATATATAGGTCTTTTATGATTGGTCCCAGTCTAAATAAGCCAAAAATGATCATAATTTGACATTTTTTGATAAAATACAAATTTTTTGAAAATTTTCGATGTCGAATCTAGAGTGCCAGGACTATACAAAAGAGTGAAATTTTGATCCAGGTAAGTCGATATGCATATATATAGGTCTTTTATGATTGGTCCCAGTCTAAATAAGCCAAAAATGATCATAATTTGACATTTTTTGATAAAATACAAATTTTTTGAAAATTTTCGATGTCGAATCTAGAGTGCCAGGACTATACAAAAGAGTGAAATTTTGATCCAGGTAAGTCGATATGCATATATATAGGTCTTTTATGATTGGTCCCAGTCTAAATAAGCCAAAAATGATCATAATTTGACATTTTTGATAAAATACAAATTTTTTGAAAATTTTCGATGTCGAATCTAGAGTGCCAGGACTATACAAAAGAGTGAAATTTTGATCCAAGTAAGTCGATATGCATATATATAGGTCTTTTATGATTGGTCCCAGTCTAAATAAGCCAAAAATGATCATAATTTGACATTTTTTGATAAAATACAAATTTTTTGAAAATTTTCGATGTCGAATCTAGAGTGCCAGGACTATACAAAAGAGTGAAATTTTGATCCAGGTAAGTCGATATGCATATATATAGGTCTTTTATGATTGGTCCCAGTCTAAATAAGCCAAAAATGATCATAATTTGACATTTTTTGATAAAATACAAATTTTTTGAAAATTTTCGATGTCGAATCTAGAGTGCCAGGACTATACAAAAGAGTGAAATTTTGATCCAGGTAAGTCGATATGCATATATATAGGTCTTTTATGATTGGTCCCAGTCTAAATAAGCCAAAAATGATCATAATTTGACATTTTTGATAAAATACAAATTTTTTGAAAATTTTCGATGTCGAATCTAGAGTGCCAGGACTATACAAAAGAGTGAAATTTTGATCCAAGTAAGTCGATATGCATATATATAGGTCTTTTATGATTGGTCCCAGTCTAAATAAGCCAAAAATGATCATAATTTGACATTTTTTGATAAAATACAAATTTTTTGAAAATTTCGATGTCGAATCTAGAGTGCCAGGACTATACAAAAGAGTGAAATTTTGATCCAGGTAAGTCGATATGCATATATATAGGTCTTTTATGATTGGTCCCAGTCTAAATAAGCCAAAAATGATCATAATTTGACATTTTTTGATAAAATACAAATTTTTTGAAAATTTTCGATGTCGAATCTAGAGTGCCAGGACTATACAAAAGAGTGAAATTTTGATCCAGGTAAGTCGATATGCATATATATAGGTCTTTTATGATTGGTCCCAGTCTAAATAAGCCAAAAATGATCATAATTTGACATTTTTTGATAAAATACAAATTTTTTGAAAATTTTCGATGTCGAATCTAGAGTGCCAGGACTATACAAAAGAGTGAAATTTTGATCCAGGTAAGTCGATATGCATATATATAGGTCTTTTATGATTGGTCCCAGTCTAAATAAGCCAAAAATGATCATAATTTGACATTTTTTGATAAAATACAAATTTTTTGAAAATTTTCGATGTCGAATCTAGAGTGCCAGGACTATACAAAAGAGTGAAATTTTGATCCAGGTAAGTCGATATGCATATATATAGGTCTTTTATGATTGGTCCCAGTCTAAATAAGCCAAAAATGATCATATATTGACATTTTTTGATAAAATACAAATTTTTTGAAAATTTTCGATGTCGAATCTAGAGTGCCAGGACTATACAAAAGAGTGAAATTTTGATCCAGGTAAGTCGATATGCATATATATAGGTCTTTTATGATTGGTCCCAGTCTAAATAAGCCAAAAATGATCATAATTTGACATTTTTTGATAAAATACAAATTTTTTGAAAATTTTCGATGTCGAATCTAGAGTGCCAGGACTATTCAAAAGAGTAAAATTTTGATCCAGGTAAGTCGATATGCATATATATAGGTCTTTTATGATTGGTCCCAGTCTAAATAAGCCAAAAATGATCATAATTTGACATTTTTTGATAAAATACAAATTTTTTGAAAATTTTCGATGTCGAATCTAGAGTGCCAGGACTATACAAAAGAGTGAAATTTTGATCCAGGTAAGTCGATATGCATATATATAGGTCTTTTATGATTGGTCCCAGTCTAAATAAGCCAAAAATGATCATAATTTGACATTTTTTGATAAAATACAAATTTTTTGAAAATTTTCGATGTCGAATCTAGAGTGCCAGGACTATACAAAAGAGTGAAATTTTGATCCAGGTAAGTCGATATGCATATATATAGGTCTTTTATGATTGGTCCCAGTCTAAATAAGCCAAAAATGATCATAATTTGACATTTTTTGATAAAATACAAATTTTTTGAAAATTTTCGATGTCGAATCTAGAGTGCCAGGACTATACAAAAGAGTGAAATTTTGATCCAAGTAAGTCGATATGCATATATATAGGTCTTTTATGATTGGTCCCAGTCTAAATAAGCCAAAAATGATCATAATTTGACATTTTTTGATAAAATACAAATTTTTTGAAAATTTTCGATGTCGAATCTAGAGTGCCAGGACTATACAAAAGAGTGAAATTTTGATCCAGGTAAGTCGATATGCATATATATAGGTCTTTTATGATTGGTCCCAGTCTAAATAAGCCAAAAATGATCATAATTTGACATTTTTTGATAAAATACAAATTTTTTGAAAATTTTCGATGTCGAATCTAGAGTGCCAGGACTATACAAAAGAGTGAAATTTTGATCCAGGTAAGTCGATATGCATATATATAGGTCTTTTATGATTGGTCCCAGTCTAAATAAGCCAAAAATGATCATAATTTGACATTTTTGATAAAATACAAATTTTTTGAAAATTTTCGATGTCGAATCTAGAGTGCCAGGACTATACAAAAGAGTGAAATTTTGATCCAAGTAAGTCGATATGCATATATATAGGTCTTTTATGATTGGTCCCAGTCTAAATAAGCCAAAAATGATCATAATTTGACATTTTTTGATAAAATACAAATTTTTTGAAAATTTTCGATGTCGAATCTAGAGTGCCAGGACTATACAAAAGAGTGAAATTTTGATCCAGGTAAGTCGATATGCATATATATAGGTCTTTTATGATTGGTCCCAGTCTAAATAAGCCAAAAATGATCATAATTTGACATTTTTTGATAAAATACAAATTTTTTGAAAATTTTCGATGTCGAATCTAGAGTGCCAGGACTATACAAAAGAGTGAAATTTTGATCCGGGTAAGTCGATATGCATATATATAGGTCTTTTATGATTGGTCCCAGTCTAAATAAGCCAAAAATGATCATATATTGACATTTTTTGATAAAATACAAATTTTTTGAAAATTTTCGATGTCGAATCTAGAGTGCCAGGACTATACAAAAGAGTGAAATTTTGATCCAGGTAAGTCGATATGCATATATATAGGTCTTTTATGATTGGTCCCAGTCTAAATAAGCCAAAAATGATCATAATTTGACATTTTTTGATAAAATACAAATTTTTTGAAAATTTTCGATGTCGAATCTAGAGTGCCAGGACTATTCAAAAGAGTAAAATTTTGATCCAGGTAAGTCGATATGCATATATATAGGTCTTTTATGATTGGTCCCAGTCTAAATAAGCCAAAAATGATCATAATTTGACATTTTTTGATAAAATACAAATTTTTTAAAAATTTCGATGTCGAATCTAGAGTGCCAGGACTATACAAAAGAGTGAAATTTTGATCCAGGTAAGTCGATATGCATATATATAGGTCTTTTATGATTGGTCCCAGTCTAAATAAGCCAAAAATGATCATAATTTGACATTTTTTGATAAAATACAAATTTTTTGAAAATTTTCGATGTCGAATCTAGAGTGCCAGGACTATACAAAAGAGTGACATTTTGATCCAGGCAAGTCGATATGCATATATATAGGTCTTTTATGATTGGTCCCAGTCTAAATAAGCCAAAAATGATCATAATTTGACATTTTTGATAAAATACAAATTTTTTGAAAATTTTCGATGTCGAATCTACAGTGCCAGGACTATACAAAAGAGTGAAATTTTGATCCAAGTAAGTCGATATGCATATATATAGGTCTTTTATGATTGGTCCCAGTCTAAATAGGCCAAAAATGATCATAATTTGACATTTTTTGATAAAATACAAATTTTTTGAAAATTTTCGATGTCGAATCTAGAGTGCCAGGACTATACAAAAGAGTGAAATTTTGATCCAGGTAAGTCGATATGCATATATATAGGTCTTTTATGATTGGTCCCAGTCTAAATAAGCCAAAAATGATCATAATTGGACATTTTTGATAAAATACAAATTTTTTGAAAATTTTCGATGTCGAATATAGAGTGCCAGGACTATACAAAAGAGTGAAATTTTGATCCAGGTAAGTCGATATGGATATATATAGGTCTTTTATGATTGGTCCCAGTCTAAATAAGCCAAAAATGATCATAATTTGACATTTTTTGATAAAATACAAATTTTTTGAAAATTTTCGATGTCGAATCTAGAGTGCCAGGACTATACAAAAGAGTGAAATTTTGATCCAGGTAAGTCGATATGCATATATATAGGTCTTTTATGATTGGTCCCAGTCTAAATAAGCCAAAAATGATCATAATTTGACATTTTTTGATAAAATACAAATTTTTTGAAAATTTTCGATGTCGAATCTAGAGTGCCAGGACTATACAAAAGAGTGAAATTTTGATCCAGGTAAGTCGATATGGATATATATAGGTCTTTTATGATTGGTCCCAGTCTAAATAAGCCAAAAATGATCATAATTTGACATTTTTTGATAAAATACAAATTTTTTGAAAATTTTCGATGTCGAATCTAGAGTGCCAGGACTATACAAAAGAGTGAAATTTTGATCCAGGTAAGTCGATATGCATATATATAGGTCTTTTATGATTGGTCCCAGTCTAAATAAGCCAAAAATGATCATAATTTGACATTTTTTGATAAAATACAAATTTTTTGAAAATTTTCGATGTCGAATCTAGAGTGCCAGGACTATACAAAAGAGTGAAATTTTGATCCAGGTAAGTCGATATGCATATATATAGGTCTTTTATGATTGGTCCCAGTCTAAATAAGCCAAAAATGATCATAATTTGACATTTTTTGATAAAATACAAATTTTTTGAAAATTTTCGATGTCGAATCTAGAGTGCCAGGACTATACAAAAGAGTGAAATTTTGATCCAGGTAAGTCGATATGCATATATATAGGTCTTTTATGATTGGTCCCAGTCTAAATAAGCCAAAAATGATCATAATTTGACATTTTTTGATAAAATACAAATTTTTTGAAAATTTTCGATGTCGAATCTAGAGTGCCAGGGCTATACAAAAGAGTGAAATTTTGATCCAGGTAAGTCGATATGCATATATATAGGTCTTTTATGATTGGTCCCAGTCTAAATAAGCCAAAAATGATCATATATTGACATTTTTTGATAAAATACAAATTTTTTGAAAATTTTCGATGTCGAATCTAGAGTGCCAGGACTATACAAAAGAGTAAAATTTTGATCCAGGTAAGTCGATATGCATATATATAGGTCTTTTATGATTGGTCCCAGTCTAAATAAGCCAAAAATGATCATAATTTGACATTTTTTGATAAAATACAAATTTTTTGAAAATTTTCGATGTCGAATCTAGAGTGCCAGGACTATTCAAAAGAGTAAAATTTTGATCCAGGTAAGTCGATATGCATATATATAGGTCTTTTATGATTGGTCCCAGTCTAAATAAGCCAAAAATGATCATAATTTGACATTTTTTGATAAAATACAAATTTTTTGAAAATTTTCGATGTCGAATCTAGAGTGCCAGGACTATACAAAAGAGTGAAATTTTGATCCAGGTAAGTCGATATGCATATATATAGGTCTTTTATGATTGGTCCCAGTCTAAATAAGCCAAAAATGATCATAATTTGACATTTTTTGATAAAATACAAATTTTTTGAAAATTTTCGATGTCGAATCTAGAGTGCCAGGACTATACAAAAGAGTGAAATTTTGATCCAGGTAAGTCGATATGCATATATATAGGTCTTTTATGATTGGTCCCAGTCTAAATAAGCCAAAAATGATCATAATTTGACATTTTTGATAAAATACAAATTTTTTGAAAATTTTCGATGTCGAATCTAGAGTGCCAGGACTATACAAAAGAGTGAAATTTTGATCCAAGTAAGTCGATATGCATATATATAGGTCTTTTATGATTGGTCCCAGTCTAAATAAGCCAAAAATGATCATAATTTGACATTTTTTGATAAAATACAAATTTTTTGAAAATTTTCGATGTCGAATCTAGAGTGCCAGGACTATACAAAAGAGTGAAATTTTGATCCAGGTAAGTCGATATGCATATATATAGGTCTTTTATGATTGGTCCCAGTCTAAATAAGCCAAAAATGATCATAATTTGACATTTTTTGATAAAATACAAATTTTTTGAAAATTTTCGATGTCGAATCTAGAGTGCCAGGACTATACAAAAGAGTGAAATTTTGATCCAGGTAAGTCGATATGCATATATATAGGTCTTTTATGATTGGTCCCAGTCTAAATAAGCCAAAAATGATCATAATTTGACATTTTTGATAAAATACAAATTTTTTGAAAATTTTCGATGTCGAATCTAGAGTGCCAGGACTATACAAAAGAGTGAAATTTTGATCCAAGTAAGTCGATATGCATATATATAGGTCTGTTATGATTGGTCCCAGTCTAAATAAGCCAAAAATGATCATAATTTGACATTTTTTGATAAAATACAAATTTTTTGAAAATTTTCGATGTCGAATCTAGAGTGCCAGGACTATACAAAAGAGTGAAATTTTGATCCAGGTAAGTCGATATGCATATATATAGGTCTTTTATGATTGGTCCCAGTCTAAATAAGCCAAAAATGATCATAATTTGACATTTTTTGATAAAATACAAATTTTTTGAAAATTTTCGATGTCGAATCTAGAGTGCCAGGACTATACAAAAGAGTGAAATTTTGATCCAGGTAAGTCGATATGCATATATATAGGTCTTTTATGATTGGTCCCAGTCTAAATAAGCCAAAAATGATCATAATTTGACATTTTTTGATAAAATACAAATTTTTTGAAAATTTTCGATGTCGAATCTAGAGTGCCAGGACTATACAAAAGAGTGAAATTTTGATCCGGGTAAGTCGATATGCATATATATAGGTCTTTTATGATTGGTCCCAGTCTAAATAAGCCAAAAATGATCATATATTGACATTTTTTGATAAAATACAAATTTTTTGAAAATTTTCGATGTCGAATCTAGAGTGCCAGGACTATACAAAAGAGTGAAATTTTGATCCAGGTAAGTCGATATGCATATATATAGGTCTTTTATGATTGGTCCCAGTCTAAATAAGCCAAAAATGATCATAATTTGACATTTTTTGATAAAATACAAATTTTTTGAAAATTTTCGATGTCGAATCTAGAGTGCCAGGACTATTCAAAAGAGTAAAATTTTGATCCAGGTAAGTCGATATGCATATATATAGGTCTTTTATGATTGGTCCCAGTCTAAATAAGCCAAAAATGATCATAATTTGACATTTTTTGATAAAATACAAATTTTTTAAAAATTTCGATGTCGAATCTAGAGTGCCAGGACTATACAAAAGAGTGAAATTTTGATCCAGGTAAGTCGATATGCATATAAATAGGTCTTTTATGATTGGTCCCAGTCTAAATAAGCCAAAAATGATCATAATTTGACATTTTTTGATAAAATACAAATTTTTTGAAAATTTTCGATGTCGAATCTAGAGTGCCAGGACTATACAAAAGAGTGAAATTTTGATCCAGGCAAGTCGATATGCATATATATAGGTCTTTTATGATTGGTCCCAGTCTAAATAAGCCAAAAATGATCATAATTTGACATTTTTGATAAAATACAAATTTTTTGAAAATTTTCGATGTCGAATCTAGAGTGCCAGGACTATACAAAAGAGTGAAATTTTGATCCAAGTAAGTCGATATGCATATATATAGGTCTTTTATGATTGGTCCCAGTCTAAATAAGCCAAAAATGATCATAATTTGACATTTTTTGATAAAATACAAATTTTTTGAAAATTTTCGATGTCGAATCTAGAGTGCCAGGACTATACAAAAGAGTGAAATTTTGATCCAGGTAAGTCGATATGCATATATATAGGTCTTTTATGATTGGTCCCAGTCTAAATAAGCCAAAAATGATCATAATTTGACATTTTTTGATAAAATACAAATTTTTTGAAAATTTTCGATGTCGAATCTAGAGTGCCAGGACTATACAAAAGAGTGAAATTTTGATCCAGGTAAGTCGATATGCATATATATAGGTCTTTTATGATTGGTCCCAGTCTAAATAAGCCAAAAATGATCATAATTTGACATTTTTTGATAAAATACAAATTTTTTGAAAATTTTCGAAGTCGAATCTAGAGTGCCAGGACTATACAAAAGAGTGAAATTTTGATCCAGGTAAGTCGATATGCATATATATAGGTCTTTTATGATTGGTCCCAGTCTAAATAAGCCAAAAATGATCATAATTTGACATTTTTTGATAAAATACAAATTTTTTGAAAATTTTCGATGTCGAATCTAGAGTGCCAGGACTATACAAAAGAGTGAAATTTTGATCCAGGTAAGTCGATATGCATATATATAGGTCTTTTATGATTGGTCCCAGTCTAAATAAGCCAAAAATGATCATAATTTGACATTTTTTGATAAAATACAAATTTTTTGAAAATTTTCGATGTCGAATCTAGAGTGCCAGGACTATACAAAAGAGTGAAATTTTGATCCAGGTAAGTCGATATGCATATATATAGGTCTTTTATGATTGGTCCCAGTCTAAATAAGCCAAAAATGATCATAATTTGACATTTTTTGATAAAATACAAATTTTTTGAAAATTTTCGATGTCGAATATAGAGTGCCAGGACTATACAAAAGAGTGAAATTTTGATCCAGGTAAGTCGATATGCATATATATAGGTCTTTTATGATTGGTCCCAGTCTAAATAAGCCAAAAATGATCATAATTTGACATTTTTTGATAAAATACAAATTTTTTGAAAATTTTCGAAGTCGAATCTAGAGTGCCAGGACTATACAAAAGAGTGAAATTTTGATCCAGGTAAGTCGATATGCATATATATAGGTCTTTTAAGATTGGTCCCAGTCTAAATAAGCCAAAAATGATCATAATTGGACATTTTTTGATAAAATACAAATTTTTTGAAAATTTTCGATGTCGAATCTAGAGTGCCAGGACTATACAAAAGAGTGAAATTTTGATCCAGGTAAGTCGATATGCATATATATAGGTCTTTTATGATTGGTCCCAGTCTAAATAAGCCAAAAATGATCATAATTTGACATTTTTTGATAAAATACAAATTTTTTGAAAATTTTCGATGTCGAATCTAGAGTGCCAGGACTATACAAAAGAGTGAAATTTTGATCCAGGTAAGTCGATATGCATATATATAGGTCTTTTATGATTGGTCCCAGTCTAAATAAGCCAAAAATGATCATAATTTGACATTTTTTGATAAAATACAAATTTTTTGAAAATTTTCGATGTCGAATCTAGAGTGCCAGGACTATACAAAAGAGTGAAATTTTGATCCAGGTAAGTCGATATGCATATATATAGGTCTTTTATGATTGGTCCCAGTCTAAATAAGCCAAAAATGATCATAATTTGACATTTTTTGATAAAATACAAATTTTTTGAAAATTTTCGATGTCGAATATAGAGTGCCAGGACTATACAAAAGAGTGAAATTTTGATCCAGGTAAGTCGATATGCATATATATAGGTCTTTTATGATTGGTCCCAGTCTAAATAAGCCAAAAATGATCATAATTGGACATTTTTTGATAAAATACAAATTTTTTGAAAATTTTCGATGTCGAATCTAGAGTGCCAGGACTATACAAAAGAGTGAAATTTTGATCCAGGTAAGTCGATATGCATATATATAGGTCTTTTATGATTGGTCCCAGTCTAAATAAGCCAAAAATGATCATAATTTGACATTTTTTGATAAAATACAAATTTTTTGAAAATTTTCGATGTCGAATCTAGAGTGCCAGGACTATACAAAAGAGTGAAATTTTGATCCAGGTAAGTCGATATGCATATATATAGGTCTTTTATGATTGGTCCCAGTCTAAATAAGCCAAAAATGATCATAATTTGACATTTTTTGATAAAATACAAATTTTTTGAAAATTTTCGATGTCGAATATAGAGTGCCAGGACTATACAAAAGAGTGAAATTTTGATCCAGGTAAGTCGATATGCATATATATAGGTCTTTTATGATTGGTCCCAGTCTAAATAAGCCAAAAATGATCATAATTTGACATTTTTTGATAAAATACAAATTTTTTGAAAATTTTCGAAGTCGAATCTAGAGTGCCAGGACTATACAAAAGAGTGAAATTTTGATCCAGGTAAGTCGATATGCATATATATAGGTCTTTTATGATTGGTCCCAGTCTAAATAAGCCAAAAATGATCATAATTGGACATTTTTTGATAAAATACAAATTTTTTGAAAATTTTCGATGTCGAATCTAGAGTGCCAGGACTATACAAAAGAGTGAAATTTTGATCCAGGTAAGTCGATATGCATATATATAGGTCTTTTATGATTGGTCCCAGTCTAAATAAGCCAAAAATGATCATATATTGACATTTTTTGATAAAATACAAATTTTTTGAAAATTTTCGATGTCGAATCTAGAGTGCCAGGACTATACAAAAGAGTGAAATTTTGATCCAGGTAAGTCGATATGCATATATATAGGTCTTTTATGATTGGTCCCAGTCTAAATAAGCCAAAAATGATCATAATTTGACATTTTTTGATAAAATACAAATTTTTTGAAAATTTTCGATGTCGAATCTAGAGTGCTAGGACTATTCAAAAGAGTAAAATTTTGATCCAGGTAAGTCGATATGCATATATATAGGTCTTTTATGATTGGTCCCAGTCTAAATAAGCCAAAAATGATCATAATTTGACATTTTTTGATAAAATACAAATTTTTTGAAAATTTTCGATGTCGAATCTAGAGTGCCAGGACTATACAAAAGAGTGAAATTTTGATCCAGGTAAGTCGATATGCATATATATAGGTCTTTTATGATTAGTCCCAGTCTAAATAAGCCAAAAATGATCATAATTTGACATTTTTTGATAAAATACAAATTTTTTGAAAATTTTCGATGTCGAATCTAGAGTGCCAGGACTATACAAAAGAGTAAAATTTTGATCCAGGTAAGTCGATATGCATATATATAGGTCTTTTATGATTGGTCCCAGTCTAAATAAGCCAAAAATGATCATAATTTGACATTTTTTGATAAAATACAAATTTTTTGAAAATTTTCGATGTCGAATCTAGAGTGGCAGGACTATACAAAAGAGTGAAATTTTGATCCAGGTAAGTCGATATGCATATATATAGGTCTTTTATGATTGGTCCCAGTCTAAATAAGCCAAAAATGATCATAATTTGACATTTTTTGATAAAATACAAATTTTTTGAAAATTTTCGATGTCGAATCTAGAGTGCCAGGACTATACAAAAGAGTGAAATTTTGATCCAGGTAAGTCGATATGCATATATATAGGTCTTTTATGATTGGTCCCAGTCTAAATAAGCCAAAAATGATCATAATTTGACATTTTTTGAAAATTTTCGATGTCGAATCTAGAGTGCCAGGACTATACAAAAGAGTGAAATTTTGATCCAGGTTAGTCGATATGCATATATATAGGTCTTTTATGATTGGTCCCAGTCTAAATAAGCCAAAAATGATCATAATTTGACATTTTTTGATAAAATACAAATTTTTTGAAAATTTTCGATGTCGAATCTAGAGTGCCAGGACTATACAAAAGAGTGAAATTTTGATCCAGGTAAGTCGATATGCATATATATAGGTCTTTTATGATTGGTCCCAGTCTAAATAAGCCAAAAATGATCATAATTTGACATTTTTTGATAAATAACAAATTTTTTGAAAATTTTCGATGTCGAATCTAGAGTGCCAGGACTATTCAAAAGAGTAAAATTTTGATCCAGGTAAGTCGATATGCATATATATAGGTCTTTTCTGATTGGTCCCAGTCTAAATAAGCCAAAAATGATCATAATTTGACATTTTTTGATAAAATACAAATTTTTTGAAAATTTTCGATGTCGAATCTAGAGTGCCAGGACTATACAAAAGAGTGAAATTTTGATCCAGGTAAGTCGATATGCATATATATAGGTCTTTTATAATTGGTCCCAGTCTAAATAAGCCAAAAATGATCATAATTTGACATTTTTTGATAAAATACAAATTTTTTTAAAATTTTCGATGTCGAATCTAGAGTGCCAGGACTATTCAAAAGAGTAAAATTTTGATCCAGGTAAGTCGATATGCATATATATAGGTCTTTTATGATTGGTCCCAGTCTAAATAAGCCAAAAATGATCATAATTTGACATTTTTTGATAAAATACAAATTTTTTGAAAATTTTCGATGTCGAATCTAGAGTGCCAGGACTATACAAAAGAGTGAAATTTTTATCCAGGTAAGTCGATATGCATATATATAGGTCATTTATGATTGGTCCCAGTCTAAATAAGCCAAAAATGATCATAATTTGACATTTTTTGATAAAATACAAATTTTTTGAAAATTTTCGATGTCGAATCTAGAGTGCTAGGACTATTCAAAAGAGTAAAATTTTGATCCAGGTAAGTCGATATGCATATATATAGGTCTTTTATGATTGGTCCCAGTCTAAATAAGCCAAAAATGATCATAATTTGACATTTTTTGATAAAATACAAATTTTTTGAAAATTTTCGATGTCGAATCTAGAGTGCCAGGACTATACAAAAGAGTGAAATTTTGATCCAGGTAAGTCGATATGCATATATATAGGTCTTTTATGATTGGTCCCAGTCTAAATAAGCCAAAAATGATCATAATTTGACATTTTTTGATAAAATACAAATTTTTTGAAAATTTTCGATGTCGAATCTAGAGTGCCAGGACTATACAAAAGAGTAAAATTTTGATCCAGGTAAGTCGATATGCATATATATAGGTCTTTTATGATTGGTCCCAGTCTAAATAAGCCAAAAATGATCATAATTTGACATTTTTTGATAAAATACAAATTTTTTGAAAATTTTCGATGTCGAATCTAGAGTGCCAGGACTATACAAAAGAGTGAAATTTTGATCCAGGTAAGTCGATATGCATATATATAGGTCTTTTATGATTGGTCCCAGTCTAAATAAGCCAAAAATGATCATAATTTGACATTTTTTGATAAAATACAAATTTTTTGAAAATTTTCGATGTCGAATCTAGAGTGCCAGGACTATACAAAAGAGTGAAATTTTGATCCAGGTAAGTCGATATGCATATATATAGGTCTTTTATGATTGGTCCCAGTCTAAATAAGCCAAAAATGATCATAATTTGACATTTTTTGATAAAATACAAATTTTTTGAAAATTTTCGAAGTCGAATCTAGAGTGCCAGGACTATACAAAAGAGTGAAATTTTGATCCAGGTAAGTCGATATGCATATATATAGGTCTTTTATGATTGGTCCCAGTCTAAATAAGCCAAAAATGATCATAATTTGACATTTTTTGATAAAATACAAATTTTTTGAAAATTTTCGATGTCGAATCTAGAGTGCCAGGACTATACAAAAGAGTGAAATTTTGATCCAGGTAAGTCGATATGCATATATATAGGTCTTTTATGATTGGTCCCAGTCTAAATAAGCCAAAAATGATCATAATTTGACATTTTTTGATAAAATACAAATTTTTTGAAAATTTTCGATGTCGAATCTAGAGTGCCAGGACTATACAAAAGAGTGAAATTTTGATCCAGGTAAGTCGATATGCATATATATAGGTCTTTTATGATTGGTCCTAGTCTAAATAAGCCAAAAATGATCATAATTTGACATTTTTTGATAAAATACAAATTTTTTGAAAATTTTCGATGTCGAATATAGAGTGCCAGGACTATACAAAAGAGTGAAATTTTGATCCAGGTAAGTCGATATGCATATATATATAGGTCTTTTATGATTGGTCCCAGTCTAAATAAGCCAAAAATGATCATAATTTGACATTTTTTGATAAAATACAAATTTTTTGAAAATTTTCGAAGTCGAATCTAGAGTGCCAGGACTATACAAAAGAGTGAAATTTTGATCCAGGTAAGTCGATATGCATATATATAGGTCTTTTATGATTTGTCCCAGTCTAAATAAGCCAAAAATGATCATAATTGGACATTTTTTGATAAAATACAAATTTTTTGAAAATTTTCGATGTCGAATCTAGAGTGCCAGGACTATACAAAAGAGTGAAATTTTGATCCAGGTAAGTCGATATGCATATATATAGGTCTTTTATGATTGGTCCCAGTCTAAATAAGCCAAAAATGATCATAATTTGACATTTTTTGATAAAATACAAATTTTTTGAAAATTTTCGATGTCGAATCTAGAGTGCCAGGACTATACAAAAGAGTGAAATTTTGATCCAGGTAAGTCGATATGCATATATATAGGTCTTTTATGATTGGTCCCAGTCTAAATAAGCCAAAAATGATCATAATTTGACATTTTTTGATAAAATACAAATTTTTTGAAAATTTTCGATGTCGAATCTAGAGTGCCAGGACTATACAAAAGAGTGAAATTTTGATCCAGGTAAGTCGATATGCATATATATAGGTCTTTTATGATTGGTCCCAGTCTAAATAAGCCAAAAATGATCATAATTTGACATTTTTTGATAAAATACAAATTTTTTGAAAATTTTCGATGTCGAATATAGAGTGCCAGGACTATACAAAAGAGTGAAATTTTGATCCAGGTAAGTCGATATGCATATATATAGGTCTTTTATGATTGGTCCCAGTCTAAATAAGCCAAAAATGATCATAATTTGACATTTTTTGATAAAATACAAATTTTTTGAAAATTTTCGAAGTCGAATCTAGAGTGCCAGGACTATACAAAAGAGTGAAATTTTGATCCAGGTAAGTCGATATGCATATATATAGGTCTTTTATGATTGGTCCCAGTCTAAATAAGCCAAAAATGATCATAATTGGACATTTTTTGATAAAATACAAATTTTTTGAAAATTTTCGATGTCGAATCTAGAGTGCCAGGACTATTCAAAAGAGTAAAATTTTGATCCAGGTAAGTTGATATGCATATATATAGGTCTTTTATGATTGGTCCCAGTCTAAATAAGCCAAAAATGATCATAATTTGACATTTTTTGATAAAATACAAATTTTTTGAAAATTTTCGATGTCGAATCTAGAGTGCCAGGACTATACAAAAGAGTGAAATTTTGATCCAGGTAAGTCGATATGCATATATATAGGTCTTTTATGATTGGTCCCAGTCTAAATAAGCCAAAAATGATCATAATTTGACATTTTTGATAAAATACAAATTTTTTGAAAATTTTCGATGTCGAATCTAGAGTGCCAGGACTATACAAAAGAGTGAAATTTTGATCCAAGTAAGTCGATATGCATATATATAGGTCTTTTATGATTGGTCCCAGTCTAAATAAGCCAAAAATGATCATAATTTGACATTTTTTGATAAAATACAAATTTTTTGAAAATTTTCGATGTCGAATCTAGAGTGCCAGGACTATACAAAAGAGTGAAATTTTGATCCAGGTAAGTCGATATGCATATATATAGGTCTTTTATGATTGGTCCCAGTCTAAATAAGCCAAAATTGATCATAATTTGACATTTTTTGATAAAATACAAATTTTTTGAAAATTTTCGATGTCGAATCTAGAGTGCCAGGACTATACAAAAGAGTGAAATTTTGATCCAGGTAAGTCGATATGCATATATATAGGTCTTTTATGATTGGTCCCAGTCTAAATAAGCCAAAAATGATCATAATTTGACATTTTTTGATAAAATACAAATTTTTTGAAAATTTTCGATGTCGAATCTAGAGTGCCAGGACTATACAAAAGAGTGAAATTTTGATCCAGGTAAGTCGATATGCATATATATAGGTCTTTTATGATTGGTCCCAGTCTAAATAAGCCAAAAATGATCATATATTGACATTTTTTGATAAAATACAAATTTTTTGAAAATTTTCGATGTCGAATCTAGAGTGCCAGGACTATACAAAAGAGTGAAATTTTGATCCAGGTAAGTCGATATGCATATATATAGGTCTTTTATGATTGGTCCCAGTCTAAATAAGCCAAAAATGATCATAATTTGACATTTTTTGATAAAATACAAATTTTTTGAAAATTTTCGATGTCGAATCTAGAGTGCTAGGACTATTCAAAAGAGTAAAATTTTGATCCAGGTAAGTCGATATGCATATATATAGGTCTTTTATGATTGGTCCCAGTCTAAATAAGCCAAAAATGATCATAATTTGACATTTTTTGATAAAATACAAATTTTTTGAAAATTTTCGATGTCGAATCTAGAGTGCCAGGACTATACAAAAGAGTGAAATTTTGATCCAGGTAAGTCGATATGCATATATATAGGTCTTTTATGATTGGTCCCAGTCTAAATAAGCCAAAAATGATCATAATTTGACATTTTTTGATAAAATACAAATTTTTTGAAAATTTTCGATGTCGAATCTAGAGTGCCAGGACTATACAAAAGAGTAAAATTTTGATCCAGGTAAGTTGATATGCATATATATAGGTCTTTTATGATTGGTCCCAGTCTAAATAAGCCAAAAATGATCATAATTTGACATTTTTTGATAAAATACAAATTTTTTGAAAATTTTCGATGTCGAATCTAGAGTGCCAGGACTATACAAAAGAGTGAAATTTTGATCCAGGTAAGTCGATATGCATATATATAGGTCTTTTATGATTGGTCCCAGTCTAAATAAGCCAAAAATGATCATAATTTGACATTTTTTGATAAAATACAAATTTTTTGAAAATTTTCGATGTCGAATCTAGAGTGCCAGGACTATACAAAAGAGTGAAATTTTGATCCAGGTAAGTCGATATGCATATATATAGGTCTTTTATGATTGGTCCCAGTCTAAATAAGCCAAAAATGATCATAATTTGACATTTTTTGATAAAATACAAATTTTTTGAAAATTTTCGATGTCGAATCTAGAGTGCCAGGACTATACAAAAGAGTGAAATTTTGATCCAGGTTAGTCGATATGCATATATATATAGGTCTTTTATGATTGGTCCCAGTCTAAATAAGCCAAAAATGATCATAATTTGACATTTTTTGATAAAATACAAATTTTTTGAAAATTTTCGATGTCGAATCTAGAGTGCCAGGACTATACAAAAGAGTGAAATTTTGATCCAGGTAAGTCGATATGCATATATATAGGTCTTTTATGATTGGTCCCAGTCTAAATAAGCCAAAAATGATCATAATTTGACATTTTTTGATAAAATACAAATTTTTTGAAAATTTTCGATGTCGAATCTAGAGTGCCAGGACTATTCAAAAGAGTAAAATTTTGATCCAGGTAAGTCGATATGCATATATATAGGTCTTTTATGATTGGTCCCAGTCTAAATAAGCCAAAAATGATCATAATTTGACATTTTTTGATAAAATACAAATTTTTTGAAAATTTTCGATGTCGAATCTAGAGTGCCAGGACTATACAAAAGAGTGAAATTTTGATCCAGGTAAGTCGATATGCATATATATAGGTCTTTTATAATTGGTCCCAGTCTAAATAAGCCAAAAATGATCATAATTTGACATTTTTTGATAAAATACAAATTTTTTGAAAATTTTCGATGTCGAATCTAGAGTGCCAGGACTATTCAAAAGAGTAAAATTTTGATCCAGGTAAGTCGATATGCATATATATAGGTCTTTTATGATTGGTCCCAGTCTAAATAAGCCAAAAATGATCATAATTTGACATTTTTTGATAAAATACAAATTTTTTGAAAATTTTCGATGTCGAATCTAGAGTGCCAGGACTATACAAAAGAGTGAAATTTTGATCCAGGTAAGTCGATATGCATATATATAGGTCTTTTATGATTGGTCCCAGTCTAAATAAGCCAAAAATGATCATAATTTGACATTTTTTGATAAAATACAAATTTTTTGAAAATTTTCGATGTCGAATCTAGAGTGCCAGGACTATACAAAAGAGTAAAATTTTGATCCAGGTAAGTCGATATGCATATATATAGGTCTTTTATGATTGGTCCCAGTCTAAATAAGCCAAAAATGATCATAATTTGACATTTTTTGATAAAATACAAATTTTTTGAAAATTTTCGATGTCGAATCTAGAGTGCCAGGACTATACAAAAGAGTGAAATTTTGATCCAGGTAAGTCGATATGCATATATATAGGTCTTTTATGATTGGTCCCAGTCTAAATAAGCCAAAAATGATCATAATTTGACATTTTTTGATAAAATACAAATTTTTTGAAAATTTTCGATGTCGAATCTAGAGTGCCAGGACTATACAAAAGAGTGAAATTTTGATCCAGGTAAGTCGATATGCATATATATAGGTCTTTTATGATTGGTCCCAGTCTAAATAAGCCAAAAATGATCATAATTTGACATTTTTTGATAAAATACAAATTTTTTGAAAATTTTCGATGTCGAATCTAGAGTGCCAGGACTATACAAAAGAGTGAAATTTTGATCCAGGTTAGTCGATATGCATATATATAGGTCTTTTATGATTGGTCCCAGTCTAAATAAGCCAAAAATGATCATAATTTGACATTTTTTGATAAAATACAAATTTTTTGAAAATTTTCGATGTCGAATCTAGAGTGCCAGGACTATACAAAAGAGTGAAATTTTGATCCAGGTAAGTCGATATGCATATATATAGGTCTTTTATGATTGGTCCCAGTCTAAATAAGCCAAAAATGATCATAATTTGACATTTTTTGATAAAATACAAATTTTTTGAAAATTTTCGATGTCGAATCTAGAGTGCCAGGACTATTCAAAAGAGTAAAATTTTGATCCAGGTAAGTCGATATGCATATATATAGGTCTTTTATGATTGGTCCCAGTCTAAATAAGCCAAAAATGATCATAATTTGACATTTTTTGATAAAATACAAATTTTTTGAAAATTTTCGATGTCGAATCTAGAGTGCCAGGACTATACAAAAGAGTGAAATTTTGATCCAGGTAAGTCGATATGCATATATATAGGTCTTTTATAATTGGTCCCAGTCTAAATAAGCCAAAAATGATCATAATTTGACATTTTTTGATAAAATACAAATTTTTTGAAAATTTTCGATGTCGAATCTAGAGTGCCAGGACTATTCAAAAGAGTAAAATTTTGATCCAGGTAAGTCGATATGCATATATATAGGTCTTTTATGATTGGTCCCAGTCTAAATAAGCCAAAAATGATCATAATTTGACATTTTTTGATAAAATACAAATTTTTTGAAAATTTTCGATGTCGAATCTAGAGTGCCAGGACTATACAAAAGAGTGAAATTTTGATCCAGGTAAGTCGATATGCATATATATAGGTCATTTATGATTGGTCCCAGTCTAAATAAGCCAAAAATGATCATAATTTGACATTTTTTGATAAAATACAAATTTTTTGAAAATTTTCGATGTCGAATCTAGAGTGCCAGGACTATACAAAAGAGTGAAATTTTGATCCAGGTAAGTCGATATGCATATATATAGGTCTTTTATGATTGGTCCCAGTCTAAATAAGCCAAAAATGATCATAATTTGACATTTTTTGATAAAATACAAATTTTTTGAAAATTTTCGATGTCGAATCTAGAGTGCCAGGACTATACAAAAGAGTGAAATTTTGATCCAGGTAAGTCGATATGCATATATATAGGTCTTTTATGATTGGTCCCAGTCTAAATAAGCCAAAAATGATCATAATTGGACATTTTTGATAAAATACAAATTTTTTGAAAATTTTCGATGTCGAATCTAGAGTGCCAGGACTATACAAAAGAGTGAAATTTTGATCCAGGTAAGTCGATATGGATATATATAGGTCTTTTATGATTGGTCCCAGTCTAAATAAGCCAAAAATGATCATAATTTGACATTTTTTGATAAAATACAAATTTTTTGAAAATTTTCGATGTCGAATCTAGAGTGCCAGGACTATACAAAAGAGTGAAATTTTGATCCAGGTAAGTCGATATGCATATATATAGGTCTTTTATGATTGGTCCCAGTCTAAATAAGCCAAAAATGATCATAATTTGACATTTTTTGATAAAATACAAATTTTTTGAAAATTTTCGATGTCGAATCTAGAGTGCCAGGACTATACAAAAGAGTGAAATTTTGATCCAGGTAAGTCGATATGCATATATATAGGTCTTTTATGATTGGTCCCAGTCTAAATAAGCCAAAAATGATCATAATTTGACATTTTTTGATAAAATACAAATTTTTTGAAAATTTTCGATGTCGAATCTAGAGTGCCAGGACTATACAAAAGAGTGAAATTTTGATCCATGTAAGTCGATATGCATATATATAGGTCTTTTATGATTGGTCCCAGTCTAAATAAGCCAAAAATGATCATAATTTGACATTTTTTGATAAAATACAAATTTTTTGAAAATTTTCGATGTCGAATCTAGAGTGCCAGGACTATACAAAAGAGTGAAATTTTGATCCAGGTAAGTCGATATGCATATATATAGGTCTTTTATGATTGGTCCCAGTCTAAATAAGCCAAAAATGATCATAATTTGACATTTTTTGATAAAATACAAATTTTTTGAAAATTTTCGATGTCGAATCTAGAGTGCCAGGACTATTCAAAAGAGTAAAATTTTGATCCAGGTAAGTCGATATGCATATATATAGGTCTTTTATGATTGGTCCCAGTCTAAATAAGCCAAAAATGATCATAATTTGACATTTTTTGATAAAATACAAATTTTTTGAAAATTTTCGATGTCGAATCTAGAGTGCCAGGACTATACAAAAGAGTGAAATTTTGATCCAGGTAAGTCGATATGCATATATATAGGTCTTTTATGATTGGTCCCAGTCTAAATAAGCCAAAAATGATCATATATTGACATTTTTTGATAAAATACAAATTTTTTGAAAATTTTCGATGTCGAATCTAGAGTGCCAGGACTATACAAAAGAGTGAAATTTTGATCCAGGTAAGTCGATATGCATATATATAGGTCTTTTATGATTGGTCCCAGTCTAAATAAGCCAAAAATGATCATAATTTGACATTTTTTGATAAAATACAAATTTTTTGAAAATTTTCGATGTCGAATCTAGAGTGCTAGGACTATTCAAAAGAGTAAAATTTTGATCCAGGTAAGTCGATATGCATATATATAGGTCTTTTATGATTGGTCCCAGTCTAAATAAGCCAAAAATGATCATAATTTGACATTTTTTGATAAAATACAAATTTTTTGAAAATTTTCGATGTCGAATCTAGAGTGCCAGGACTATACAAAAGAGTGAAATTTTGATCCAGGTAAGTCGATATGCATATATATAGGTCTTTTATGATTGGTCCCAGTCTAAATAAGCCAAAAATGATCATAATTTGACATTTTTTGATAAAATACAAATTTTTTGAAAATTTTCGATGTCGAATCTAGAGTGCCAGGACTATACAAAAGAGTAAAATTTTGATCCAGGTAAGTCGATATGCATATATATAGGTCTTTTATGATTGGTCCCAGTCTAAATAAGCCAAAAATGATCATAATTTGACATTTTTTGATAAAATACAAATTTTTTGAAAATTTTCGATGTCGAATCTAGAGTGCCAGGACTATACAAAAGAGTGAAATTTTGATCCAGGTAAGTCGATATGCATATATATAGGTCTTTTATGATTGGTCCCAGTCTAAATAAGCCAAAAATGATCATAATTTGACATTTTTTGATAAAATACAAATTTTTTGAAAATTTTCGATGTCGAATCTAGAGTGCCAGGACTATACAAAAGAGTGAAATTTTGATCCAGGTAAGTCGATATGCATATATATAGGTCTTTTATGATTGGTCCCAGTCTAAATAGGCCAAAAATGATCATAATTTGACATTTTTTGATAAAATACAAATTTTTTGAAAATTTTCGATGTCGAATCTAGAGTGCCAGGACTATACAAAAGAGTGAAATTTTGATCCAGGTTAGTCGATATGCATATATATAGGTCTTTTATGATTGGTCCCAGTCTAAATAAGCCAAAAATGATCATAATTTGACATTTTTTGATAAAATACAAATTTTTTGAAAATTTTCGATGTCGAATCTAGAGTGCCAGGACTATACAAAAGAGTGAAATTTTGATCCAGGTAAGTCGCTATGCATATATATAGGTCTTTTATGATTGGTCCCAGTCTAAATAAGCCAAAAATGATCATAATTTGACATTTTTTGATAAAATACAAATTTTTTGAAAATTTTCGATGTCGAATCTAGAGTGCCAGGACTATTCAAAAGAGTAAAATTTTGATCCAGGTAAGTCGATATGCATATATATAGGTCTTTTATGATTGGTCCCAGTCTAAATAAGCCAAAAATGATCATAATTTGACATTTTTTGATAAAATACAAATTTTTTGAAAATTTTCGATGTCGAATCTAGAGTGCCAGGACTATACAAAAGAGTGAAATTTTGATCCAGGTAAGTCGATATGCATATATATAGGTCTTTTATAATTGGTCCCAGTCTAAATAAGCCAAAAATGATCATAATTTGACATTTTTTGATAAAATACAAATTTTTTGAAAATTTTCGATGTCGAATCTAGAGTGCCAGGACTATTCAAAAGAGTAAAATTTTGATCCAGGTAAGTCGATATGCATATATATAGGTCTTTTATGATTGGTCCCAGTCTAAATAAGCCAAAAATGATCATAATTTGACATTTTTTGATAAAATACAAATTTTTTGAAAATTTTCGATGTCGAATCTAGAGTGCCAGGACTATACAAAAGAGTGAAATTTTGATCCAGGTAAGTCGATATGCATATATATAGGTCATTTATGATTGGTCCCAGTCTAAATAAGCCAAAAATGATCATATTTTGACATTTTTTGATAAAATACAAATTTTTTGAAAATTTTCGATGTCGAATCTAGAGTGCCAGGACTATACAAAAGAGTGAAATTTTGATCCAGGTAAGTCGATATGCATATATATAGGTCTTTTATGATTGGTCCCAGTCTAAATAAGCCAAAAATGATCATAATTTGACATTTTTTGATAAAATACAAATTTTTTGAAAATTTTCGATGTCGAATCTAGAGTGCCAGGACTATACAAAAGAGTGAAATTTTGATCCAGGTAAGTCGATATGCATATATATAGGTCTTTTATGATTGGTCCCAGTCTAAATAAGCCAAAAATGATCATAATTGGACATTTTTGATAAAATACAAATTTTTTGAAAATTTTCGATGTCGAATCTAGAGTGCCAGGACTATACAAAAGAGTGAAATTTTGATCCAGGTAAGTCGATATGGATATATATAGGTCTTTTATGATTGGTCCCAGTCTAAATAAGCCAAAAATGATCATAATTTGACATTTTTTTGATAAAATACAAATTTTTTGAAAATTTTCGATGTCGAATCTAGAGTGCCAGGACTATACAAAAGAGTGAAATTTTGATCCAGGTAAGTCGATATGCATATATATAGGTCTTTTATGATTGGTCCCAGTCTAAATAAGCCAAAAATGATCATAATTTGACATTTTTTGATAAAATACAAATTTTTTGAAAATTTTCGATGTCGAATCTAGAGTGCCAGGACTATACAAAAGAGTGAAATTTTGATCCAGGTAAGTCGATATGCATATATATAGGTCTTTTATGATTGGTCCCAGTCTAAATAAGCCAAAAATGATCATAATTTGACATTTTTTGATAAAATACAAATTTTTTGAAAATTTTCGATGTCGAATCTAGAGTGCCAGGACTATACAAAAGAGTGAAATTTTGATCCAGGTAAGTCGATATGCATATATATAGGTCTTTTATGATTGGTCCCAGTCTAAATAAGCCAAAAATGATCATAATTTGACATTTTTTGATAAAATACAAATTTTTTGAAAATTTTCGATGTCGAATCTAGAGTGCCAGGACTATACAAAAGAGTGAAATTTTGATCCAGGTAAGTCGATATGCATATATATAGGTCTTTTATGATTGGTCCCAGTCTAAATAAGCCAAAAATGATCATAATTTGACATTTTTTGATAAAATACAAATTTTTTGAAAATTTTCGATGTCGAATCTAGAGTGCCAGGACTATACAAAAGAGTGAAATTTTGATCCAGGTAAGTCGATATGCATATATACAGGTCTTTTATGATTGGTCCCAGTCTAAATAAGCCAAAAATGATCATAATTTGACATTTTTTGATAAAATACAAATTTTTTGAAAATTTTCGATGTCGAATCTAGAGTGCCAGGACTATACAAAAGAGCGAAATTTTGATCCAGGTAAGTCGATATGCATATATATAGGTCTTTTATGATTGGTCCCAGTCTAAATAAGCCAAAAATGATCATAATTTGACATTTTTTGATAAAATACAAATTTTTAGAAAATTTTCGATGTCGAATCTAGAGTGCCAGGACTATACAAAAGAGTGAAATTTTGATCCAGGTAAGTCGATATGCATATATATAGGTCTTTTATGATTGGTCCCAGTCTAAATAAGCCAAAAATGATCATAATTGGACATTTTTGATAAAATACAAATTTTTTGAAAATTTTCGATGTCGAATCTAGAGTGCCAGGACTATACAAAAGAGTGAAATTTTGATCCAGGTAAGTCGATATGGATATATATAGGTCTTTTATGATTGGTCCCAGTCTAAATAAGCCAAAAATGATCATAATTTGACATTTTTTGATAAAATACAAATTTTTTGAAAATTTTCGATGTCGAATCTAGAGTGCCAGGACTATACAAAAGAGTGAAATTTTGATCCAGGTAAGTCGATATGCATATATATAGGTCTTTTATGATTGGTCCCAGTCTAAATAAGCCAAAAATGATCATAATTTGACATTTTTTGATAAAATACAAATTTTTTGAAAATTTTCGATGTCGAATCTAGAGTGCCAGGACTATACAAAAGAGTGAAATTTTGATCAAGGTAAGTCGATATGCATATATATAGGTCTTTTATGATTGGTCCCAGTCTAAATAAGCCAAAAATGATCATAATTGGACATTTTTGATAAAATACAAATTTTTTGAAAATTTTCGATGTCGAATCTAGAGTGCCAGGACTATACAATAGAGTGAAATTTTGATCCAGGTAAGTCGATATGCATATATATAGGTCTTTTATGATTGGTCCCAGTCTAAATAAGCCAAAAATGATCATAATTTGACATTTTTTGATAAAATACAAATTTTTTGAAAATTTTCGATGTCGAATCTAGAGTGCCAGGACTATACAAAAGAGTGAAATTTTGATCCAGGTAAGTCGATATGCATATATATAGGTCTTTTATGATGGGTCCCAGTCTAAATAAGCCAAAAATGATCATAATTTGACATTTTTTGATAAAATACAAATTTTTTTGAAAATTTTCGAAGTCGAATCTAGAGTGCCAGGACTATACAAAAGAGTGAAATTTTGATCCAGGTAAGTCGATATGCATATATATAGGTCTTTTATGATTGGTCCCAGTCTAAATAAGCCAAAAATGATCATAATTGGACATTTTTGATAAAATACAAATTTTTTGAAAATTTTCGATGTCGAATCTAGAGTGCCAGGACTATACAAAAGAGTGAAATTTTGATCCAGGTAAGTCGATATGGATATATATAGGTCTTTTATGATTGGTCCCAGTCTAAATAAGCCAAAAATGATCATAATTTGACATTTTTTGATAAAATACAAATTTTTTGAAAATTTTCGATGTCGAATCTAGAGTGCCAGGACTATACAAAAGAGTGAAATTTTGATCCAGGTAAGTCGATATGCATATATATAGGTCTTTTATGATTGGTCCCAGTCTAAATAAGCCAAAAATGATCATAATTTGACATTTTTTGATAAAATACAAATTTTTTGAAAATTTTCGATGTCGAATCTAGAGTGCCAGGACTATACAAAAGAGTGAAATTTTGATCTAGGTAAGTCGATATGCATATATATAGGTCTTTTATGATTGGTCCCAGTCTAAATAAGCCAAAAATGATCATAATTTGACATTTTTTGATAAAATACAAATTTTTTGAAAATTTTCGATGTCGAATCTAGAGTGCCAGGACTATACAAAAGAGTGAAATTTTGATCCAGGTAAGTCGATATGCATATATATAGGTCTTTTATGATTGGTCCCAGTCTAAATAAGCCAAAAATGATCATAATTTGACATTTTTGATAAAATACAAATTTTTTGAAAATTTTCGATGTCGAATCTAGAGTGCCAGGACTATACAAAAGAGTGAAATTTTGATCCAAGTAAGTCGATATGCATATATATAGGTCTTTTATGATTGGTCCCAGTCTAAATAAGCCAAAAATGATCATAATTTGACATTTTTTGATAAAATACAAATTTTTTGAAAATTTTCGATGTCGAATCTAGAGTGCCAGGGCTATACAAAAGAGTGAAATTTTGATCCAGGTAAGTCGATATGCATATATATAGGTCTTTTATGATTGGTCCCAGTCTAAATAAGCCAAAAATGATCATAATTTGACATTTTTTGATAAAATACAAATTTTTTGAAAATTTTCGATGTCGAATCTAGAGTGCCAGGACTATACAAAAGAGTGAAATTTTGATCCAGGTAAGTCGATATGCATATATATAGGTCTTTTATGATTGGTCCCAGTCTAAATAAGCCAAAAATGATCATAATTTGACATTTTTTGATAAAATACAAATTTTTTGAAAATTTTCGATGTCGAATCTAGAGTGCCAGGACTATACAAAAGAGTGAAATTTTGATCCAGGTAAGTCGATATGCATATAAATAGGTCTTTTATGATTGGTCCCAGTCTAAATAAGCCAAAAATGATCATAATTGGACATTTTTGATAAAATACAAATTTTTTGAAAATTTTCGATGTCGAATCTAGAGTGCCAGGACTATACAAAAGAGTGAAATTTTGATCCAGGTAAGTCGATATGGATATATATAGGTCTTTTATGATTGGTCCCAGTCTAAATAAGCCAAAAATGATCATAATTTGACATTTTTTGATAAAATACAAATTTTTTGAAAATTTTCGATGTCGAATCTAGAGTGCCAGGACTATACAAAAGAGTGAAATTTTGATCCAGGTAAGTCGATATGCATATATATAGGTCTTTTATGATTGGTCCCAGTCTAAATAAGCCAAAAATGATCATAATTTGACATTTTTTGATAAAATACAAATTTTTTGAAAATTTTCGATGTCGAATCTAGAGTGCCAGGACTATACAAAAGAAAGAAATTTTGATCCAGGTAAGTCGATATGCATATATATAGGTCTTTTATGATTGGTCCCAGTCTAAATAAGCCAAAAATGATCATAATTTGACATTTTTTGATAAAATACAAATTTTTAGAAAATTTTCGATGTCGAATCTAGAGTGCCAGGACTATACAAAAGAGTGAAATTTTTATCCAGGTAAGTCGATATGCATATATATAGGTCTTTTATGATTGGTCCCAGTCTAAATAAGCCAAAAATGATCATAATTGGACATTTTTGATAAAATACAAATTTTTTGAAAATTTTCGATGTCGAATCTAGAGTGCCAGGACTATACAAAAGAGTGAAATTTTGATCCAGGTAAGTCGATATGGATATATATAGGTCTTTTATGATTGGTCCCAGTCTAAATAAGCCAAAAATGATCATAATTTGACATTTTTTGATAAAATACAAATTTTTTGAAAATTTTCGATGTCGAATCTAGAGTGCCAGGACTATACAAAAGAGTGAAATTTTGATCCAGGTAAGTCGATATGCATATATATAGGTCTTTTATGATTGGTCCCAGTCTAAATAAGCCAAAAATGATCATAATTTGACATTTTTTGATAAAATACAAATTTTTTGAAAATTTTCGATGTCGAATCTAGAGTGCCAGGACTATACAAAAGAGTGAAATTTTGATCCAGGTAAGTCGATATGCATATATATAGGTCTTTTATGATTGGTCCCAGTCTAAATAAGCCAAAAATGATCATAATTGGACATTTTTGATAAAATACAAATTTTTTGAAAATTTTCGATGTCGAATCTAGAGTGCCAGGACTAAACAAAAGAGTGAAATTTTGATCCAGGTAAGTCGATATGGATATATATAGGTCTTTTATGATTGGTCCCAGTCTAAATAAGCCAAAAATGATCATAATTTGACATTTTTTGATAAAATACAAATTTTTTGAAAATTTTCGATGTCGAATCTAGAGTGCCAGGACTATACAAAAGAGTGAAATTTTGATCCAGGTAAGTCGATATGCATATATATAGGTCTTTTATGATTGGTCCCAGTCTAACTAAGCCAAAAATGATCATAATTTGACATTTTTGATAAAATACAAATTTTTTGAAAATTTTCGATGTCGAATCTAGAGTGCCAGGACTATACAAAAGAGTGAAATTTTGATCCAGGTAAGTCGATATGCATATATATAGGTCTTTTATGATTGGTCCCAGTCTAAATAAGCCAAAAATGATCATAATTTGACATTTTTTGATAAATTACAAATTTTTTGAAAATTTTCGAAGTCGAATCTAGAGTGCCAGTACTATACAAAAGAGTGAAATTTTGATCCAGGTAAGTCGATATGCATATATATAGGTCTTTTATGATTGGTCCCAGTCTAAATAAGCCAAAAATGATCATAATTTGACATTTTTTGATAAAATACAAATTTTTTGAAAATTTTCGATGTCGAATCTAGAGTGCCAGGACTATACAAAAGAGTGAAATTTTGATCCAGGTAAGTCGATATGCATATATATAGGTCTTCTATGATTGGTCCCAGTCTAAATAAGCCAAAAATGATCATAATTTGACATTTTTTGATAAAATACAAATTTTTTGAAAATTTTCGATGTCGAATCTAGAGTGCCAGGACTATACAAAAGAGCGAAATTTTGATCCAGGTAAGTCGATATGCATATATATAGGTCTTTTATGATTGGTCCCAGTCTAAATAAGCCAAAAATGATCATAATTTGACATTTTTTGATAAAATACAAATTTTTTGAAAATTTTCGATGTCGAATCTAGAGTGCCAGGACTATACAAAAGAGTGAAATTTTGATCCAGGTAAGTCGATATGCATATATATAGGTCTTTTATGATTGGTCCCAGTCTAAATAAGCCAAAAATGATCATAATTTGACATTTTTTGATAAAATACAAATTTTTTGAAAATTTTCGATGTCGAATCTAGAGTGCCAGGACTATACAAAAGAGTGAAATTTTGATCCAGGTAAGTCGATATGCATATATATATGTCTTTTATGATTGGTCCCAGTCTAAATAAGCCAAAAATGATCATAATTTGACATTTTTTGATAAAATACAAATTTTTTGAAAATTTTCGATGTCGAATCTAGAGTGCCAGGACTATACAAAAGAGTGAAATTTTGATCCAGGTAAGTCGATATGCATATATATAGGTCTTTTATGATTGGTCCCAGTCTAAATAAGCCAAAAATGATCATAATTGGACATTTTTGATAAAATACAAATTTTTTGAAAATTTTCGATGTCGAATCTAGAGTGCCAGGACTAAACAAAAGAGTGAAATTTTGATCCAGGTAAGTCGATATGGATATATATAGGTCTTTTATGATTGGTCCCAGTCTAAATAAGCCAAAAATGATCATAATTTGACATTTTTTGATAAAATACAAATTTTTTGAAAATTTTCGATGTCGAATCTAGAGTGCCAGGACTATACAAAAGAGTGAAATTTTGATCCAGGTAAGTCGATATGCATATATATAGGTCTTTTATGATTGGTCCCAGTCTAACTAAGCCAAAAATGATCATAATTTGACATTTTTGATAAAATACAAATTTTTTGAAAATTTTCGATGTCGAATCTAGAGTGCCAGGACTATACAAAAGAGTGAAATTTTGATCCAGGTAAGTCGATATGCATATATATAGGTCTTTTATGATTGGTCCCAGTCTAAATAAGCCAAAAATGATCATAATTTGACATTTTTTGATAAATTACAAATTTTTTGAAAATTTTCGAAGTCGAATCTAGAGTGCCAGGACTATACAAAAGAGTGAAATTTTGATCCAGGTAAGTCGATATGCATATATATAGGTCTTTTATGATTGGTCCCAGTCTAAATAAGCCAAAAATGATCATAATTGGACATTTTTGATAAAATACAAATTTTTTGAAAATTTTCGATGTCGAATCTAGAGTGCCAGGACTAAACAAAAGAGTGAAATTTTGATCCAGGTAAGTCGATATGGATATATATAGGTCTTTTATGATTGGTCCCAGTCTAAATAAGCCAAAAATGATCATAATTTGACATTTTTTGATAAAATACAAATTTTTTGAAAATTTTCGATGTCGAATCTAGAGTGCCAGGACTATACAAAAGAGTGAAATTTTGATCCAGGTAAGTCGATATGCATATATATAGGTCTTTTATGATTGGTCCCAGTCTAACTAAGCCAAAAATGATCATAATTTGACATTTTTGATAAAATACAAATTTTTTGAAAATTTTCGATGTCGAATCTAGAGTGCCAGGACTATACAAAAGAGTGAAATTTTGATCCAGGTAAGTCGATATGCATATATATAGGTCTTTTATGATTGGTCCCAGTCTAAATAAGCCAAAAATGATCATAATTTGACATTTTTTGATAAATTACAAATTTTTTGAAAATTTTCGAAGTCGAATCTAGAGTGCCAGGACTATACAAAAGAGTGAAATTTTGATCCAGGTAAGTCGATATGCATATATATAGGTCTTTTATGATTGGTCCCAGTCTAAATAAGCCAAAAATGATCATAATTTGACATTTTTGATAAAATACAAATTTTTTGAAAATTTTCGATGTCGAATCTAGAGTGCCAGGACTATACAAAAGAGTGAAATTTTGATCCAAGTAAGTCGATATGCATATATATAGGTCTTTTATGATTGGTCCCAGTCTAAATAAGCCAAAAATGATCATAATTTGACATTTTTTGATAAAATACAAATTTTTTGAAAATTTTCGATGTCGAATCTAGAGTGCCAGGACTATACAAAAGAGTGAAATTTTGATCCAGGTAAGTCGATATGCATATATATAGGTCTTTTATGATTGGTCCCAGTCTAAATAAGCCAAAAATGATCATAATTTGACATTTTTTGATAAAATACAAATTTTTTGAAAATTTTCGATGTCGAATCTAGAGTGCCAGGACTATACAAAAGAGTGAAATTTTGATCCAGGTAAGTCGATATGCATATATATAGGTCTTTTATGATTGGTCCCAGTCTAAATAAGCCAAAAATGATCATAATTTGACATTTTTTGATAAAATACAAATTTTTTGAAAATTTTCGATGTCGAATCTAGAGTGCCAGGACTATACAAAAGAGTGAAATTTTGATCCAGGTAAGTCGATATGCATATATATAGGTCTTTTATGATTGGTCCCAGTCTAAATAAGCCAAAAATGATCATAATTGGACATTTTTGATAAAATACAAATTTTTTGAAAATTTTCGATGTCGAATCTAGAGTGCCAGGACTAAACAAAAGAGTGAAATTTTGATCCAGGTAAGTCGATATGGATATATATAGGTCTTTTATGATTGGTCCGAGTCTAAATAAGCCAAAAATGATCATAATTTGACATTTTTTGATAAAATACAAATTTTTTGAAAATTTTCGATGTCGAATCTAGAGTGCCAGGACTATACAAAAGAGTGAAATTTTGATCCAGGTAAGTCGATATGCATATATATAGGTCTTTTATGATTGGTCCCAGTCTAACTAAGCCAAAAATGATCATAATTTGACATTTTTGATAAAATACAAATTTTTTGAAAATTTTCGATGTCGAATCTAGAGTGCCAGGACTATACAAAAGAGTGAAATTTTGATCCAAGTAAGTCGATATGCATATATATAGGTCTTTTATGATTGGTCCCAGTCTAAATAAGCCAAAAATGATCATAATTTGACATTTTTTGATAAATTACAAATTTTTTGAAAATTTTCGAAGTCGAATCTAGAGTGCCAGGACCATACAAAAGAGTGAAATTTTGATCCAGGTAAGTCGATATGCATATATATAGGTCTTTTATGATTGGTCCCAGTCTAAATAAGCCAAAAATGATCATAATTTGACATTTTTGATAAAATACAAATTTTTTGAAAATTTTCGATGTCGAATCTAGAGTGCCAGGACTATACAAAAGAGTGAAATTTTGATCCAAGTAAGTCGATATGCATATATATAGGTCTTTTATGATTGGTCCCAGTCTAAATAAGCCAAAAATGATCATAATTTGACATTTTTTGATAAAATACAAATTTTTTGAAAATTTTCGATGTCGAATCTAGAGTGCCAGGACTATACAAAAGAGTGAAATTTTGATCCAGGTAAGTCGATATGCATATATATAGGTCTTTTATGATTGGTCCCAGTCTAAATAAGCCAAAAATGATCATAATTTGACATTTTTTGATAAATTACAAATTTTTTGAAAATTTTCGAAGTCGAATCTAGAGTGCCAGGACTATACAAAAGAGTGAAATTTTGATCCAGGTAAGTCGATATGCATATATATAGGTCTTTTATGATTGGTCCCAGTCTAAATAAGCCAAAAATGATCATAATTTGACATTTTTGATAAAATACAAATTTTTTGAAAATTTTCGATGTCGAATCTAGAGTGCCAGGACTATACAAAAGAGTGAAATTTTGATCCAAGTAAGTCGATATGCATATATATAGGTCTTTTATGATTGGTCCCAGTCTAAATAAGCCAAAAATGATCATAATTTGACATTTTTTGATAAATTACAAATTTTTTGAAAATTTTCGAAGTCGAATCTAGAGTGCCAGGACTATACAAAAGAGTGAAATTTTGATCCAGGTAAGTCGATATGCATATATATAGGTCTTTTATGATTGGTCCCAGTCTAAATAAGCCAAAAATGATCATAATTTGACATTTTTGATAAAATACAAATTTTTTGAAAATTTTCGATGTCGAATCTAGAGTGCCAGGACTATACAAAAGAGTGAAATTTTGATCCAAGTAAGTCGATATGCATATATATAGGTCTTTTATGATTGGTCCCAGTCTAAATAAGCCAAAAATGATCATAATTGGACATTTTTGATAAAATACAAATTTTTTGAAAATTTTCGATGTCGAATCTAGAGTGCCAGGACTAAACAAAAGAGTGAAATTTTGATCCAGGTAAGTCGATATGGATATATATAGGTCTTTTATGATTGGTCCCAGTCTAAATAAGCCAAAAATGATCATAATTTGACATTTTTTGATAAAATACAAATTTTTTGAAAATTTTCGATGTCGAATCTAGAGTGCCAGGACTATACAAAAGAGTGAAATTTTGATCCAGGTAAGTCGATATGCATATATATAGGTCTTTTATGATTGGTCCCAGTCTAACTAAGCCAAAAATGATCATAATTTGACATTTTTGATAAAATACAAATTTTTTGAAAATTTTCGATGTCGAATCTAGAGTGCCAGGACTATACAAAAGAGTGAAATTTTGATCCAGGTAAGTCGATATGCATATATATAGGTCTTTTATGATTGGTCCCAGTCTAAATAAGCCAAAAATGATCATAATTTGACATTTTTTGATAAATTACAAATTTTTTGAAAATTTTCGAAGTCGAATCTAGAGTGCCAGGACTATACAAAAGAGTGAAATTTTGATCCAGGTAAGTCGATATGCATATATATAGGTCTTTTATGATTGGTCCCAGTCTAAATAAGCCAAAAATGATCATAATTTGACATTTTTTGATAAAATACAAATTTTTTGAAAATTTTCGATGTCGAATCTAGAGTGCCAGGACTATACAAAAGAGTGAAATTTTGATCCAGGTAAGTCGATATGCATATATATAGGTCTTTTATGATTGGTCCCAGTCTAAATAAGCCAAAAATGATCATAATTTGACATTTTTTGATAAAATACAAATTTTTTGAAAATTTTCGATGTCGAATCTAGAGTGCCAGGACTATACAAAAGAGTGAAATTTTGATCCAGGTAAGTCGATATGCATATATATAGGTCTTTTATGATTGGTCCCAGTCTAAATAAGCCAAAAATGATCATAATTTGACATTTTTTGATAAAATACAAATTTTTTGAAAATTTTCGATGTCGAATCTAGAGTGCCAGGACTATACAAAAGAGTGAAATTTTGATCCAGGTAAGTCGATATGCATATATATAGGTCTTTTATGATTGGTCCCAGTCTAAATAAGCCAAAAATGATCATAATTGGACATTTTTGATAAAATACAAATTTTTTGAAAATTTTCGATGTCGAATCTAGAGTGCCAGGACTAAACAAAAGAGTGAAATTTTGATCCAGGTAAGTCGATATGGATATATATAGGTCTTTTATGATTGGTCCCAGTCTAAATAAGCCAAAAATGATCATAATTTGACATTTTCTGATAAAATACAAATTTTTTGAAAATTTTCGATGTCGAATCTAGAGTGCCAGGACTATACAAAAGAGTGAAATTTTGATCCAGGTAAGTCGATATGCATATATATAGGTCTTTTATGATTGGTCCCAGTCTAACTAAGCCAAAAATGATCATAATTTGACATTTTTGATAAAATACAAATTTTTTGAAAATTTTCGATGTCGAATCTAGAGTGCCAGGACTATACAAAAGAGTGAAATTTTGATCCAAGTAAGTCGATATGCATATATATAGGTCTTTTATGATTGGTCCCAGTCTAAATAAGCCAAAAATGATCATAATTTGACATTTTTTGATAAATTACAAATTTTTTGAAAATTTTCGAAGTCGAATCTAGAGTGCCAGGACCATACAAAAGAGTGAAATTTTGATCCAGGTAAGTCGATATGCATATATATAGGTCTTTTATGATTGGTCCCAGTCTAAATAAGCCAAAAATGATCATAATTTGACATTTTTGATAAAATACAAATTTTTTGAAAATTTTCGATGTCGAATCTAGAGTGCCAGGACTATACAAAAGAGTGAAATTTTGATCCAAGTAAGTCGATATGCATATATATAGGTCTTTTATGATTGGTCCCAGTCTAAATAAGCCAAAAATGATCATAATTTGACATTTTTTGATAAAATACAAATTTTTTGAAAATTTTCGATGTCGAATCTAGAGTGCCAGGACTATACAAAAGAGTGAAATTTTGATCCAGGTAAGTCGATATGCATATATATAGGTCTTTTATGATTGGTCCCAGTCTAAATAAGCCAAAAATGATCATAATTTGACATTTTTTGATAAATTACAAATTTTTTGAAAATTTTCGAAGTCGAATCTAGAGTGCCAGGACTATACAAAAGAGTGAAATTTTGATCCAGGTAAGTCGATATGCATATATATAGGTCTTTTATGATTGGTCCCAGTCTAAATAAGCCAAAAATGATCATAATTTGACATTTTTGATAAAATACAAATTTTTTGAAAATTTTCGATGTCGAATCTAGAGTGCCAGGACTATACAAAAGAGTGAAATTTTGATCCAAGTAAGTCGATATGCATATATATAGGTCTTTTATGATTGGTCCCAGTCTAAATAAGCCAAAAATGATCATAATTGGACATTTTTGATAAAATACAAATTTTTTGAAAATTTTCGATGTCGAATCTAGAGTGCCAGGACTAAACAAAAGAGTGAAATTTTGATCCAGGTAAGTCGATATGGATATATATAGGTCTTTTATGATTGGTCCCAGTCTAAATAAGCCAAAAATGATCATAATTTGACATTTTTTGATAAAATACAAATTTTTTGAAAATTTTCGATGTCGAATCTAGAGTGCCAGGACTATACAAAAGAGTGAAATTTTGATCCAGGTAAGTCGATATGCATATATATAGGTCTTTTATGATTGGTCCCAGTCTAACTAAGCCAAAAATGATCATAATTTGACATTTTTGATAAAATACAAATTTTTTGAAAATTTTCGATGTCGAATCTAGAGTGCCAGGACTATACAAAAGAGTGAAAT